>NC_134012.1:76102020-76404020 GCF_047716275.1 Strix uralensis
CAGAGCAGTACCTTGCTAATAGGGAGATGCAATTTAGATAGAAACACTTACTTCTCCTATGCTGTGCAACTGCTGTGCAATATGCCGTAGGTCATCTTCACTTGCTAGGGGGTTAAGCTGTTCCTGTACATCGTACACAAACTGCTGCAAGGACATCAGCTGGTTGGGTCCATTCATTTTTCTCCATGAAGGCAGTGTGGAGATTATTTTTTCACACAGATGAGTCATAGGTGGGCAAGTCTTACAAAAGCACAGAAAATACCCATTTGTAATTCTACTCTGCTGAGAACACAGTACTATTACTGTTAGTCTTGGGTTGGTTTGTTTGTTTGTTTTTTTAAAATGGAGGTTACAAGGTCTAACGCATTCATGATGTATATTCACATCTAAAGAGTTCCCCTTGTGATGGACCCTTACTCTTCCACCTGGCATTCGCTTGCCGTAAGAGATACCTTTTCTTAATAAAGTGAATTCCAGAAACAACTTTTTTTCTGAAATAAGCAAACTTTCCAAACATCACCATTGTTACAAAGGGAACCCTGACATGTGGAACAAAGCTTGGTTTATATAGTCCTGCCCAGTCAAATGTGCTGACCACCTGACACAGTGACTTCAAAATGTATCAATTGCCTTCATAAGTCTAGAAGTTAATCTTTATTTCAGAAATTGTCAACATTAAAATCTGTACTCATCAGTATCTGTACAGGATCAATTTACTTCAACAGGTGAGACAGCAGGGTACCAGATAAGAAGATGGTACTTTTATCTACTGCTTGTCTTGGACATCACTGATGCCTTCAACCTACAGTCTCAAGCCACAGCATGCACTTATGCAGCAAAGCCCTCCAGATTTCAAGCTAGTGACCACAGCTACGATGAAGTTTTGTCAGAGAAGAAAAGCTTATATTAAGATATCATTGGGAACATAAAATAGGCTGAATTTTGCATAAAACTGAACCGATTTCCTTGGTCTACATAATGAACTCAGTAATACATTCACTTTTAATTCATTTTTTAACAAATACCTATCAGAACTAGCTGCAGAAAGTCTTACTGGCGTGTCACACAAGAGGGCCTTTGATATGAAGAAATTTAAATCCATTTAGCACAGGCTACCTAACTTGAACTTGGTCACCCTCAGTACAGAAGTCTCTGTGGATTGCTTCATGGTGGTAACATCAAACCATGGTTATTTTACCTTTAGTCTCACATACATATACAACTCCGAGCGCATCCTTTTCAGTAAAAACGTGCGCTAAAAAGTTAATGTATATTCAGTTCACACATTTATATTGGGAATTATCTTTCTAACAGCTGAAGAAACTGTTCTACTCAGGTGTTTTGTTTGTTTTTTTACAAAAAACTTATTTGCCTGAAGTATATCCTGTTTCTCTAATACTACGCTGAAAAAAAAAGAAAGATTAAAAACAAAAAAAAAAAAAGAAGGGCCAATGCTGGAATACAATCACTGTCAATTCAAAATACAAAACTATAACTCTGAACTGAAAATCTTGTCTCATGTCAAGAGAGATCATTTTGGTGACCTGTACAAAACACCTACAATTCTGAAAATGCTTACTGAATCTCTGATGTCAGGAGTTTGTTTATCACCATGTCTGTCATGCATGCTGCTAAAAAAATGGAACAGCACTTGTTGCTTTAATTTTTATAATGTAAGTACTAAGTTTTCAGTAAATTATTACAGAAGATTTTCACATTTTGGCTGGCCCAACCCAGACCATTAGACATTACTTACAGAAATTATCTGGTTTCTTATATCTTGCAAGTGATTTCGGAGAAGCTTCATATCTTTAGACCCAGATGCTCCAGCATCCAAGACAAATAACTTGTCTGAAATGTGCAGATCATTTCCAAATCTAAAAGAGAAGAAGTGAGCCATTATTTACTTAGTTCCAAATCCAGTATTATTTCTTAATCCAGTTGTACTTCAGTCTTAAATTACAAATTATTTTTCTTCAAGGAATCATGAAAAAGTTTTAAGTCCTGATTATGCTAATATTCTTTATAAGCATAGACAGCATAGCTGCTCTCTATTTTCTTGAAAATAAACAGAGATATTGAGAGAAATTTGTTGTATTTCCTACAAAAGGAGGGTGAAGATGTGTAAGAAAATTACAATTCCATCACAGGACTTGTAATTACAAAACCTTTGACAGCATGTACCTGTTTTCCTAGCTCTGGACTAATTTGCATTTAAAATGATTCCAACACCGAAGATTACACACAGGTATTTTCTGTTGGTTTATTTCAATTGATTAAGATACTGCCCTGCCACTACTGTGCTGGAATTCCTATATCTGTTTCTTGTACAGTCCAGGCAAGTGTCTATGCTCACAGGTATGGATGGTTGCTCATACCATATGCTACCCACTTATATGCTCACTGTGAATATAAATTATTGTTACTTTATACAATACTATGTTCCTGAAAAATTCCCTATTTACACCTACAATTAGCATGCTCTCCAAACATTTGCTGAAGAAGGCTAGAAGTTTCCCTAACTTCTAGTCACCTCCTGGATGACCTTGTCACCTGTATGACTCCACAATATCCAGCTCTTCACAAACAGTGTAGGGAGTACCTGTGTTTTTCCTACCCATCCTAAATCAATTCAGAGCAAAGAGTGGCTCTCCTGTAAAGCTTCCTCTTTTGCACCCAGAGTTTGTAGCTGAGAACTGCCCACTTTGCTAAGACTGTTGCAAGACCTGAGCACCAAGATGTTAGACACATGGCAGCCGTGGGCCTCTGGATGTATGCCAGTGTTTACAGGGTGAGACTTCCTAAGCCTCAATTAATTTTTGCACCACTTGGCTCACTTTAGCTCACTTAAGGCAGCTTACTCACTGTAATACTGGTAAATGTTTCAATAGCATAAGCTTCCTGAATGTACTGAAAATATCATAGTACCATAAAGCTTAAGCCACATAAAAATCTTTTACATATTCCTATGCATTTCAGTAATTTATCTTTACCATTGACATGTTTAAACACACAAAATATAAATACAGTCCCCACTTACCTGTTCCTGATTTCTCTCAATAACGACATGTCTTTGTCATACCAAAACTCTCCCCCAACAGGCCGAGGAAGATTTACTATGTCAGCATGTGTGGCGACCAAAACAACACACAGGGGACTTTTCAGCTTTCCACCAAATGCTAAAAGAGAAACAAGAGCACTCCCTCACTGTAAGACATGCCTATGGAGATGGCTTTCTTACTGCGCGGTGAATGTAGCAATACATTTTACATTCTTCACACCAATTACTTTGGCAGTGGATTTACCAACTCTAAGCGTAGCCATACTGTGCTTACACCACTGGTGCTTTGGCTATTATCTGTCTATAGGATTATCTATATAATGCCCAATTTGAATAGCTAGACTCTTTGAGTAACACCAGATACACTATTACATGACTTTATTGTTTTAACAAAAACATTAATCAATAACACTAATGATATATCTATTAACTACAAACTATGATAGCAGGAGGAAAAACAAAAAGAACAGCTTCTTGAAAGGGTTTCTCATAATCTTTTGATGGTCGTTAATACTACAGGTGCAGAGCAGAGCATTATAAGTAGAATACAAAATGTCTACAACATTCATATGCTGGTATGAATGCTATTTTGCAGTACTTACACAAACAATGACCTCTCACTTAGGTGAGAGTTAAGTAGGAAAGCCTGGCAGAAACCATGAAAAAGAATGAGAAAGAAAGATACAAATGGCATCAATGAGGTGACAGTACAGAACAGAATTTTCAGTCTTTTCTCAAACTGATCTTCCAAAAAAGAGGAGACATCATTAGACTCTTTTTTAAAATGACAGTACATGCAATCCTGCTGTTTTAGTCTGAAAAAACTTCACATGGGAGAAATATGCTTATATCATTGCTCAGTTTTTATCAACTAAGAGCTACGGAATCTTGATTCATTCATACATAGCCACATTTTTTCAAATCTCTGCATAGCACTTCAAGGGAAGTATCTTCTAACAGTAAATATTTTTTTCTTTTTTTTTTTTTTTGGCAGCTGAAGGACTTAAACAAAGTAACTGGCAAGTAATTCCAAAAGTTTAAGTTTTCTGCTAACATCAGTTACTACATAGAATCACAGAATCATTCAGGTTGGAAAAGACCCTTGGGATCATCAAGTCCAACCATCAGCCCTACTCTACAAAGTTCTCCCCTACACCATATCCACCAACATCTCATCCAAACGACCCTTAAACACATCCAGGGATGGTGACTCCACGACCTCCCTGGGCAGCCTATTCCACTGTCTGACCACTCTGTCTGTGAAAATTTTTCTCCTAATGTCCAGTCTAAACCTCCCCTGTTGCAGTTTAAAGCCATTCCCTCTTGTTCTGTCACTAATTACCTGTGAGAAGAGACCAGCACCAACCTCTCTACGATGTCCTTTCAGGTAGGTGTAGAGAGTGATGAGGTCTCCCCTCAGCCTTCTTCTCCTCAAACTAAACAGTCCCAGCTCCTTTAATCGCTCCTCATAGGATAATAGGATACATACTACTTTAGAGATTTGTAACAGTACAAAAATGCATGGGTACCCTTATTGAGCTGACCAGTATAAACACTGATTTAAGCAAAGTATCTGAATAATGCTGACAATTAGATCAGCAAAAAGAAATTATTAACTCAAATTCTAACTTGGTCAAACCAAGAACAAAGTTTCCTCGCTAGACTGAAGAGCTGTGAAAAGCTTTCAGCAATTCCAAATTAACTGTATTTTCAGCTTTGATAATTTTCTGCAAATTTCTGAGCTTTTACAGTAATTTCATGTCAGTTAGATCCAAATGCTCGTATTGTTAACCTTGTGATTTGATCTAAAATGGAATATGAAAGACATGCAGATGCCTGAACCTAAAACTGAAGGTTTGACTTGGCTCATCATTATCTGGCTGAGATAATGCATATAGAATCAAGCAGAACACAAAAAGAGAGGGGAAATACTCTTTGCACTACATAAGTATTTGATATGTTTGTCTAGTGAGTCCGTAGCAGCATTATAAGTGTCTGTGAGTGCTGAGTTAGATCCATTGGCTGGAATAACATTTCAGTCCATAGAACCAAGAGACATGTCAGAGCTTGGTTTGTCCACTAAATTGTCACAGTCTGCAGACTAATGCTCACAAACAACTTACATGGTACATATACCTATATCTACAGACCTTTTAAGAGAAAAATTATTTAAACTAATTTGCCTGCCTGCCAAGTAACTTTCAGTTCATTAGAAAGCTTGAATACTAAGTAAGCTTACTTAAAACCTGTGCAAAGTCTGAGAATATGTGAAGTGAAATTTACTAGAAATACTGGTTTCTGTACACCCTGATGCACCAAAACATTTAACATATTTGAAGTCCAAATATAACTCTAGTTAAAGCTGCACATACTGAGTGGTAACATCACTCCACAATGTTGTTCTGTTCTGTTCCTACTGACAAAGACTAATTTATGCTGGAAACACTGTTAATTGGGGCTAGATATAAGTAGAATTTAAGCAAAGTGTCTAAAACTGGTTTTACATGGTACCAACCCTTTGAAACACTTTTCCACGCAGCTTATCTGACATAAAACTTCATCTGCCATTTACAGATGTAAATCCCAGCCACAAGCAGCTGCACCGAACCTCATGACTCTTTTTAGTTAGACTAGGTGGTGTGTACAACTCTAGGCTTGTTCCACAGATAAAATTCCCTTTCTCTAAGAAACCCTGTGTAAGGTTTGTTTGAATACATGGGGATGAAGACACGTAACACCACTCAACATGGAAGATGTACAAAGTTGCAGAGAAACACAAGAAGCTTTATCCTACAGTCCCCTAATATTTAATTAACAGGCAAAAGAGCATACCTATTGGCTCCTCAACTGGGACTAAGGATTTCAGGAAACTGAGCCAAAAGGTCACTTGGTTTAATTGGATTTCATAAGGCTCCTCAAGACTAAAAAGCACTACGTGAATTGCAGTGGGATCATTTGCAGCAAAATAATCGTAACAGCAGAAATATACAGGATTCCCAGAGAATTCCCAGATACTGAAGTCACCAACTCCTGAAAAACAGACAAACAGATGAAGAGATCACACTTTGTCAGTAAGCATGAGGCATCTTTCAGCCATGGAAAGACAAACAAGAGTTAACCTGATTTAAACTTTTACAAAGATAAACTGTATGCACATGAAAAAGCAAGACTGGAAATGCAACCATGAACAAAGGAAACAGGTTTCAGTCAGTCTGAGAGGCTGAGAAGTTGAGTCCTCATAATCTGTTCCTCTCTCACATTCACTTCTCTAGGACATTCAGCTGGATGTCACATGGAAGCACCTGTGTGTCAAATGCATGCAGCCTGACACATTAAAGTGGCCTTTGTCTGGCACAACAGCAATGGATCTTGTATTTCCCTTGTAAAACAAGAATAATGGCTCCCATTCTTTTCCTGCTCACTGCAAAAAGCTCAACATTTTTATTAACTTCTCCTCTTAACATGCCACTACTGGTATTAAAAACAGCTGAACAACATTCTCAAAGAAGCCACTCTGCTTTACAGAACTGTACTATTTGCATCACATTGCTAAGTCAGGACTGAAGAATCACCATGTTAAGGATCTCAACGGCACCGTGCTTCTTTTTGCCATCTTCTTTAGCTTCAGGTGAGAGAAGTATTAGTTTGTTGTACTGTATGGCACTTCCCAGAGGCACCATCTGATTAGGGTTAAGTCCACCACACCTGTACCGCCTCTATTTAAATAAATGCTGATTAAGATGCACCTCAAACTTCTCGAAGCAGCCAGAAACCTCAAATTGCTGTTTGAGTACAGCTATTCAGAGTTCACCCATGTATGTACTTTCATTCTTTATCAAGACAGCACAGAGAAAAGAAACCCCTTCTGACAGTCTGCTGCACAACTCTGTTTCACTGCAGAATTTGACTCGCTTTCAGATTACACTGAAAGAGGAAATTAGCCTGGACAAAGAACAAGCTTTAGTTACATGGCAAACTCTTGAGCATCTAGGACAAGCGTTTTGTCACTGCACGTGTTAGTGTACATATACTGCATTCATAAATAGGTTTTTCTCTCCAAAGTAGAATCTTGATTAATCCTAACTCAGCATCAAAATGGCAGCTGCTAAGGCATGCAGAACATTTTCCTTATGAAGAAGAGATCCTACGGTGAGAGATCTTACCACCTATGTAACGATTAGTATGGCTGGTGGTGTACATGCACCATTTGTATGGTCTTCACAGTCAGAAGCCATATATGTACTTTTGACAACTTCTCTGACTGACCCCTCTAACTACTAACTGGTTTCAATTGCAGAGCAGTTTATTTCCTTTCAAAAAACCATTAAATCAGAAGCTCCACCCACCATGTTTGGTGAGCTCCAGGGCTCATCAAACATGCTCCAGCCCTGTCATGGGGTGAGAAGGTCCTTCATACAGCTGGGAACCACGTGAATGGTGAGGACACTTGGGTCTGTGGGACCAGATTAAATCTGATAAAATCCCCAAAGGACATAAGAGTGTGGGTGAAGGAACCTTCACACTAGTAGCTGGTTTGCCAATCCACTCCTATTATACCAAATCCCTTCTTCCTCTGGCCCACGCCACTTATTCACCTCAAAAACATTTCTGTGATACTATAAGGATCTGACACAGTGATTACTATGTGTATTACAGGTACAGAACTTCATGCATATTTACTTTCTCAACCACAGTCACTACCATACGAAGTCAGATTTTTTTGTTTGTTTTTATTTTTAAAAACAAGTAACATGGCATTGTCCCGCAGCATTAAGCACACCAGCCCAGGGTTCTGCTTACCGTGCAAGCAGGCATTCTGAATGTCAATGGCCTTGGTGGACTGGTCATCAGCAGAGAAGTGAGAGTGATGAGCAGGTGTAACAAAAGCTTCTAATACCCCTTTGGTCAGGCCTGGCTCAAACATCATACTACGGCTTCTCACACTGACATTCTCACAACCAGGATAAAGATTCGTAATGCTTACTGAAACTGGGTCAGGGAAAGGAAAATGAGATTACAAACCATGTGAAAATCACAACCAGAAAACTTCAAAATAAGTATGCAAGGCATAAAAGCTGATTAAAAAACCAAAATGCTCTTCAAAGAAAGGAAATGACTACCAAGCTGTGAGCATAGACAACTACATCTTTATTCTGAATGATGAAAAGGAAAATATTAGAATGATCCTATATAGCACTTACTGCACTTCAGCAGATATACCACTGTGTAGGAAGCATAGAAAAAACCTGCATGATTTAGGAATGGAAGGTTTCAATAGTTGAAGTTCTTCTACACTGCAAAGACATACTCCTTTTTTAGCCAAGGGCTACAATTTCATGGCATGGACTATTTTTATTGGTTTGGAAATGCTACACATTCATATAGTTGATTCCTGTCAGTAAGGATGAAAATACCACTGTGTAACAACTGTTTCTGGGTAGGTGGGGTTGAAAAGCAGGCCCTTGACCAAAATTATTTTCCTAATAAGCAATTTGTTTAGTTTATGCTTAATTCAGATTCCCTAAGAGTAAGTGAGAAACATAAGGGTTTTTTAATTGACTTGCACCATCTAGTGGGAAAAGTAAAGATTTCTTTCTTCCACTAGGTGCTGAGTTCTAATATTTGGGTTTTAATATAGAAAGAAACTACCTGTCAGCTGTAAAACTATACTTTCATGTTTGGTGTTCTAATGTAATATTTAAGTATTTTGGCTGTTGTAAATAAATACTAGTGAATTCACACACTTATTTTTACAGATTGTAAGCAAACCTAAGCACATGATGAAGTACAGACCAAATTGTGGTTTAAATTTTTATCTCATTATGTCACTCAACTCGTAACATTATTTTCACATTACATACTGATTTTCATCCAAAAAGAACAGATACTGAAATAAGGAAAAACTAAAACTCCAAAAATTAAACCAATGCCATAGTAGCTTTGTTTGCATAGAACTGCACACGTTTCAAGTGTGCATAGCACTGTGCAACTTTCTGGCTTTGTATCTAGGTAAGCTATTTTCAAGTACATGCTTCAAATTCACCATTATTTCTATAATAAATTGCCAATGTGACTGGCAGGCTTGTCTGATTTTATGATGGTGTGAGCACACCTATCCTCTGGTTCTGGTACCAACCAACATAAAAAAAAATTTGTCTTCAGTTAAAACCTTCCTGCACTGCCTCTAGGAACTGATACTCCTTGAGTGATTTATCTCCCCTTGTATAACACAGTAAATTAAGATAAATAAATCAAGAACTTCTGATTGATTAATTTAATCAAGTTCTTTGTTGTCATAGATGTGAGTCCCTTGTGTTAAGTAAACAGCAAATGCAGTAACAACCTCTGTGCCAGGTATCTTGTCCTGTTAAGCCACTCTGAGTACCTTATAGGTTCCTCAGGTGACTAGAGAGAAAGTAGAGATGAAAGCTACTACTAGTGCTATTCTAATATTACTTTAAAATTAATGAAACATAAACTACTTTTCTAAATATCCATCTAAACTTGAGCTCCTCAAAGTGCCTTCTTAGCTTGTATAAACTGTGCGGCCTCTCAAGTGTTAGAAAACGGACCTGGACAAATAGTTCACTACTCTGTCCAGTGTCCTTCTGCCACAACTGTGGGTTCTTCCAAAGCTGGGCACATGCTGAAGTGTAAACCTAGCCAGTTCCTCCACATCCTGCAGCTCTTCCCAACTTCACACAAGCCAACTGGTGCTACATGGGCAGAGTTTCCCTATTATTTGCACACATTTACTTCAGTTTAGAAAACCTCCATTTTCACCTTGTTCGGAGACAATTCTAGACACCTCTAACTGGCCTAATCCATTCCTGTATGTTACAGAAAAGCACTCTAAGGCATCAGAGGCAGTTCTGAACCATCTGTTATTACTTAAAGATCACATAAAGATACAGCAACATCTTTCAATTTTGCAGAGAGTTTATTGAAACTAATCAAACAAAAAGGCTGACAAAACATAACCCCCCAAAATCACAACCGTGGAATCTGGTCCTGACGCTGGCATTCATAGCCTAGGACTTTTTGTGAAAAATAAATGTCAGCGTTCACAAGTCCTCTCCTCCACTCTCCAAGTTCACTTATACAGCATGGGAGAAAACAAAAACTTAACCACTCCTGCACCCTCCACACCTGCTGCTCCTCTTCGCTCTTACTTTAGGTACGAGCCTGTGCACAAAGAAGTCAATGTCATCTCCACTTTGCTTTGGCTTCTTACACGCTTAGCCTGTCCTGTCTTTTGCAGTGCAGACAACAGCTCTTTCTTAAGAGCTACAGACTTAAGAGGAAAATGTTTTCTCATTCAAACATTACAGTTCTGAAGCCATACCTGAAGGTTTGGAAGACAAAGGAGATGGGGGGAATCTGGCTGAGTTTGCGGAGGAGAGTCTAGGCCTACGCCTTCGGAAAAAGCTTCGTATCAGGCCACACTTTAGGGACTCCACAAGTGTTGTTTTCCCAGCACCAGAGTGTCCAAACAACTTCAGTTTGATCCGGGGCTGTGGATTTTGCATGTGTCGCAGCTGCTGGATAAAAAGCCCCCGGTATGTATCCTAAAATTCAACATAAAGAAGAAATCAGAGCTTGTGGCAGGGAACTTCTGCCTCCCAACAAACTCAAAACACAGCATTTAGGTAACGCTTTCTTGCCAGGTTGGTGTTCATCTGCATCAGTTCCTCTATTTGCTTCATAGTGCAAGTGATCAGTTAATGGCAGAAGGGCAGGACAGATAGACAAGGCACAGCTGACTGCTTGCTCTCAAGAGTCACCTTGAGGCTCCCATGAAAATCACACATGACTTGAGGTTCAACATCAGTGAATGGGAGCATTTTGACATCTGATGGAGAGGACAAAGGAAGAAAAACTATTCTCTTTCAGTACCCATTCTCCTCACCTGTCAGTCTCAGTAGGATAACCAATATCCATGATCTTATATAATAGACATGCAGCATTGAAGAATTTTGCAGTGACAGCTATCAACTGAGCAATCCAAAAACTCAATGTGAACTTCCCCTCTTTACATTAACTTTTTCTGTACTTCTCATATCTGGGAGAATTCTCTTCCCTCTCCGAGAATTCTCCTCTTCCCTCTCCCTCCTCCCCTCACCCAGTTCTGTTTATTTCCACTTCAGTTCTTTTCACAGTAAATACTGCTTTTCCCAGACCACTCTTACCTCTCCTCTCCTCACACTTATTATTCTTTACCTTAAAAGACCCTCTTACATACTATTCACCTTCCATTTTTTTACCCCTCTACTGCAAGTGTACATCCTCCAGACTGGTTTCCCTTTTTAATCCCAAGCCACAATATATCTGGTTCCCTACTCAGTTCTCCTCTCACAGTTTACCCTCTGTGTGCATTCATTGTCTCTTCCACAGCTGCAATCTCATCCTCCTACACAGGCCTTCCTCAAATCCAATCACATCTCCTACAGAAGACCTTTCCACTTTGAGCTTCCCCATTACTCCTCTGTATCTTGTCTTGTAGTATGTGAGGATACTACTTCTGTTCCTGCCAAAGACAGAGTTGGGAATGAACAAATCAAATCTGTCTTTTATTTTTGCCCAGCAAGAGGCAATCAGACATGGATGTTCTATTTCCCACACAAGCAGAGCTTGAAAAATCAATTCAACGAGGGGATGCAGTGCAGGACAGCAAACTAATCAAGTGTCTCTCACCACATAAAGACCTGTTTCAAGAAAACACAGAGACAGCCGAAAGGTGGAAGGGCAAAGGAACTAGCTTCATCTTTCCTTCCTTCATTCCCCCATTTGGAGCTGAGAGAAAGGCTCTGTTGTTCTGCATTTGCACTGTTTTAATGTGTGGGATGAGTCATTAAACAAGCACCTACAGCCCCCCCCAAATTATAAGCATGCAGCAATTAAGATGAGAAATTTGACAGAAATAGGAGTGCATATAATTTAGTTCCTTCCTCGCTAAAAGGCATTTATTAAATAAGTTAGTCACAATGCAAATACTGCACCCCCTCATGGCTAATACTGAATCCTCTCCAAGAGCCACTATGGCATTCTATAGGTTCTCCATGTGTGTGCTCTTAGGGACAAAACCCTCCACAAGCACTGAAAATAAAGCAAGTGTCACGTATGATCTGTACTAGATAGTATTGACCTTTTTGAGTAGTACTAGAATATTTTCATTGTTTTCATGTAATTTATTAATTTCAATTGATCATATTCTCTGATCAAGTATATAATTATCATACATTTTCCCCATATATATAGGCGGGCCTTCAATAACTAAGTATACGCTGCTATCAAGAAGATAGAGCTACTAACATCTGTTTCAGAAGAGAGTTATCTGACCTTCTCTCTTTTGTTCTAGGTCAACTTGTATTAGTTCTATATTTACATCATGACTAAATCACAAATTTATCCACCGGCATGCAGACACAGGCAAGGGTTTGGTATGGGGATATAACCATGCAGAATGGATCCTGTTATGACAAAAGCTTACAAAAGCTATTACTGCAAAGGAAACCTGAATTTTGGCACTTTCTGACCTCTTCACTGATATATTTTATAATCCTAGCAAGTATAGACTTACTGGCAGGACTAAAGGACATGATTCTACTTTCACCTTGGCAATGCCTGGTACACACCATCTTCTGTTGCTACTCTGAAATGGTCATTTATTTCAGTTTTCCACAGATCCATCAGCGTAATTAAAACAGGATTGTTTTAATTTGTCTGGGTCTTGCCTGTAATCGCCAGGCAAGTGGTCCCTGAATCTTCACAGCATGAGTGATGCTGCCTATCCAGAATAATCAATGTGGATCAGATGTGTCAGACTTACTGCCTTACAACAAGCCCAGATCAACTTTGTGTTTAGTTGTCTGGGATTCTGAAATTGCAGAAAATTGCAGAATTAAAAGAAGACATTGAGAACATACGCAGCTATTCCAAACCCCTGATACTTCATAACCCTAATCTAGCTAAACTGGTAACAGTGGGGAAATAAGTCCTCTTGTTGGATGTGCTAATCCTTAATAGCTTATTTTCCAGTTTCTTCTGAACACCTTAGATGCGTTGCTAGGCACTGTCAGAGACAGGGTAAGACAGATCAGCGGTGCAGACTAGCGTAGCCATTTTTTTTAACATGTACATACTAGCTTTAACTGGGAGCATACTTTCAAATTAAAAATATGAAAAAAAAGAAAAAAAAAAGAGACACCATTCCAGTAAGGATTTTTGCAACAGGTTTTCAGAATGGCTTTGATGAATATCTTATCATATGATTTCCCATGGTAAGACTTTTCTTGGTATCTTATAAACATGAGAACCTCAGTTAAAATTCATGCATTCCTGACCTTTTTAAGTCTTGCAAGCAGACTGGCTACATGTTCATGCTGCTCTGCTCTGGCGAGATCTTCTGCTGTTTTCCCATCCTGTTAAAACAAAAATTATTAGCAGCAGTTCCTTCCTTTTGCTCACAATAAAAAAAAAAAAAAACCATATCACATGCAACATAGCTCAGCTGCTCAAGGCAGTAACAGAACTGCTGTCAGATGCAAATGAAATAGGGAGAAGAAAGAAAAAAAACAACAACCAGGAACAACTACTAACACCAGAATCCCTGTATCTTTAAATTGTCAAAAAAATATGGTACTATGCAGAACAATGGCATTTCTTTCACAAATTGGTATCTGGATGCCACTGTAGCAAGATACTTTGAATTCCACATCTGAGAGTGATGCCAATACTCCCCATCTGAATTCCTCTTCTCACAAATTAGAGGATGATAGCCATTTCTAGATATTACAGACCTAGAAGTTTAAACAGTTCACAAAGAGGGGACACATGAGCATATTTTTACTCACATGAATAGCAGGTGAATTTTATTAATGGATAAAGAATGACAGTGGCATATCAATCACTGGAGGTTTCCAGAAAGCAAGAACATTGTAAGGGATGTGGTTTAAATTGAATCAACAAATTTGAAAGGAGAAGCAAAGCTGCCTCCAGCATTCTGGTCTTGCCATTTAACTACCCATGTTTCACAGGTCAGCAGTTTAGTATTAAAAAAGCTGAAATAAAAATTGCTCACTACTTTCACTCTTACAACTACATTAATGTTATTGTATTGTTTTAAATTTTGGTAACAGGTAACTAACTAATCCATCAGCACTTTCTCTCTCAGGTAAGAGCTTTCAATTATTAAGAAGTAGTACTGGAAAACTAAGATCTCCTTCCTGAGTTTCTATCTTTGGTTTTAGTAGTTTTTAATGTAAAACCTGCATTGTCTTTAGTTCCTGAGCTTACTGTAATTATTATCCCTACATATGAAATAAGTATCTTTGACAACTGAGTGCCCACCTACAACAACCATTTTCACGTTTCCATAAAAGTTATTACATAGTCCAGAACTTCAGATAATTCAGACAGAACAGGAACAGAACGTAACAAGAAACAGCCAAAATTGTAGTTGATGGTGTGAACTGACTAAATCTGAAGCAGTATCTTACCCTTAAATTCCTTCCATAGTTGACATTTAACCGCAACTTTAGTAAAGAAACATCTGAATGTATTTTTAAAAATTCATTTTCCTTAGAGAAATGTATCAAAGGGAGGAACGTCTATGCTGACCCTACCCTCAAAATCCCAGTTAATCCTGCGTCCCTGCTTTAGGAGAGGAAAAGTGATATAGTGGCAGGGTAGCTAGTCTGCCATCAGAACTGCTTCAGTACTTCTAGTGCTTCACAAGTTTCCAGTCTTGGGCACATCCAGGGGAATCCAAAACCTTCAAATAAAGGGGAAACCTTGATCCCCTTCCTGAGAATCCCTGTGGTAACAGGATGTGGCCTTCACCAACCTGAAATGCGAATTCTATCTGGATCCCCAAACCTTTGGCCTTCTCTTAAGTCCAAAGCTGGACTGCTACAGCCTGACCCTGCATTCTTGCAGAGCACAGTATGTTCCTGTTGCAACTTAAGATTGGGGATGGCCTGGCAAACTCCAGCACCAAGCACATATGCAGTGACAGATTCCTGCACGGGCATTGTCCCTTTGAATCAAGAGCAGGTCCCACACTTCTCGATGGGTATGCCACAACTGCCCTGGCATTGCTTGGGTAACTTGACACCCTTGCCTGCTGTCTCTCATTACTCCATGGGGGTTTGTTTTGACTTCAGGCCTTGCTTTGGCTAAACAGCTATACTCTGACATATAGTTTATTTAGCTCAGTCACAGCTATTTGGGCACAAAAACAAAGGAAATAACCACCTGGTGAGTACTTAGCAAGGATTGCGGATCGCAGTGGCTCGGCGAGAGCCTGATCAGTGAGCATGGTTATAATGGGATGGAGGTGACTGCTCTCAAAACTGGAAAAATGGCAACAGAAATGGTTCAAATTGCTAAAAGTCTGAGCAGATGTGTACACAGAGCAAGCCTACCTGTTAACAGTCTGATACAGCTGCCTGATCTTGGTTCAGACTGCTGTGAAGGAAAAAGACCAGAAAAGAAGTCCCATCAAGGGCTTTTGCGCTACCGTTTGCTCAGGCATTGCTCTTAGGCTGAGGCTTTTGCCCTTGGCCCTCACCTAAGTAACACTGCAGTTATATGCCTCTGTATCCCACTGACCCAGCTTGTAACTTCCAGGTTTCCCCTTGAATCTATCTCTTCACTATGGACTTGCCAAGCAATCACTGAACCCTTGGTTGACCATGGTCAACGAGCCCAATTCCTAACCTTGACTTAACCTCAGACCTGCCTCATTGTCCGGCAACCTGGACTCTTTGCTAAAGCTGGTTGCCATCACTGGACCTGCGCTGCTTGCCTTGCTTGCGTACTGTGGGACTGGGCCCTTGCTGGTGAGGACACTGTCCCTACTTGCCTTGTTCTTTACTCTTGGCTCCCAGCTCACCTTCACTTATGGAGCAACACCTTAACAAGAGCGTTGCCTGAGAAGCACCCTTTTTGAAGTCCATGTTCTTCAGATCACACAGTAAACAAGACAGGCACAAAGGCCTGTAGAATAGGTGAACGGTACCCCAGATCATTGGCAAGAAGCACCAAGCATAGCAGAAAGAACTCTAGGTCCAATTTACCCCAGTAAAGCCTTTTGAGATGTTTACACTGACAGATGCTAGCAGTTCAGTTCACGTGTCTGTTGAAAATCCAGACTCGGATCTGGAAGCTCAATTTATTAACAGGTGGAAAAAGCATTTGCTTCTGTGAAAAAGAAATTAACAGAACAAAGTTCCCTTTTTTTGCCAAAATTGTGAACAAAATGAGGCATTCTCTGAATGTCCACTGCAGGATGAACTGTAGAGCACAACAGAATTAGAAAACACAAGCAAAATAGCAAACAGCTTTCAGTAAGTTATTTTCCTATTCATGTTTTATTGAACATTACAGGGTATTTATATACTGGAATAGAAATGCATAAGGAAAGCTGGCATCTGAGAAGGGCTTGGTTACAGAATGCATGAAAGCATATTTCACACCTGGTGCTATATATTTCATCACAATTGCTGACTGGCTCCTCTGTGCAAACCAGACATCTATGCCTGCCAGAGCTGGTCCTGAGTTTAACTGGCCATTTGCAAGCATCACCATACAAAATTTTTAAGTTATCTGACAATTTTAAACTTTGTGCAATTTTAGAAACTTCTGTGAGAAGCCAAGAACATGGTGCCAGCTAGTGTGTGAGCACAATTGAATTTTTTTGGCCAATATTCAACCATTGGAAATACTGTATACTCCAGGAGCATAAGGTTTCCTAAGGTCACTTAACATTCATGCCATCAAATTAAAAATCACACTAGTCCTAAAATGGGCTTTAGCCTGGAGGAGGCAGGGAAGTCATACTACAACCTAGTTACTTAGCAGTGCTAAAAAAGTTAACTCCTCAGAAGTGGCATTCTGAGAGAAGAAAAAGATAATTAATTCTACTGCACTGGCTTGGAAACAGCTGTTAATAAGACTTTTCAGAACAGAACATCCACCTAGCAAATTAATGCAAACTCAAATGCTATTAAAATCACCACACATATTTCCTCCCTTCCTGTTATCCTTTGCCCTTCTCTCTGCCACAACACTGCTGGAATAATGGATAGTTATATGCATATTCAGTCTGCTTCTCCTGCCAGATTTAGTATCAGCATGATTTCACTGTTATCACCTCCAAACTGATCAAAACTAAAGAGATAAAAAGTACGTTTATCTTGGAAGGACAGGGTCTACCCAGACAATTATACCAACACAGCCATCATGACATAAATGAAGTGATACAGCTCAAGAATTCCCCCATCACCTTCTTGTTATCTTATCTCTGCATTCTGCAGTAGTGAAAATAAAATGAAAAAAGGACAAAAACAAGTGACAAAGGAAAATCTGTAAACCACCCCACAAAATCCAGTGCATCACATGCCATTATTATGGATTAATAGGGGACATGCCCATCTACAATCTAGTATTTTAGATGTTAAACTTGTTTAAACAACAATTCCAAGCTCATTTGCATTCTCCTGCCACATAAGACACACAGTCAGAGGAAAAAGCCACAGTGCTAAATGTGCAGGAAAACAACGAAAACAATTGTATTTTCTACTGAATGGGTAAAGCAAATGAAACAGAAGTTTAATCCCTTTTCCCTCCATTCAGCTGTCTCAGGTATACTTTGTTAGGAGAATAACTTTGAGAAACATGGACTCAAAATCTAATCACAACATGATTTCAGCATACAGAACAATAGTTATTTCTGAGCAGAATGCATTGTTTAGGGTGAATGGCAATGTAAACTGATCCAATGGATCTGAAAATAAATCACGGTTAGGTTGTTCAAAACACGGTAATGGTTATGTATGATGCCTATAATGTATCATGGGCGTATGAGGTGTGCATGATGAAGGACACTTCATTCCTGCTGTGGCTATGTCAGCTAGGAGGATGTTTCTCACCTTAGCGAGAATGAAAAATACCTTCAGTGGTGCTAACTGGAAGCAGTGGTGCTGACTGATCTGACATAAATGATTTGTTTTACAAGGATACTTGCACGCTAGTTCATTCATCAATGCACCCACACATCTCCCACCATGAAAATAAAACTTTTTAATCCCCCGAAAGCAAGAAAAACATTCAAGACAAATACATTTGTACTGTAACTGTATGTGATGTGAAATGATGTACATCTTAATGACAGTGGTCCACTGTGCTTACAGAAAACACAATGCTAACAAGTAATTCTTAGGTAAAGAAGTTCTTAGGTGTAAATGACATGGTAGCTATACTGTACCTTAATCAGTTTCAAAATCAGTTATAAGTATGGAACAAGTTGATAAAAAAGAATGCTTTTCAAGCTGTGGACATACAACAGCCTAACTTTTTTTTTTTTTTCTAGTTTCAAAATGTAATTATATTAGACCATTGTACTTTTATCATCCCCCTCCAAGAGATGAATTTGTTTCCTACTATCCAACACAGAAGCAAGAAGCATAACAGTACCTCTCAATACTTACAGAGGTTAAAGCTTCTACACTGGCACCAGTAAGACACAGGAACCGGACAACATCAAGAATGCCATTGTTTGCTGCCAGATGTAAAGGTGTTCTCCCATACTAACACAGGGAAAAAAGTGTCATTATGTCAGTCAAAGAACTTCACTCCAAATTTTATGACTAATAATTAAACATATTGTACAATTGTAAATACTGAAACACAGCAAAGGTCTTGCAAAAACTAAGAAAAAGTACTTTTGACTACAGCTTAAGCATAACTGCTTAAAGCTCAATTAAAAACAAAGGCTAGACTGACTACTTTAAAAACAGGAAACAATTTTATACCTAATCCACAACTCTCCACAACTGTGGAGGAATGATTTAGAGTTTTTTGGTTATATTTGAGAATGTCTTTCTAATTCCTGATAAATTTAATCTCATTTTGCTTAATTAAATATTATCCTGTTAAGCAACACTAAGTCCTTAACCTTTAAAGCTCTGGATTCTATTTCAATCCAAGTGTTACTGAGGATTATGTATCTGCAGTCTCCTACTTCAACACAAAGGAATAAAAGGGATGAATGCAAGAAGTCAGCCTGAAGGAATCTGTGCTTTCAGTGACAGAGGGAAAGTACTGTAAGCATTGCTTCCCCAGTTTTTGCTTTTTCCTGTGAATCTCTCCACTGGCAACAGGTCCTCATGACATCCACTTCTGGGCTTTCATGTTCAGAACTACTGTTGCACCTTATCACTACCATGTCTTTTCTGCTTGTAACTCCTTTTACTATTAACTTCATGTATTTTCATGCTTTCAAATACTGTTCTTCCCTGTCTCAACCCTACACTCAGAAACAATCTCACAAAATTACTTCCCAAAAAGTATTTGAAACCAAAGCTAACTTTCTGACAAATGGAAACAGAAAAGATACACAGCTCCTCAAAACCCTACACCTCAACTCAAATAGAACCATGGCTTGTATCAGAAAGAGTGTGTCCAGCAGGACTAGGGAAGTGATTTTCCCCCTGTACTCGGCACTGGTGAGGCCGCACCTTGCATACTGTGTTCAGTTTTGGGCCCCTCACTACAAGAAAGACATTGAGGTGCTGGAGTGCATCCAAAGAAGAGCCATGAAGCTGGTGAAGGGTCTAGAGCACAAGTCCTGTGAGGAGTGGCTGAGGGAACTGGGGTTTTTTAGCCTGGAGAAAAGGAGGCTGAGGTGAGACCTCATTGCTCTCTACAACTACCTGAAAGGAGGTTGTAGCGAGGTGGGTGTTGGTCTCTTCTCCCAGGTAACAAGCAACAGGACAAGAAGAAATGGCCTCAAGTTGTGCTGGGAGAGGATTAGACTGGATATTAGGAAGGTTCCTTCACTGTAAGGGTTGTCAAGCATTGGAACAGGCTGCCCAGGGAAATGGTAAAGTCACCATCCCTGGAGGTGTAGATGTGGTAGATGTGTAGATGTGGCACTTAGAGACATGGTTTAGTGGTGGACTTGACAGTGTTAGGTTTACAGCCGGACTCAATCTTTGACTCTGTGATTCTAAATAAATGTGTATGATGTTCTACTGCAGTCTGTGGAAGAAACAAATGCTACCTTCCATCAGTATTAGGTATATGTGGGACAATGCCAGATGTGAGGACCAAGGATAAATGGTTATGTTAATGTACTCCCATTACAGGGCTGCCGAAGAGGACCAGTAGAAATAGATTTTCTATTTGATAAGACCCAAACTCACCCTTTCAAATAACAATCACTCTAAAATTCACTCTAGCATACATGACTCTAGGAAAGTAACAGGACACAAACCGTAACAACAGCTTCTGTAGCCCTGATCCCGCCCCCACTGAACACTTGAAGACTGATTATTTTTTCCACAGCATGCTTAGTCAGGCCACTGATCCCAGCTCAGCATTCTTCACTATGAAAGGAGGTGCTAATCCAGCCTTGTGCTACATTAACTCACCTTCCCCAAAATGTGTTCTCAGCTGTGGATCTGGATTTAATTGTCTAGTCAATCAGGCTTAAACTCAGAGGCAAGACCAGGGAGCTCATTATTTTAAGTTTTTTCACTTGGCAGCTGATGATTTTAATTACAGAAACCAGAAGTGATTGCACTGGACAACCCCCAAGCCAAAAGCCCCACAATTTTCTTTAGCTGGCTAATACAGAAAGGGTCAGTGCTTTGGTAATAAATGTGAGCGTTAACTAGCAAAATGTTATTCCAGAACATGTACTTTTCCAGAAAAATAAAGAAGCTACGACACCTGCATCAAACAAATTGCAGATAGCAACATAAAGATTCCTATGAGTAACTTTTAAACTTTATAGCATATATAAAATTTAAATAGGGCAGAGAAAGACATGCATAGCTAAATATCAAGCCCTTAAAGCCCCGCAGCCTGTCTGTAGAGTCCAATGGTTCTAACCTATTCAAACTAACCAACGGGAAGTTTCCTGAAAACAGCTTACTTTTCTCTTAAAAGATCTCTAGGAACAAAGCCAGAATGTTAAACCTGTAAAGCATTGCATTGAGTTATCCCATACACAGCAGCACTAGCACAACAGAATAAGCAAACAAGGCACTAGTATCTCAAAGTTTAGGGAAAGGCTATTAGACGTTCTTTTTGGAAGGTGCTTACAACAATTATGGACAGTTCACATTTTTAACTGTGAGTAATCCAGCCATATGCACTGGAATCAACATTTTCAGGGTTATAAAGTTCACCAAGTGTTTCTACAATTGTTTGTGAAACAACGAGCAATAAAAAAGCTCCCAAAAAGCACCTTACTCAGACTGCTGACTTCATTTAACATTTCAATTCTGAGACTTCCTGACCTTGCCAGTGACAACTCGTTTAATATATAAATTAATGCTGTTCTGTTCTAAGATAAATGTTTGATTAGTATTTATTTTAATAAATCAACTCAATGCAGAAAAACATAAAAAAACAGCCAATATGACACTCATTTTTCTAACCAGGAATAGAATCTACAGTTAAATCCCTTGTTAGATGACAGTGCATGTAGTTTGGAAGAATTCAAAGCATGTACTAGTCTTCTATTCTGTATATAAATTACTATTATTAAATCACATCAAGGCCAGCAGCAATGCATTTCATCTGCTCTTCAGGGCCTAGATATAATCTGCACAAAGCAAAGCTATACAGCTAGGAAAGGTTGGCATATACTTCAACTTTAGAGTTGAGTGGAAAAATACACTGTGGTAATTCACCTGGGCTCTGTCTTCATGGGTCTTTAATCATCTATTCAACAGAAACAAACAGGTAAATTTGCAAGGTGAGTCATTTAATGCTTTGCATTTGGCCACTTTAAGAGATAAAAAACTAAAAGGAAAAATATTTTCCGTATCAGAGAACTGGAAAAGGTCATCTAATGCAATGGGTGAGCTATTAAAAAAGGTAGTTCATTATCCATATTCCATTTACCTTATTAGTGACATCCATACTACAGCTTGCTTCACAGAGTGCCATCACAATAGGAACATTCCCATCTTTGCAGGCCACGTGCAAGGGAGTGTTGCCATGTCTGTCTTGGAAATCTACAAAACATCCTTGGCTGATGAGAGTTTTAACTACGTCTATTTGACATCTTCTCACAGCAAGATGTAGGGCTATATGACCATCCTGAAATCACAAGTGAGGTCGTAACTGAGATTTAATAATGCTAAAAATCAAAGCATTTTGCAGAGTCACAATAATTTCATGTAACTGGGGGCATCTCCTTGCCCCTCTTTTTGAGGGTGGAGGCAGCGAGACACACAGTACCTGTCAGAACAAAAGCTATGGAATGAAAGCAAATTTCTATTAAGCCACTGGACATTGCAGTGGAATGGATGAAACGCAAATACAAATTCTCTACTGACAACTTCCCTAGGAGGTGGGAGTGACCAACTGTAACAACCAGCTGAATATTGTAAACCACTCTAGTGTTTACTGACATAAGTCAGTGATGCAAAAGTCATGCAATCTGCTTAGTGATCAGTAACTTTACAGACAGAGCTTTCTTTGTGGAACAACTTAAGAGACAATGTGACTGGAAAAAATCAATTTAATTCTTTCAGAAGCAAAAGCATTTTTCTGAAATTGCTTTAATAGTTATTTTGTAACTATCAGCAATAAAGGTAGCTAAAAAGGACAAGCACACCAAAAGTACAAGCATTGAAATGCAAAATTTGTTTGTTGGAATTACACCATGAAAGACAAAAAACGATTCTGCATCAAATAGTTATATTTTTAAACAGTTGGAATTTAGCTTCCTGGAAATAGGTGTGATTTATCCAACCTGTAGGAATCAAAGGCAAACAGTAAATCCATCTTTTCTCCTTGTAAGTTAATAGTTTGTTGCCAATTACAGAACTCAGTGTTCCTGCCATTTTTCATAGAGTATTACTCATAAGGTGATAACTGATACAGTGATAATGAATCAGCAAAAACCCAATCATGGAAAAATAATCAGTGGGCAACTTTAAAGGCTACTGCAGTCATCAACAGTCTCTGTGTGAACTGCTCAGAAAACCCACATCATGGAAACAATGCTGGCTTACAGTATTCAAATGAAGCAATTCAGAGAGACAGCTCTGTGATACCTGTGATCTCTGGACTTAATTCCTGACCAAAAGCAACTCAAACTAACCTTGTCTGTTGCATGAAGGTCAGCCCCGTGTTCTGCCAAGCATTCCACAATATCATGGTAACCCCTAGCAGATGCTGTCAGGAGTGGAGTCTCCCCTTCTCTGTTTTTAATGTTCACATTGCAACCTGCTTCACAGAGTGCTTTAGCAACAGAGTAGTAGCCGTGCCAAGCAGCACAATGTAGTGGTGTTTCTTCTTCCTATTAACATGGAAAATAAAAAAACCCAGAGCTGAACCAAATGCCAGGAAGAACAATTCCCCAGCTTAATTCAGAAAGAGAGAAAGATGACACAAAAGAAGAAAGACAGTCTACTAAGTAAGCCCTATAAAAAAATGCTGTAATTTCTAATGCTGACATTCTCAAAGCAAGAATAACTCTTGCTGACATACCAAGTGATTATGGTAACGCACCCGATTTTCATCATTACCTGGATTCTAAGAACCCATATTTCTCACCATAAAACTATCTGCTAACACCTTGCATGTCAGCAATCTTAGTTTAGATGTGCTCCTGAAGCTAACTATCTTGGTTCTCTCACTTGAAAACTGATCCTCATTCATAAACAACTTCTACATCCTGTGTGCTGAGGGACTAATACAGTGTTTAAAACAGATCGCTTCACCAAGGAGATGCAAATCCCACTAGACTTGTGGTTTGAGGAAGATCACTCTGCTTACCATGTTCAAAAAGCACATCCTTATGATTTAGGAGTGTAGGCAGTGACTTTAGGTATTTAGAAACACAAGTTCTTTAAACGTGCATCACAACAAGCGTTTGAAACTGCAGACATTTTGAGTTCAGTTGTGACAAGTTCTAATTCGCTTTTTGCTTGAACCCTGGAAGCTTCAAAATATTCACCTTCAATCTCCTTGTACTTCCTAACAGTTACATGGAATATCATTAAGAAGCTCAAATGTTTTACAAAAATATGGTATTGAAAGTAGTCCACTAAAAAGCAGGGAGGATTACAACCCACCAAAAAAGTCATTCTATGAAATTCTAAGAAATGGGATATCCTTTATGCACCTGGCAAATATCAATGAGGAGACAACTAATGAAGACAATAGTAGACGACTTGGACTGCATTCAAGATTTCTGTGAAAATCTGAGGAAACAGTCGAGCAGCACGTCCTCTGGTCCCTTGACCTGCTGCTGCTTAAACAATATAAAGGTAGCCCTAGAGGATGCAGCACTTGGGGAGGCTTGTGGAACTCCTACACACAGTTAAATTTGGGTCAAACGGATGTTTTCTATTAAGCCTTTTCTTTCATGTTTTCTCAAAATATTTCAGAGCTTTAAACAATCCCTCCTGAGCCCTCCTCTCATTTTCAAAAATGAGTGCTTGACACTTCAGCAAAGTCCCATGATGGCTAAAAACAAGATGAAGTCAAGGCAAAAACTAATAAAAGCTTTAGCTGAAATCACAGAGCACACACTACTAGCCACACCTTTGTGATGTTGAGTTTCTCTGTCTTTAAGCTTTCAAGAGAACCTGTGTTTTGTAAGAGTGGTTGATTCATCCACACTGTATTTTGCATAGTCTTAATCTATTAAGAGGTATTGAAACCTCTGTAATTGTTTTGGGGTTTTTTGGTTGGTTTTTTTTTCAAATGCAAACATACCAGAGGCTGCAAGATAAGACTAAGAGTTTTGACCAGTCACACTAAAGCCTTATTTGTTGAAGAAAAACAGACAGTGTCCATGACTCACCTTGTCTTGAAAGTTTGGATTGGATCCAATGCTACAGAGAAACTCAACCACATCCACATGCCCGTACCGAGCTGCAACATGGAGAGCGGTCTCCCCAGACTGCAATTAAAGAAGGACATGCCAGTGTAATTTCATACGTCACCCCTGGATATATACTGCTGTGTACAGCCTGAATGCCTGTATGCTGCACGGAGTATTCCTCCCTCCCTGTAACCCAGCGGCACAGCTGTGGTCAGCAGAGATCTGCTTACAAACTGTAGTGGTATGTGACAGATACACCACCACCTGATAGGTTATTTCTTCAAAGGCCTTCCTTTGTCAGAACTAATTTTCCTACTTAGTCTGTTTCAGGTCACAGCCACAATGGGATTTCTGAGCAATATGAAGAGGCAGCTGCATATGCAATTGGTGTTGAAACAGAAATCCTACTTCTATTCATATTATTTCCATATGCCCCTCCCTCCACCCTGTATATACAAATGTAAGGAGCTGGCCTAATATGTTGGTATATCCAGGCGTATTTTGGTCATTACATGTAATTATTTGCAACCTTTTGTTGAAATTATATGAAAAAGAAATGGTATTTTTATTAAGAGAGTAACCTTTCCTAGTATCCTTATCAGGAGTTGAACACTAATTTTGCTAATGTGCCTTGCCTTGCACTAGTTTCCTCAACAAAGCAAACTGTGTTTCACAAGTATAACTGCCTCTATACTGGAGCTTTGGCTAGTATAAAAACATCACTATAATATAGGATTTTAACAGGAACTAGTTTCTAGGGCAAATGTTGCTCAAATAACACTGCTGGAGACAAGGTAAGTGCTCATCAGCTATAAACTCTTAGGCTTCATTATATTCCACTTAGTAACAGTCAAATTTACTTGTCAGGCAAAAGTGATTTTCAATCAAGAGGAATGAAAAACAGAGTCACAATTCTACCCTAAGTTTCAATGCAAAATCTTGTCTTCAAGCAAAAATTTAGATTTTGTACTCACCACATTTAACATGCACGCTTGGTTAACATTTGTCAGGAAAATAATCAGTACATCCAGCTACTTTAAAGCTGTGTTATCATAGCCCTATATGTCATCTTATAAAACCACAGTAAAAAAGCCAGTCACATTCTTGGAATTATGGCACAGTCGAAAAATCATTCCAGCTGGAAGACTTCTCTCTTTGCTAAAGTTATTAAAAAAAAAGGATCACTGCATGAAAAAGGAAAAGAACTTTTTTCTTACCTTATCCTTAACATCCAAAGGACATTTATTATGATTGAGAAATTTCAGTGTTTCTACATGACCATGTCGAGAAGCCCAATAGATTGCATTAGATCCAGCCTGTCAAAAATACTTCATTACAGATGTTACCGATCAATTTATAAGCCTAATTTTAGATCTTCAGCTGAGGTATACATGCAGTTAGATGTACACAGATATACTGAACAGCTATTCAAGCTTATATGAACATACTTTTTTTAAAAAAATTTCGAAGTGGTTCAACAATGACCACAAAAACCCCTCTGTGCAAGGACAATTAACAGGATCACTAACTGTTTGAAAGGATAATCCTCTTCCCCCTTGTAAGGGAGTTTTTTTTTGAAAAAAAAGTAATGAGAAAAACCTTTCTGCTGCGTACTTTACCATCTATTATATAGAGAAACAGACAGTGCTTCAAGTTTGCTTTAAATTTACCCCAGATTGTTACAACACATTTTGAGAAAAAGCTTGTTGCAAAGCATACCCTCTGTTACATACAAGTTCTAGTTGCACTATTCCTCAATGCTAAAATGTGCATTTATCATTCCATATTAAATAAAGTTCACCATTGAGTTGTAGGGCAATCACTAACTTGAACTAATTGGGGCAATTCTGTAAGCATGAACTACATTTTAAGATCAGTATCATTCAAATTACTTCAACTAATAAAGTGACCAAAATCAGAGGATGTGCACTAGTAATAAAAGATGTTACTGAAGATTTGCTTTTATCTTTTTGCTGTGGAAGAGAGAAAACAGGCTCTACAACCCAGACTTTTTCATTTCCAATACAACTTGGTCTGAACTGCTTGTCCTCTGCTATACTAAAAATCTTACACAAAACAGTGACAAAGCAGAACCCTGACCTTATCTTGAACATCAATACGGGATCCACGCTTTAAAAGCAACTGAAGCATCTGAATGTTTCCACAGCCAGCAGCAATCAGTAGTGGAGGTGTTCCATGCTAACAGTGAGACAGAAGCAAGAACAATATATTTAATTTTTGAAGGATTAAGGAAAGAGTGGAATAGAAGGCAGCCACTGAATGGCATCTCTGGGTTTCCAGATTCAAATTAAGTCTTCAGGGAATGCTGTATAGAAAATAATTTGTCCCTTTGTCCAAAGAAATTTATTCACAACCATCTTCCATATTTTTGTGATGAATTCACATCTACTAAATGATACACTACATACTAAAGGCATGCTTTTCAAATTAGGAATATTAGTATTAAATCCTCATCAGCCCAGTTTGGCAAGGATGTTCCCCTTTGCAAATTCTTTATATCTACATTTTAAGCCAGATTTCCCAAGTGTTTGTCACACCACCTCAAAGACACAAGCCTCCAGGAACATACGGGAAAGTTAAATGGGACCAAACCATTAAAACAAAAAATACAGTGATTTCTTGAAAGGTTCAAGGCCCCATCACAGTAAAATAACAGACACTTTACTTCTATAGTGCTCTTCATGAATATTTCTTGAAGTACTTTATAATGAAGGTCAGTATAACATTCAAAAAAGTGAAAATTAGAGCAGAGATGATTTATCCAAGGTTAAACAGCAGAGCCAGCAACAGAACTTTTGTCTCTTGGTCTCAATTCCAATACTCCTGTTAGTACGGCAACAGCACACTGAAATACTGCAGTAGGAAAGTAATTTCATTTCTGAAAATGAATGACATCATTTAACATTATGTTCAAATAACTAGTTTCTGCAGTATGGGACTTCTGTTTTTAACAGTGTTTTGCAAAGTCAGTTTTGGCAGTCTGGTTATTCCTACGTATTCTGCCATCTTCATCTGCCACAAAAAAAACAACTGCAAAGAAAACCAAAGACTGATATCTTGATATATCACAGCTCTTGACAATAGGTTTCATTAATACTTTCTCTCTCAAAGGCCTAGGCTAAAATAAACCAACACATTTTTGGCTCCATTTTCAGGTAGTTTGAGAAGACTGAACACAGAACACATTAAAATCTCTCCTAAAGAAAGCAGAATTATTTCCCATCCACTTGTCTTTTCATTTCAGGTGTTACATTTCTATTTTACAACCATGTTGCTCTATTCAACAGGGTGATAGCTAGTCCCCCACACACCTCATCACAGACCCACACTACCTTGTTGGGTTGATTGACATCGTAATTTGTCAGAGATCCCAGAAGGTGCTGTAATCCAGGAACATTGTCATCATTGATGGCATGAATAATAGCTTTCATCACAAAAGAATCTTCCTCATCCTTGTAATTAAATGAGAAAGAAGAAAAATTGTAAGCTTCAAGGAAAAGAAATCCCTCTCAACAGCTGCCACAACATCTAAAAAAAAGATTAAAAAGTAAAATTTTCAAAGTCTTTTAGAGCTTCAGCTGCAAGTTGTAATCCTTTGTGAAGCATATGGCTAACATGTACACGTTATTTGAAAACCCACACCAAAAAACCCCCACACATTTTCTAGTACAATATGCTTTCCTCTTCTTCATACATGAACTCATTACTCAGATCCCAAATACACTTCTTTTATTAGGTACTCTCTTTTTCCTCCTAGGACTTTCAATAGATGCAATACTTGCATGAAATGAAACTAATTTCAGGCATATATGTGAACATTAAAAAACCCAAGAAGTACACAAATACAAACTGGAGTATTATGTTTCAGCCATCTAGGAATATGACACAAGAGAGGTACTCTGGACGAAGCTTTCATCTATACAAACGGACAAGTTAAAAATCTAGAACATAAGTAATGAGCCTAGATAACTCTACAGGTATAACTTTATTTTTCTCCCATGCACTAAAATGTCAAAGAACTGAAATTCACTGAGCGCAATATTTGGATCACTCTTAACTCCTCTCTCCTGAGGTTTCAGATTTTTTAGAACACTAACATTAGGCTACAATCCTTCCTGCTGCAACACAGGTGTGAAATGCTGAGCCAGTGTTAAAAAGCATACTGATGGCTGAGGTGGGGGAGGCAGGGAAAGAAGGGCAACACTGAGCAAACAAAGAGCTTGGAAGCAGAAAGGCAGGAGGAGGAAGAGTGGAAACAAGAGGGCAGAGTTGCACAGGAGAGACACAGGGAAGATAGTAAGGATAAAGAGGACTTTGCAGAATTTTTTGAAGCTTGATCCTATTTACGCACAGAAAAGATGAGGTTACCCAGCTATAAACATATTAACATACATACTTTGCTGATCACAGGGAATTTGTGAAGTGTGTAGTAAAACCTGGAGAGTAAGCTAAACAAGAATGCTTTTGGATTTACAAGCATTTGTAATTACAACAAAGCATACAGCAATTGCTCCTGACTAAACCTAGTAGACATATGTAATACCACAAACTGAATACTGGCCCACTTTAAAATTTCCTCCTTACATAACTGCTTGTTGTGATACTGTTGTCTAGCACTCACTGGATCTAAGAGGGTCTCAATGATTTTGAATATTCTGTTAAAAAAAATGCAGTATTATTTTACTCTACACAGTGTCATGAAAAATTCAGATGCAACTTT
Source organism: Strix uralensis (assembly GCF_047716275.1). Lineage (NCBI taxonomy): Eukaryota > Metazoa > Chordata > Aves > Strigiformes > Strigidae > Strix > Strix uralensis. The sequence continues at coordinate 76,131,679 of NC_134012.1, forward strand.
TTCAAATAATTGCTACAGTACAAAAAATCCTTCTGAATCAAACTTCAAAACCAAGATAGATGAATTTCTGGCATAGCTACCAGCCTCACCACAGTAATTAATAAATTAAATTTCAAGGTTTGTGTCATGCAGAAGATCAGGCTATGGATAACTGACATCTGTAGCCTTAGAATCTATTTCTTCCTACATACAAGATTAATTAATTATGCGCATTTTCAATAGCCCAGCATTTCTGTTAAAGTAATGTCACAAAATGTTAACATTTCAGATGTAGAAAGCATTCTAAGCATATAAGAACATACTTACCAGAGTATCATCACTCCTAGCGACACTCATGTTACTTCTGGACAAGAAAGATCTTGATAATCTTTGGCACAAGGATATTAAGCGCACTGATTGCTTTTTAAAAATAAAAAGAAAAAAGCTATATGTAAAAAAAATCAAAACAGAATACTTGTGATAAGATGCTATTGCAGAGATTTTAAAGGAATACTGTTGCATTAGCAAAACAAACTGGAGTTTGACTTCAACACCCCCATCTCTTTTTTACATTGCATTTGAACCGTCAATTTCCTCTTTTGACATTTATAATCCAAATAAGCTATTCATACGCACTAAGCAAAGCTACACAATATTTTTGGATTGTTACAATTTCACCAAGCTGTGAAATACAAAACAAAACAGATTTGTATTACATCCTCCTGTTCACATTGAAAACATTTAAATGTACATATTTTAAAGTATGTACACACAGAAAACCCGACTGTTAATTAGCTGACAGCATTCCTTTAAATGCCATATTACAAAACAGTTTAAGATATTCCTAGACCCACCATTTCATTCTAGGGCATCAGGCTAGTACTTAAATTTTCTAAATACCATAGATGTTCACCTATCACAGAGATCAAACTGCAGCAAAAAAAATTGTACTGCAGAGCTGGATATTTTGTGCTTTTGGTCCATAGCTTAGCAAAATAATCTTATTTCTTGGCCTCTGTGACAACAAATAAAACTCCTTTTCTAATAATAGTGACCTCTGTTGTCTTATGTTTCATCTCTTCTCATGATAAACAGATACAACAGTCCTGCCCTTGCTTAGTATCAGTGTGGATTCCCCAATGCGCATGCAGAAGGTGGGTAACTGTCTTGATGAACTGCTCCTTGCACAGATCAACGCTTTCAGCTAATACCTTACCCCACTTCTGGAAAGATGAAGAGATGCCAACCTTCTAAACAGGTTGACAGTCTCAGACCAAAAACCCTTTGCAAAAGAGACTAGTTTTTTCTTCCTACTCTGTTGAGTGTTGGCAGAACTACTAGCATAATTAATTCTGTGAGGCCTGTTTAAGGATGTTTGATTTACAGGGATTACTGTCACGAAAACACGCACCTACACTTAGAAGTGCCCTTCTCTGAAAACATTACCGAGACAGACGATGACAGCATACAGCTAGATGCATAAAACAATCCACACACAAGCATTTGCATGTAGATCACTAACAAAGAAGTCTTCTCCCATACCACCATACTCAAGCACCTAATTTATTCCAAATGACAGAGGAATGGGTGTCTTCTTCCTTATTCTCCACTCTTAAAAGCACTGATGTGTCCCTGGAGCAGGTAATGCTACTGCATTTGTATGTCGTCAACATTTTGAAGATTTACTGAATGACTTACTTTCCATTTTCGTCGTGCTGCAAACTTTTTGAATTTCTCCATATTCACTGCAGATGCTTTTCTACTAAGTGCTTGCTGGGTGTCTTTAGGCTATGCGCAGAAGGAAAATAAAGGTGTTGTAAAATATTCCACAATTACACCCAGAACTTTCATAAAGTACCTTCCTGTAAGACACTGTCCTTCAGTGATGACTTCCACTTATACGATAATGATATTGTAATAATAAAGCAATTGTAAGCACATCATTTTAACATCCACAGCCTAGTGGGGCATGCAGATGGAATTTCTTGAGAAAATGCCCTAAAGGAAATCCAGATCTAAGTGTATTTCATGCAATACTAAAATTTGTTTTTTCATTTTAAACAAAAAAAGCCAACAGCCAACGGAAAGATCAGTTTTATCCTTCCACCTTCCTCTGACAGAAGTATTGGATATCATCTCCTACATAAGTCTTGTCTCCTGGGAAGATTTCCTGGCTGACTTTGAATGCAGTTAAACTTTGTACCAGTCTCAGTGTAATCAGCTGGATACTTCCGGGACCCAAAAAAATCATATCCCACCTGCTTGTGCAGCAAGCTCTAAGGCTGCACCTTCTGAACTTTCTCACAGGTTAATACTAAGCAACAGTTACCAGTGGAGTATACCAAATTTTGCATTATATGATCCCATACTTGAAGTCACTTTTATGGAGAAATGAAGGTAAATGTAGTGATGGGAAGGGGGAAAAGAGGATATGACCAGTGGGGTGGGGGGAGAATGCCCAGAAAGTTAAGATATAAAGGAACGTTAACAGGGTACAAAACAACATGTGCAGATCTTGGTCCCTGAGAGACAAACTTGGACAACGCTTGCTTCAGCAGTTTGAAAAATCATTTCAACAATCCAACATATTTCAACTGTTTAAGATTACCCCAACAAAAAGTCAGAAAAGCACAGTCAAATCTGTATTTGGTGTACTGGTGTAGAAATGTCTGCCCTAGGATGCTAAACTATGAACTGAAGCAGCTGTGGCACAGATGAATATTCTGCTAACAGGTTCTCTGGGAAGTGGAAGGGGGTGAAATACCCACTGTGCATCCCCAAGACCTCGGAAATCAATGGCACTCAAGAGGTTTACTACTCAGATCAGAATGTGATACGGAATTTAAAAAATTAAGTGGCAAGTATTACTACACGCATTAAGAAGAATGATAGGTCCCCTTTTCTCCCTCTCAATCTAGCAGCACCACAACAGCTTGATCCAAATCAAACACGGTGGAACACTGCAAGAAGAAGTGGACCACCACCCCACATCGACTGCTTTCTTCAGTCTAAAGAGGAAGGACAGAATAGAGATGACTCTTTTTTGCCCGATCTAAATAAGATTACAAAATGAAAAATGTGAAAGAAAATTGGACTGGATTCAGAGAATGTATCTTTGCCAGCACAATGCTCCCTGAAGACTAGCTTCTCTGCCTGAGCATGACTTTAATCTCAATAGTGGGCTACTTCGCTACTGATAACTTACACAGCAGATATGTTAATGGAAGTCCACATTCTGTACGTGTTAGTTTTCAGTAAGTCATATTAAAAAATTATGCCCATTTTCCTTGTTAAGGAACTTGAAAAGTGAAAAGGAAGTATGAAATGAATAATGATTAAAAACAGGACAACAGAGAATGAATTACATGCTAACCTTGATCCAAGGATGCAGCAAACTATCTTCAATAGTCATTCTCTTCCTTTAATAGAATAAGACAGAACTGTTTCAGATAGTAAAAAATGCATACTGCTATATGTTTATTAAACTAACATCTCAGAATACCATGTAATTTGAAATACTAGAGACAGGGTGCAACAGTGCATACACAAGAGGAACAGCTCACTTTGGATCCTTGACTAGAAGTCTTCGTATGAAATCTTTAGCTAGGGCACTGGTATTACTGAAGAACTCTTCTTCAAATTCGTAATTCACAGCAGACACATTTGCTAATGTTTCCTGTTTGGTTTCTCCAAGAAATGGTGATGCACCACTTAAACTGCAAGAAAGAGAACACTCCTCTCATGACATGCTGTAACATCGTTGTTTCAATCCTCTGAGATCAAACAACAGCAGAAAGTGAACATTTTTCTTTTGTGGCTTAAGACTGCAAATGTGCTTTTGAAAAGATGCGATCTAGGAGGGCAAAAATCTTTGCTGTAATTTCAGAGAATATTGATTAAGATAGAGCTGCTGTGGAAAATGACCTACAGATGACAGCCTCTCATGCTATCTCAATGCTGATTAATGGCCAGTCTTTCAGTAATTATACTATTGAGTTTATGATCATTCAATTTGAATTATGATGTGCAATCAAAATGGTTTGACTTGTACAGACACCACCAAAAACCCAGAGGACAGAATCAGAATTAAAAAACAGCATTTGCAAGAACCACCCATAGATTTTGGTACTTACAGAATATAAGTTATTACACCAATGCTCCTAGAGTGAAGGGGGAGGGGAGGGATGAAGGAGAGGAGAGAGAAACAGATGGAGGGAGAGAGAGGAGAGAAAAAAAAAAGGTTAGAACATAAGAATAATCATGAGAGATTTATTTCAAGTAAGATCCAATAACTTACCACATATCTGCTTCAAGACCAAGAGGCTCATAATTTACTATTTCAGGAGCTAAAGGAAAAAGCAGGAAGATCAGTACCTAGTCAAAGAATACATCTATGTCACTCTGAGCCTATACATGGCAGAGATAATAAACTAAGATGCTGATAGATAACAACACCTTAATGCGAGTCTAAGTTGGAACTGAATGCTACAAATTACTTATTTAAATTTCAAAATGCCATGAATTACACACAAATTACATAATCTGTAACTCAGCCAAACCAGGCTAAGCCACAGATATTGTTTCACAGACTGAGAAAGAATAGTTTGAAGAAATAACTGTTTTCTCACCAACAAACTCTGGCGTTCCGAAGATATTTTTGAATTCATTTCCAAAGTCAATTTTGTGTGCTAAACCAAAGTCAATAATCTTGATTCGAGGCTTTGGTACATTCCTGTCCAACAACATTATGTTTTCAGGCTTTGAGAAGGAGGAAGGGGAGAGAAAGACAGATCATACACAGGTACAAAATGTCTGACACACACCTGCATTCTTCAGCATTGAACACTTCTCTTTACCTCCCTCAGCCTCTTGAATTGTGCCTTCAGTGGAAAAATCCCATCTTTTCCTATTACAATCTAACATACACTACAAATTAACTACAGAAAATTAGCATTTAATGTTGATGACAGAGTGCTACGATTTCCACAGGGCCAAGATTTTACCTCTTGTAGACGCAACACAGTTGCAGTTTCCATGTGGACTGACACTAAGTGAAACACACTGTCTTCAGTAAAGAAGCCCCTACACTACAGCCATCTGAGCACTGCTGGGAGCTTGCAAGAAACAAAGCCCTATAAACTACTATTTTGGCTTGGTTAACATTACTCCCTGAAAGAGGTTTCTTTCACACTGCACAAGCAATCAGGAAGATATATCTTGTTGCCTTTAGACCTCCAAGAAAAACTTTTGGAGTGGTCCAGTTCCCAGATTTTAATGTTCAACATATAAGTTACGAAAAAGGATAACGAGCAGGTTCTCATGTGTTTTCTAGCTGCATTTTAAAATATGGGCTTTGAATTATTTTACAACAAAGACTTGCAAAGCCAGAACAAAGTTGGAAGATAAAATGTCAAGATTATCATCAAAGGACCCTGCTTCTACACTGTATCACTTTAACTAGCATACAGAACCAGCTACTTAGTCTCCATATCCTGTCACCTCCACAAGCTGGCATGCTCTGAAGAGTTCCTGGAGCTACATCCATCCTGCTCACATTGTTAAGGACTTTTGGAGTCATTAAGGACAGCTCTTCATCATAATCCTTCTTTTACCTCTCTTCCCCAATTACAGGGGCTGATATGCACAAATGTAATTTTATTCCTTCCCTTCGTACATTTCTATTTCATACTTTTAATTTCTGCATTCTTTAATCCTTGCTGTACACTTTAATTCACATATTCTTAGTATCTGGTGTAAGGATACTTTGTTTTATTACAAGCACACAGGCAAAAATTCACATTTCATATTGTAAGAAACGTATTTCTTACTAGATTCACATTTTTTTTCCTCATGCTGACTGTCATACAAAGGCCAAATACATTACTGTAAGTAATGAAGATGAGACTGAAAAAGGTATGCTTACCCTTAAAATCATTCTCTTCCCTACCTCATCCCCAGAACACAGCACCCCTTTCAGAACTGCACTGCAATCTAATAACTGTGCCTCCTTTTGCTATTATAGACATAGCTGCCGACTTCAGCAGACTTAGAGAACGTTCAACTGCCTACCTCTGGAAAAAAAAAATCTTACAGAGGAAAACATTCTGAAATTGAAACATTAAAAAAGCAGTAACTAGTTTAGGTACAAAAGCTCTCTTTTCATTACCAAAAGGATGCAATTAACAGTTTTTCTAAAAAGAAACAAAAATGCCCCAAAAGCAAAAAAAGGAGGAAATTATCTGCTCTGTCTGCTCCACAAGATTCTTTATACTTAACTCTGTACTGTTTCAATTTAGTACCCATAAATAATGTTCATGTGAACATAAAATGTATACAACAGAAAAAACAAAGTTGGAAAAAAGGCATCCTGGTCAGAATGTTTCATCCAGTTCCCATACGCATTCCATAAAATCATAATCATCATTTTTATTTCAAGATTGCTTCCTCAGAATGGTTTAATTTCATTGGAAGTTGCCATCTTCCATGAAGAATCTTATATTGAAAACAGATGGGAACTATTTACAGTTCAGTAATTTCTTTTCAATGGCTGAGCTTTCCCTTGTCTACATAAGCTAGCAAAACAAAACTACGGTCAAGATCTGCACGATGGCAGATTTGTGGCTGGTGTTACAAAGGACTTTAACAGATGTTGCTTACAGTTGTTGTTGTTTTTATCTGTTCAACACACCTTAAGATCAAAGTGGGCAATTTGCAGAGAGTGGAGATACTGAACACCATTAAGTATCTGTTTGAGAAATTCTGTGGCTTCCTCCTCCGTGAGAGATTCTTTCTCAGCTAAGAAGTCGAAGAGCTCTCCACCTGCAACACTTGGAGAGCAGAAGCAGAGTTATTGACAAGTTTGTGTTAACCAACAGGTTCCTTTCAGCATCGCTATTCTCAAACCAGCCTTGAAAAGGGTCCAGATGCTTTAAAGGTTGTCAGTATCAAAAAAGATGAAAATTACTTTATTCAATACCTGAAATAGTTAGCAACTACCCTTCTTCATCCTGAAAACAACACAGTAAAGAGAGTCTTATTTACAAACAAAAAAAAAAGTTTAAAAAACACAGTTGGATTTATCTAAATTTAAATGAAATAAAACCCACCTACTCTCTGTATGCACATTTAAAGCACTAAAATTAAGTGTGAAGTAAGTATACGGAAAACATACGAATGTAACAGGACATCTAGAAAATAAGACATGAATTGGTTTATACTACCAGTAAAACATCACTTTTCCACCACACCCCCCCACTGAAAAATACAAAATTTAAAACTTACTTTGAAATAGTTACTGGTAGCTGTCCTGCCATACAACTCTGAAAGTATAATCTATTCTTTGATATCTTGTATTACATTCAGCATATGTGTTTTATTTGTACTATAACATCACCACATCTTTCCTACAAGGGAAAGACACTACTGCTCTTAAGACTATTTCCAGCTAGTGTTTTAGCTGCACTGGCAGAAAGAAGAGACATAAGAAGTGAGGGGAATACATAAGCACATCCAGATTTTTGTATCTGAGCAAAAGGAATAAACTGAAGATGACCCTCTTCTCAGCTCAGTCAGCAGTCTGGCAGTAGTGATGATAACTGTCAACAGAAAAAGAGATACTGAAGTGAATGGGAAACATGAACTACAACTACTCTTAAAAAAATAACCAATGTCCTTTTTAGTTTAAGGACATATACTGAGATGACTGTCTGTGCTGGTTTTGGCTGGGATAGAAATAATTTTCTTCACAGTCGCTAGAATGGAGCTATGTTCTGGATTTGTGCTGAAAACAGTGTTGATAACACAGGGGTGTTTTGTTAATGCTGAGCAGTGCTTGCACAGAGTCAAGGCCTGTTCTGCTCGTCTCACCACCCCACCAGCGAGTAGGCTGGGGGTGCACAAGAAGCTGGGAGGGGACACAGGTGGACAGCTGACCCCAGCTGACCCAAGGGATATCCCAGCCCATATGACATCATGCTCAGCATATAAAGTTGGGGGAAGAAGGAGGAAGTGGGGAGACATTCAGAGTGATGGTGTTTGTCTTCCCAAGTAACCGTTACGTGTGATGGAGCCCTGCTTTCCTGGAGATGGCTGAACACCTGCCTGCCAGTGGGAAGTGGTGAATGAATTCCTTGTTTTGCTTTGCTTGCATGTGCAGCTTTTGCTTTACTTATTAAACTGTCTTTATCTCAACCCCTGAGTTCTCATTTTTACCCTTCTGATTTTCCCCCACCAGGGGAAGGAATGAGCAAGTGGTTATGTGGTGCTTAGTTGCCAGCTGAGGTTAAATCACAACACTGTGCACTGTCGCAAATTGTTTTTCCTGCTTATAAAAGAAGCATTATTAACTAAAAATTTCTTAGAGACCGCAAAGATGGTCATATTATCCCCTATATTTTGCATTGTATTAAGAAAATTCAGAAAGTACGCCCTAATTTATGTTGCCTTTCTGTAGGGAAAAAGAATCTGTTTATGATTTAAACTTCTGATTATGAAAAATAATGGGATTAACATATAACAATAGCTAAACAGTCTGAGCAAATTTCTGGAAATACATTTGACTTCTTTATCAAGTCTACTTTTCAAGAGACTTAATCTGCATTATTGTAATGCAAATTGCATGAAAAGTGTATTTTAATGAGTTCTTGGAGCTTTCACTGAGCTGCCTAGACAATAATGAGAGTATTGTTTTGGGTATTTGTGTTGTAATATTTTCTGCATGAAAGCAATTATTGAAACTAAGTGCCATTAAATAGAAGAACTACAGACTGGAAGAGAGGTCCTTTCAATAATCTTTTTCTGTTGCGTAGACATTAAAATGGAATTCCTAAAGGTTAAATACAGTTCATTATTTTGCAGAGACTGGTCAGAAACATCTTACAAATAGATACACTGCATATTCTCTTACTCTTTGCTTCTGACTGAAAAAACAGCAACAGGTTTTCGGTCTAAGGTTTCAGCAGAGGTACCTCTGCAGCACTTTTTGATGATGAACAGAAACCTGGATGGTGACACAGTGCTGGCATTACTCTTCAGTTCCACGTACTGGGCTAAGGGACTTAGACATCACATGGAACTTATTTCCACGTGGATGTTTGCTGCAGTTGCTGGGAGGCTGTTAACCGGAGCACAGCCATGCCACACTGAGCAGGCAGACTCACTGTGGCTACTTCCCCAGCTGTTGGCAGCTGTGTCAGCAGTCACAGCACAAAACCCAGCACCTTTATGCACAAAGCACAGTTTGGCACTGGGCTAACCATCACACAGTCATCTGGTCTGCTCTTCATGTAGATCACTCACCCTGTGAAATAGTGAAACCGCCTGCTGATGCTTAAAGCATTCATCGGCCATCACAAATGCAACAGCAGTGCTCAGAGCATGCATTTTAGGCAATGCCAACTTGCAACACTGCTGCTCGCTATGCAGTCTAAAACAGACTGTGACAATGTCACACAGGTATGGGTATGCTTTATGGCTGTTACAGCTCGCTCTTATTCCTGTTGGCATTTTAAAGATACACAGTCTCTGTGAAACTTACTAGTCATCTATGCACAGCAGCATTGATTACACACATTCCTTTTAGATCCAAAAGAAGGACTTAATTTGCAAAGTTTAGTTATTTTTGAGATATCTAACAAAGAAACATAACTATTTGTGTAAAATGGCAAAAGCCTCATCTTCAGCTTATCTGCTATCATTCCATTTTGCGCAATTTCATACCCTCAAAGTTTAGACTGCATGAAATTACAATTTGATGTACATGCGTTTTTATGCATCTCAAATATGTCACATTTGTGAAGAGTTAATTGCATGATATTGCCTATAGCTTTTCTCTAACACTACTGAGTACTATCCTCCTGTCTTTGCCCCAGGTTAGCTGTAGTGACATTTCTTTTATGATTATATCATAGGCCTTATAATAGTGTGTAATAAACCGTTACCTGTACTTCACAGGTAATACACTTAGTGCTTGCAAATCTTGAAACTGAGGTCCAGAGAAGCTAACAGGTTAAAAAAATTTACTTTTTCTTTCTTAAAATTGGAATTTAATTATTAAAAGTGATAGATTTTTCCAAAGTGGTGTGTGCTTCTTCAGATGCTTAAATACTGTCACTCTAAGTGACTTGGCAGCCCTTGCTTAAGGAGTAGGTGAGTGAAGAGGGACTGGATGTAACACACTCAGAGCTTTGTTCCAGAAGCAGCTGTACCTCTGGTCTACAGGATTTTAGTGTGCCCCTTCATGTTACGCACCTCACCCTTAATGCCTAGGATGAGCTCCCACGTGGGTTCACCTCAAAGAGCAGGCCACTGCAACTTCTGTTGGTAACTCCTCAGCTGCAAGGGGAGAGCTCAGTACCCTGTGATCTCTCTTTAGGCGCTGCTATCGCTGGCAAGCACAGTGCCCAGCCACCTTCTCCTGCTGCTTACTTTTACTGTCGCAGACATAAGGCATGAGAAAAATGGGGTTTTATAGCAACGATGAGTAAAATGTTAAACCAACACACACAAGATGACCTGGAAGCTCAGAGAAACCTTGCTTCCAGGAAAGGTCCCTCTCCTTCAAGCGGCCTCCAGGGGCCCTTCCTGTATGTGAAAAGCTGCAACCCATGTCCCCACGAGAGCTCAGTAACTCAGGTCGTGTTTTTTAGCTCTTCACACTTGCCCGAAGGCTGCTTATTCCCTACCTTCCTGCTGACTCTGGCAGGCCTGATATTAAGCTGTACCACCACAGGTATACAGAAAACCATGCTATCGCTGCAAGGCAATTACTTCAAGGATTAATACAGGTCCACACTTCCACAATTAATTCACTGGATTACCGTACCCCCAGGTCTATCAGCAGAGTCTTCTTTCACAGATTTCATAACCAGCTTATACATCTAGAAACACTAGATAATCCTGATTGTGCTTCCAGATATCACAGATGAAAAAATGGGTTAGAACAAGCCAGTAAAGATATTGGCTACGTAAGCTATTGCAGTTTTCACAAACCTCCTAAAATCCTGCTGGGTTTTCAAGGCTAGCCCTGTGCATCATCCAGGATAACACAGTCTCACAGTAAATAAACACTGAACTTTTTACTATTCCATAGTCACCTTCAGAGACGAAGCCACAAGCCAAGCAGAAAGTCCCATTTCACCAATGTATCTGTGCATATCCCATCTCACACACTCAGAGGCAGTCTTAATCTAAATGAGAAGGGGCAGACAACTCCATACATCGGCCCCTATGACAGATCTTTTTGAATGTCATCTTCTCCCAGGAAGTACACTGCTTCCACCTCCATTACAGTGCCCCAGCCTTGTTTTTAAGTGAGCTTCGGGGTTTCTGGAAACACCCTGTTGAAATTTGGCTGAAACCAGGTCATTATGTGGGTTTCCAGAGCCATGCAAACGCACTCCCTGCCTGCCCTCGGGGCTCTGCAGAGGGGCCCAGGCAGCCAGTGTCTAACAGACTGCTGCCAACCACTGGCTAGATAAAGATTGCTTCCTGAAGGGAGAAAAGGCAACAGGTTCACCAAGCACTAGTGCTTCTTCCTGTAGACCACTTTGGAATATCTGTACTTAGTATCCTCTGGAAGCACGGAGCTTCTCTCCATTCAATTTCTCTGTTTGCTGGTAGGAATTATGAGACCACTTTCTGAGTGGTTCACCTGTGCGGTCACACAACTCTGATCTCCAAAGTGCTAGCAAGTTACTGATGGGCAACAATTTATACCCCTTCAGATTAACAGAGGAACTTGAGTACAGTCAAGTCACAGCTAAATTCCTTTACAGCTGCAAAGCCTCTATGTTCACCTTGACATACTGTTTTCCTTTAAAGCATTAATTCTTTAGTGTTCCTATATAAAACCTTTCTGTTTACCTTTAAACTGAGTTACAATTTTGTAGTCATAATAGGTTGTTCAATATCTTGCTCAATAAAATAAGAATTTGTGATTGATGGACATCACATCTTAATCCTAAAGGACACATTATATTACTGACCACATTGTTAACACAGAAAGCCATAAGGGCTGAGTAAATCTATTTTCACTGCTATAACATGACTATATTTTACATTGTTTTCAAGTAGCAGATCATACGTTTTTACAAATATTTTGTATTTTCACTAAGAGCAAAGCCAGTATGTGTTGCTTCCCTTTCTTCTCACCTGTCTACATGCCCTCTGTGCACCTATCTGTGGGCCTGCAATTCATGATTTTGAAGTCAAAAGGTGGCACAACACCAACAAGTTAGCATTGCAGAGCTTGTTTACCTGCTGTTATATTCCAGTAAGCACCAAAGATTCAATCCTCCTCTCAAAATTCCGTACAAGGCCACTCCAGAACAAGTTTCTTATGACTTGCAGGGAAAATTAACAAAAACCTCAGAGCTATTTCTGTCAAAAGACAACTGAAAATTAAAGAAGCTCTGTGCAGACTTCAAGCTTCTCCAAAAGCCAAGCTATTATAAATTAAAAAGTTAAATTAACTCCCCATAAAATAGAGGAATAAGATTGGAGAGGAATTTAAAGAGTTCATTGTTATTTACCTCTTATTCAATGAGAAACTCATGAGATCATCAGAATTTTTATACATGGATCTATTATCCTCTCCTTGCTCTGTTCTGTTTTGGTAAATATTATGAAGGTAGCACTGAAGTGGCAACTCTGTGAGACACTGAGATGCAAAGGACTAAATTTTAAAGAAAGTATACAGGAACTAGCTTTTAAAAGAAGTATAAAACTTAGTGTTTAATGGACAATCATGTGTAAGTTAATGTCATTCCTCTCCTTCTGAGCTGAGACTTTCAACGCTTTATTCTTATTATTTTTAAAAAATTTTAAAACCAGATATTCACTCAGAACTATACTACCAGAGCTAATGGTCTTAAATTAAGATTTTAATTTCAGAAATGAAGATATATTTTTTGCAGAGAAAAGCATGAATACCTAACTCCATCCATAATTCCCAGTGAAAAGAGTCAGCTATTGCCATCAAGCTATTTTAAAAGGCAAGACCATCTGCATTACTTTTGAGCATTCTAAGGAGCTACTATATAATTTAGGATAAGGGTATTTATACTTTGCAGTTCCACTGCGAAACTATAGCCAAGGCTCTACAAAGCACAGTGAGTCTATTTTGCACGTCTGCAGTCTAAATTAAAACATAATAAAATAGAAGGAAAAACAAGAGAAGAGACAGATCATGCATCTAAGACCAGCAAAACGGGAACTAAGTAGGTGCAAAACATGCTTGAGGAAAGAAAACAATTACCACTGAACAGAGGCCTTTGTGTTTTCTAGTCTGAAGTCTGATAAAATGATGGCTTCAGCAGAGCTCACTGAAAATAGCTCAGTACTGCTAACATAGATTAGTTGCTGTAGCTGGATAGAAAAAAATTCTAATTCAATCATTTGTGTGGTGGGAGAAAAAAGAAAACTATTACAGTTTTAAGTTAGATAAGGAAGAGGCAGTGTCCTCCAGTTCATATGTAACATGCATAGCATTCCTTGCAAGATGATAAGAGTCCAGAGAGTGGGAATTTCAAATGTTATTTCCAAATCAAGGAGACACCTGCTATTAAGTAAGATCTAGAAATATGAAAGTATGCCTGATTTCTCTAAATATACCAAAAGACTGTAATAAATTAAGGCTCTTCAAGGATCTCATGCTTGTGTGACTGCTGAATCTTTTATGGAAACATTTGATTTTAAAAGTTTCAGAAATTACATGTTTTGTAACTTTCTTTTTTTGGAGGTCAGTTTCCTGACATAAGGTAGTTGAGAGAAAAACCTTCAAATACCTATGTGGATAAATTTTTGATATGCAGCTCTGTTCTGCATTCAGTGTTGTGAGGACCTTACCACTTCACTAATTAACTAACCACCCACATATTTCTGCACACAAATCACCATCTTGAATACTTTGCTGATGTAGTATTTGCTGCGAGTGAATGAAGTGAAAACTTCTACAGTCAGTCACTCAACTCTGAAAAACGGCTGATTGATACCGCAAAAAAATGTTTAGGAGGCTGCACGCAATACTGCAAACCTCTTGCTGAACCAGGAGATAAAAATCAATAGTGAACAGGAAACAGATGCTGTTGCCCTGAGACTGTGAATGTTAACATTTAGCAGCCACCAAAAGGGCAGCTGCGGTGGTTTGACATCTGTGGGCTGCAGCTTCTACCAAGAACAGAAACCAAAGATACTTTTCCTCACCCCAACTCGCATTACTACGCTTGCTTACTAATAAAAATCAGTGTTTCTTCTCAATTTTTGTTTTGTTATGAATTTCTCATACATAGCTGGAATGTTGATTTTTAGTTTCTCTCTAAATTCTAGAAAAATTAAGTTACACAAAATCCTGTCTGTATGTAGTATACTGTCTCATCTTGCAGTAATAAAGGAACGTAAGTCCCAGGAAAAATGCTATGTTCTAACCAGAAGGTAAAATGGCCACTTAGGATGGATTCTGAGGACAGCAAAACAGGTTATTTAATGAGCTTTCAGCTTTATTTGTATTTGTTTGAAATTGTTCTGTAAGAACAAGGAATGTCAGTGAAGTAGGTCCCTAGGCAAAATGGAGTATTAGAACATTAGACGAAAGGGATTACATATTCAAGTGTCTAAGCATGCTATTAAAATGACCATCTTTTGCCTTTTCAATAGCTTTACATAATAACATGGTGATTTTGAGAATTACAAAACCTTACAGCAATTAGCATATTCAGTTTACAAAGGGATTGTCATCTTTTCCTCTTCAACCCTCTAACTAAATAAATGCAATACCTTTTTTATACCCCAAATAACACTGCTTCAACTTGAAAGACTCACGTAGTTTAGAAAAGTGGGAAAAAAAAAATCTCTAACTGAAACTATATAGGGATTAACTAGGCAAAACAATTAACTAAACTGTAATGCAAACAGTTTGCTGAGCTGCACAATACCAAGCTTACAAAATATTAACACACATTATCTGCTTCTATTATTCAGTGAATGTTAGTGGGTACACAGACACACACAGCAACCTTGCTGCCAAAAAAGTTCCCCTATCCCATGTAGAAGGAGGGGGTAGAATGGCCTCATTCCTCCGACACTGTCCATGATTACTGAGTTTTCCTCAGAGCTTTCAAGTTGAGACATTGGCCTGATTTCATCTAGACAGATTACAGAGCAGAAAGCACTGCAGAAATAGGAATACACTGATAGTAAGGTTATAGACAGAAAGAATGTGAGAGCTAGTATAAAGTGGGGAGAGGAAGAAGCATCACACTAATTTTGCTGTGTATTCACAATACATTTAAAGAGTTCTGAACAAAAAACAGGAGTAGTAGATATTCTGACAGGAATATAATGAAGTTTTACTTCATACAGGATGTTAACTTAGCTTTTTAAAAAAATACTTGCTTACATTATCCAAAGTTGACAAACATGCAAGTGTATACTTCTGGAACTAAAAAAACCAACCCAGGCTACAAGTATTACACTAAAGCAACACATGCTGGACTAGAAGTGTAAAAGCACGTTCTAACATAACAAAGCACTATCATGCATGTATATACCATAGAAAAGATGAAACTCCAAAAGCTTCTTCCCAGTTTTCTTTTTAAATCTATACTGTAAATCTACACGTTACTGAAAGCATGCAACACTTAAAATATCCTTATAAGGCAAGGGGAAATATCATTTACCAAAGCTAGTAAACAGGAAGACATAATCCTACGTAAGAAAAACCACACCAACAGCCAAGGAAAAAACACAAGTGCTGCCCAAGATTCTGGTAAGAAAATTATTTGCTTGCATGAAATACTTATTCTAAAGCACGTTTAACTGATACAGAGCAAGTATGAAAATAATACAGTGTCAGGCATGCAAACTGTGTAAAGACATGCATGTCCCACCAAGCAGACACTGCCTAACTGTAACACGAGTAATGCTAACTTCTAAACTTGCAGTCTTTGAGGAACTTGAAGCCAGACTTGAAACAATGCAGAAGTATTCTCTGCTGACATATTTATATCAATCCATTAGCAATAACCTTGGATGAAAAATGAGAACTAAAACAAGGATATGAAAGTTCAGTTTACATTTCAACAGGACAGAACTGGGAAAATTCTATTCTCTGTTATGCAGGTTGAAAAAAAAAAAAGAAAAAGCATTCACTGATGCTCCTTTACACCAATATAAAACACAGTAAAATCTGCTAAACTAACCTGCACTCAGAATCTCTATTTCCCTCTGCTCTTAACTTTAAATCAATTTATTTAGCTCCACGCTATTCTTCTAGATCCATAAGGTGATTAAAATAACAAGCAGAAAAAATTCATAGATATGCTGGATTTTTTTTAATCTTTGTAGTGCATTTACAGTGAAAAATATGGATAGAAATCAAGAAGCTAAACTCTGACTTAAAAATAAAAATTTCTCATGCTATTATCTAGTTTCCTTTTGGGATGGTAAGGAACATCCATTAGATCACTATCATTCTCAGAGAAAGTGTCTGGTTTTTTAAAACAAAGAAATTAACAAAGATTCTGTTACTCCTCCCCAGGTCTCTAGAGCTACTTACAGTTCCAGAATAAGAATGACATCTGTTTTGTTCTCATAAACATCATGCAGCGTGATCACATTAGGATGTCGAATCTCTTTTAGTATGCCAACTTCTCTCTCGATGTCTTCGCGGCTCACTCCGCGCCGGCTGGATTTCGTTCTCCGTTTCTTGATAAATTTTGCTGCAAACTGCTGACCAGTGCTCTTCTCACGGCATTTTTTCACTACAGCAAACTGTCCACTAAAAAAAAGAAAAAAAAGAGGGAAAGAATGAAGATGAGTGGTTCAAGGAAGTTTAGAGTAGCCTTGATTTACTATGGTGGGGGAAAACAACTGTACCTCTGAATTACCAACTCGACTACAGCACATTACTGCTTTTTAGGCAATCTAGAATAATGCCTGAAAAAACCCATAGAGGGGGCAGAAAAGGTAAGTCAAGGTATTCTTACATTACACAAACGTACATACAGACACATTTCAGCATACCCATAAGTAAAAGAGAATATCTGTGTAGACCACTGGATTTTTGACAAATATGTGCATCAGAGATTACTGGGGAAAAGTAATGGTTTCTGGATTTCCCCTTCCATATGCATGTTATTTTTTTTTGTTCTGCAAGAGGAACAAAAACCTGTGATTGTGTTACAAATCAGAGGAAACTCCAGGAAGCTGCTGACTCCTGCTATCACTGACATATAAACCTGTTGGGGCTAGATGTACATACTGGTTCAGATCAGAAGTCTCCAGGAATCTAATGCGCAGTTAAAGCATGAACAGGATTTCTAATATCACTGTTTTCCTTTTAAGTTTTCTCAATCTCTGGCTGAGGATTCTGTAACAATCCTGGTTTTGGTTTATTTCACCATACAAAGAATTCACATAACTACAGAATGATAGCAAGGCAAAAATTTTCTGAAGTTAGCCTACTCTGAAAAAGTGGTGTCCCCTAAAGTAGACTTAAAACAGCAGTTAAATCAATGCTATGCCTAGTAGGCTTGACTATCTACAGAGTGATGTAACATGCAAGCACGTATAATTCCACCCTGTACCTGGAAGAGGAACTAACCTGTGTTAGTGCTTAATTAATTAAAACTGACAGAGATCTCTAGGAAGACACATCACCCACAAAAAGGGCATCATGTAATGACAAAGTGCCAAGTGAAAATCACTCAAAACTACACATCTCATGCATGAACTCAGTGCACAACACTACTTTATTATTGGAGAACAAGCATGCGCCAAATATGTCGACAAAGTAATTAAGCAATTAAGGAATGCATGACAGAAAATAGAAGATGGTAACTGATCAGCACAGTGTTATGCAATAAATGAAGATATTAACATGCTGTAAGGAAAAAAAAAAATCACACTCATTACTTTTTGAATTTAGAGGGCTGATCAGCCAAGAGTAAGTTATGCTGCTGGGTCACCACTGCCATCAATACTTTGCTGTCCCCATGCAGAACCCTAAGTGACAAATCATCTTGAACTGGGATATGCAGTTGGGCAAGGCTAAATAACTGTCACCTGCAGAAGACAGGGCAGAGATGGATCCTCTCCTATGAACTCCTAGAAACGGGCTCTAGAGTAGCCACCACCAGCTGGGCAGCCTTTGCATGCAGCCATGGGGGGTGAGAAAAGTAAACTCTGAGAGAAGCAGTCAGTCAACAGTCTTAAGTTTGAGGTTTGGTTTTACTTCAACGTTATGATCACCATTCAAGTTTCATTCTTCATTATTTCAAGAAAGTATTTTATGAACTGGTGAGATAACTTAATGCTGCATAAAAAAAATTCTTGCCTTAAATTCCCACCCACATCCACACCACCCCCAATTTTGTACAAAGTTGTGAATGGCCAGGTTCAACAGACAGGGTCCAACACATTATTGCTACAAACTGCAGTGGACAGAGCAGTGCTTTAGACCACACCACATCCTCTTCCCCATTACACATAGGCTGGAAGACCTGCTTCACTTGCCTAGACTCAGTCAGCTAGTGCTATCTGAGATGCTCTTGGACACCTAAGACGTTCATGTGGGGCTGGCCCATAACACACAGGACCTCTGGAAGATGTGTCATTTTAAACTGGCAGCAGAGGGCTAGACAAGGTACATTAACACTTTCTGCTTGCTTCAGTTCAACTCCACAACAACTCTTCCTGCAACAGCAGCTCTGGGTTTGATCTCCAAGGTTTGAGCAATTTTGCACTGTGGGACAGCCAGCCAGAGTGGAGTGTGCACTTAGCTATTCGCACTGCTGCCAAGAAGTAGAGAGTCTACTGGCCCATGCTTACAGCAGGGAAAAGCAGTGATTCTCTCACTCTCTCCCCCCACAACATGCACGTCTCACCAGAGATATTCAGCTTTATTTAAAAAACAATTGGCTTTTCAGAAAGTTCACAGTTCCAGCAAAACTACAAAGTCGGGCAGTAGAGAGATGTAGGTATTACCACAACTCTGAACAGCTACTCAAGCTCACGGACCAGAAGGAAGTAAAAAGCCATTGCTTTTTGACCACGTGGCTGGCTGTCAATCTAGCAATCTAAACTGCCTGATAGAGGAAGGAAAAGTATTTCTGCTTATGATTCATCCATAGCCTTGAATGCTACAGGGCTAACCACTTCCTTATCAATGCTCACCTTGTAGGTTTGGCAAAAGCTATTGCTTCATTTTAAAACAAAGTCCAAAAAAGCCCACAACACAAACCAAACAAATGCAACAACAACAAAATCCAAAAGACTAAAACCCAAAATTACTGCTAACATCAGCTCTGGAGAGGTTGGGACTGAAAAGTAAATCTGAAGTATACAGACATAAAATATACTTTGTTATCCAAGAAGACTTAATTATAAAAGTTGACTGGGATTAAGAGTTACCTAAAATAAAAAACCATCCTGCAAGTCTTTTTAAACATGCACCACCAGTGGACCTGTAAGCTGAAAAAATTATTTTTCTACAGTATTATTCATATTTGAATTATACCACTCCCTAAAGCCATTTTATGCTTCCAATGCCTTTAAGGCTAAGCCTATTTAATCTTATTTTGGCAATGGGTCAACTGTGACATTACCGCATGAGCTGTACTGACCTACTGATACAAAGGGGACCAGGTAAGACCAGCAGAGCTCCTCTCTCCTCCTCTTCTGAGCTATGCAGCTTTAGTTTTTCAGTCTTTTACCTTTTTCTCCAGCTACGACCACCTGTTTGAAGGATGCCCTGATCTATCACAATTCAATATAAAAGCGTTATCAAAAGACCAATATATTGTTTAAAACCACATGACTTTATAGATTGGTCCTGTCCATGGTTTATTCGGATGGCAGGCTCTTTGACACTGCTCAAGACTGCAAGAAAGTTACCAACGGGTATCTAGATTAGTAACCTTATTATTGTTGCTGTTGTGGTATTCAGCACATAACCCCACAATTAGTTGTTATTAAATGCTGCACATGCAGATCCACTTAAGCTGCAATCAAAGGGGCTCTTTTATGTCTGGGATCCCTAAACCACACCATTTTACAACTCTCTCTGAACTCCTCTTTTAAAAGCAGAGAAGAGGTGTAAATCAAAGGGCATTTATTGGGCTTTAACCTGTAAAACTGCAGCAACAAGCTGTTGTAAGTCAGCTCTGTATGGGCTAACACATCTATATGCAGTAATATTCTCCCATAGATGCTACAGTTTCAGATCCAGCATTCATTCACACAGTGCCTTCAAAGCCAGAAAAGCCCTTTAGTTTTTCAAATTCCCTTGCTTTTGTAGGTTTGATTTAAAATGGGTAGGGTCAAAAATTAACTGCCATTTTAGGAAACAATTACACTGAAAAAAATACAGAAGAAAATCACAAAGGCACACTTTATAAAGTATCTGACAGTTTTTTTTCCACATAGCAGAACCAGGTTAAATAGTGAAGCAGGATGACAGCTTGACATGAGAACAAATACTTCTGCTAATAACAGTAATTTATTTTGTGATCTTGTAATTCTTATGCAACCAGTAGTTAATTACTATCCTAAATCCACTCTTTTTGGGACACTTGGCATGGTATTTCCACATCCAGTGATTTTTCAGACTCGCTTCAGAACACGTACTTATCCCATTGTCTAATCATTACATTTCTCCATCTTTTTTACATCATAAGACAGACGCCCAGTGCCCTTTACAATACATACATATATATATATGCAAAAGTTATACATAGAGGTGATGAAGTCACCAATAAAGCACCTATACTTCACTCTTTATTGGTCCTGGCTTAGCAGGATCACAGAACAACTACTCATTAGCATGGATAGTTTTAACTAGAGACAGACATTTTAGAATAAAAGAGAAAAAACAAAAAAGTCCCTACATTTCTTCCAGAAGGATGATCACAGGGGTGACAGACACCCTGTATTCCTACCCACTACCAGCTCTTCTGCAAGGATTGAAACTCTTGCCTCAAGAACCCTCTGAAAGAGGTCCAAGCTGGGCACAGGGATCCTACAGTAACCCTGATGGACCAATTTTCTAGTATTTATTGCCACAGTAGGGCAAGCATGGGGGACTTCTCCATGCTATCTTCTGAGGACTGCATTCAAATGACAAAGATTAATGGAAGCAGGGGATAGGAATAAGGGAAAGGCATTATGTTGACATCAGAGCAGTAAGATGCCTTGGTACATTTCTGACACTTCGGCACTTTTCTTTTGATTTTACAAAAATTGGTATTCACTAGTCAACTCTGAAAATTCAATGTATTAAGATCCAACTGGTTTTACTATTTGTTTGACTGCCTTTTTAAAATTATACTAATCAAACAGCAAGAGGCTTACATAATACTATTAGATTAGCCCATTAAATGAACTGAAACTGAACTACAGAGCCATTTGTCTTCCCCAGTGAAAGTTACTAGCAGACTGTGGACACCCCTGTCTTTCTTTAGAGATCTGTATCAGGGCAGGCCAACTGAGCAGGTGATTTCCACCCCCAGCAGTGTCTCAGCATCAGTCAGCTCCATCAGTCACCACTGGCACCCACATACCACTGTCTGTCATCAAGGGCATCTGAGCTGCTTCTGCTAATAAGGTTAACTCTCACAAAACTTCCCAGTGAGGCAGCAGTACCTAGCTGAGTCTTTTCCAAAGGAAAGGAAGACTTATCCACAAACTGTGAAGGATTATAGCTACATTTAGTCCCCTCTCCACCTTCTAATCAAGCAAAACAACATTTTCAGTTCAGCTGCAATGTCAAATTGGAGGCAATCACTTTCCCCTCCTTCCTCTCTCCCTCTCTGTAGTCATGCAAAAGATGATAAACTTTATAAGGCACTTGAGAGCCTCTCTTGGGTGTATAAGGCTTACAGTACCTCAGCTGAGAGTCACCAGTATAAAGTGTCACACTTACCCCATTGAGAAGACAAGCTATTATCAGCATAAGCAGGGTGGGGTAAGGCATGGCTAACAGGTTAAAGCAGATGCAACTGGAAAGCAGTGGTGTTTCATGTGTACCACACTCAAAAGACAACCTATTTCACAGAATAGTAGCTTTACTGCTAGCTACCAGTGTTAACGCCTGCAAGGAAAAAAATCTTCATTGATCTTGACAAATAAACTGGGATACTCTAAAGCAAAGTATCTTGCCAGGTAGAGTTTCTCTAAGTGCGCAGGCACATCTTTTCTTTTCCCTGCAGAGGGCACGTTAGGGAACATAAGTGTGGGAGACTGCAGCCTGTCAGCTTCGCACAGCCTCTGAGAAACAGCCAGGCTTTGATGAAAAACAGGCCTTGGGAGAAAGATAAGAAACTGCTGAGCGGTGCTAAGGTGGCGGGGAAAAACAACGGACAGCTGCAACACTAAAACTGTGGAAAAGTACTGAACTGTGAAAAGTTACTGCCGCGTGAACAAGAAGTTGATTGGTCTGCATAGCGCGTGTTAGAAATGTTCTTATGCTGATAGGAGAAAAAGTTGGTAACTGTCTTAATTGCTGATTTGTTAATTAGGAAGCAAGAGCTTTGGCAAGAGCATAAGTATGGACTATTTGGAAAAATAAACGGCTTTGCTTGCTATAACTCTCATAGAGTTGTGCAGGTCCGATATCCTCTCGTGACACATAAGGGCCCTTTCCCTAAGTCACGTTTTTAATTTTGCAGCCAACCAAAGAGTACAGGCAGGAATGAATGCAAGAGTAATAAGCTCATTCCATAGTTGTTCCGGCTGTGAAAGTCAGAAACACTTGTACAGTGCTTACAATTTTTGTGCTCCTTCCCTTGCCCTGCAGTGTTTAATTCTCTAGCACAGACTCTGAAAGCATGCAACACGTATTGTTTAGCTGCAAGTCCTCCGAGTACTGAAGAGCTTTGAAAATAAGTGGCAAACAACATGAAGACAAGAGCATCACAGAACAGCTGCATCTGAAGGATACATGGATCCTAGACAGATGATTAGGCTATTTTTTTTTTTTTTTTTAATTTAAACAGCTCTGGCAAAACCGTTTTCAACATAAGTAACAAGTTTACACTTCAAGTGCTGACACAGACACACATCTCTCAGTTGACAGTGGAGCTGTCTGCTTTGCATCCATGGCAGAGAAATGCATTTTCACAGTCCATAGTGAGTCTAAGGGGCAGCACTCAAAGTACCTGACCACTCCATAAGGTGAGGGAACAGCACTTAATTACTCAGTAGAAGAAAAAGCTGCAAGCACCTGAAGGCTACCCATTGCTGTAAACATGTTTCAGCCGCACATAAACACTTGTTACAGGAAAGGACACAATAGAAGCAGTAACTTTGGAGACAGAGGAAAAAAGCAGTACTGAACAGGTGAAAGAGGAGTTAAACATGATACAGCATTTAAGCTAAAGAGAAAATACTCCTCAACTGCTGTATGAGTGACTAAGCAGCTGAAATTGGATGGTGCACCACAGAGATTGTTGTTAGGACTGGTCTTTTCCAACTACTGCTAATACAGAAAAGCAAACACAAGAACTTAAACTTGACCATGAAACTATAAATAGTACAAAGCTGCAAGTACAAAGGCTAAAGAGTAACACGTTATGCAATTGCGCAGTATATCTCCAACATATACAGAGTTTAAATCAAGTTGTAATTTATAACCATCAGTAAAATGCATGATGGTATACTTTCCTTAGAAATATTTTGGAAAAGCATCAAAGACAAAAAGAGCAAGGACAGCAAGGAAGGGGAAAATCATACATGTTTATAAAGCAAACAAATGTACTCACAACTGGTATTTCCTAACTTCTGAGTTTCTTGTTACACATAGATGTGTTTATACACTTAGAAACTCTGTGTCTCTTAAATTCCCTTTCCTAATTTCTGATTTAGAGTATCTTTTGGTGTAAAATTACCAAGTTTCAGAAATACCCTGATCTCTATATAGGGACTCAATGTATGTGATGACAAAATTGTTTCATTATCTTTCAGTATGAATGCACAAAATATTTCATTAAAAGTTATTTTACCAAAACATCCAGAGTATAAAAATGACTTCTTCCCTTATGTAATATTTTAAGCAAAAAAATTTAACAACTTTCAAAATAATCTGTATTATTACTCCATGAAATATTTTGTTAGCAAAAACACTGCTTTATCAGATACTATTTTTTGTCTGAAACCTCCAATGTACTACCTATTCAAATATAGTTCAAACAGTGTAACTAAACTTATTAATGAAATTAACAGAAACACTCTGATAGTATCTGTAAGACATGCTATCACAATATGAAGCAGTCAGAACTCAAGGTTTCAAACACCAAGAAGCAGGTGGGCTAAGTTAACTTTTTCAGCACATCCACAGACTAAACTACCTACCGTAACTTCGTATAACTGAAGTCAGGTTGCAGGATGGACCAGAAAGTGAAGAATCACAGAAGCAGGGAATTTTTCCAATCTGTTTTTTTCTTCAGCATTTTATAAGCTCATGCCTCCTATTTTTGTGGTTTGGTTATTTTAAAAAGCAACTTATCACGCATTTCAGGTATGTATTCATCATTACATTATGATGATGAAACTGGAAGTCTCTGTTGCTCTGCCGCTTTCTGCAATTTCATTAGACTGCTAACAGACTTCTCTAGATGTTTACTAAGCTTACAGAAAAGTGATTTTTCAGTCTCTTCATTGTTTTCTTAGAAACCCAGAGGAGCCCCTAGTCCTAAGGGAGGACATAACAGCATGATAAAGAACTTTGCCTATAACAGAGCATAAGAAAGACACTACACTATTACCATTTCACATGCTTTATATTGCTCTGAGTTATGTATGAAAAATTTTAGAGGAGTAATTACATGGGACGATGGACTAAAAGAGATGAAAACACAGAAGACGACCTCTTGCCTGAGTACATGTATGCATGTGCATCCAGTACTGAAAGGGAAGCCTATGCTACAAAGTGTCTTCATGATACCGGTTTATCATAGTACTACATCAATTTCTGGGCCACACATTTTAAAAAGGCCAAATGATCAAAGGTATGACTGGCATTTCCAAGGCTTACTACACAGACTACTATCCATGTACAGATTTGGTCAAGATCGCATCTCACTGAACACAGCTCCCCAGAACAGTAATTACTGTGTAAGCGGGAGCAAATTAATCACACAGCTCTAGGTGGCTCAGAAAAAAGGGGAACAAGAAAGAGAGCTAGATTTGGAACACTGTTAGTGTATTGTACCCACACGTTGAAAGTAAGACCAAGCACACCTTCCCATGGCCCTTCCCCAACACTCTCACCTAAAGCAAAGGGGCTGATCTGCTTGGGATTTTTGCATTCTACTCAGAGACCTATTAAGTTTTTCCAATATAGTTAATGCTAGTCAAGTTGGAACTGTTGGGAGCACTCATGCATGCACACACCTGTGCATACAATTGCTGAGCTGAAAAGCACTTATTAACTAGTACAGTCCATCACACAGAGATGACGGAAAGTGGATCCTGCATATCAGCAATTTGACAGTAAATTTCAACTGCAGATGACTGAAGAATTGTTCACATTTAGAAACAAGAGGTTTAGAAAAAAATGTAATCTTGTGATGATCAAGCTTGATTTTGTGAAGTGGAACAAAAATCCACCTTTCCTTCCTGTTTACATGCAATATATGTAAATGCTTTCACTCGCTCTTTGTGTATGTATAAATATGTCAGTATCTCTCTATACATCACAACAGCATTGTAAAAACAGGATACAAAAATAAAATTGCACGGTATTTTCTTTATAGTTTATTTTATACACACTATACTGTGAAGTGAATAGATATTTGATATACTCTATATTTGTAAGAAGTAACTGAATTACTGTCCTGGAGAAGGGTTTTTAATTAGAAACATGGCACCTTGGAAAATAAATAAAGAATCAAAAGGTCTGCAACATCTGCATCCTGCTGATGTACTTTGCCTGAAGGCTAAGCATAGCCCTTGCCAAGTATGGCTGCTACCTAACCAAATGAGAGCACCTTTGCATTTTTTCCCTTTAAGGGAGGCTTTGTTTCAAGTCAGGGCTCTAAACTTAACAGGATTTCAGTGTGCAAAATGTGTTCTCACTGGGTAATGCCAGATCTCCCAGCGAAGTTGCAAATGTATCTGCTCTGTGCAATCCCTGAGTGTTGGCATAGGACCATGGAGGGGAAAGAATGGAAGGAATTATGAAAAGCAGTGTTAAGGGATGGTTTATTGTGTGATTCCATGTGAAAACAGCTATGAAAACACTTGAAAAAATATCAGTGTAGGTTCTGTTTGAAACAGAATCCATTTGTATTTTCCTTATGTAGTCCACCTCCTTGATACTTAACTAGATGTGACTGAAGTGTGGTTTACTTCACCACTTTAAAGGGATGTTTAGATAAGTACTTGACTCATGATGCATCACACATTACAGCACAGGAAAAAGTAAATGGTGCTTAAGAACATTTTAATTAGGCAAAATAAAGGCAAAGATATTGAATAATAAACAAGCATTATAACAGAAACATGTATAGCAAATTTAATATAAACAAATCACATGAAGAATATCACCCCTGAAGATTTATCTGCATTGAACACAAATTTGTGTCTATTTAAATATACCATTGGTCTTCGTTCAAAATAGCAAAGAAGAATATGGGAGTTATATAAGAACAGAAAGTTCTATACAAACCAAGTGTTTTTGTATATACAATACTTCAACAGATATTATCTAAACAGAACTACCAAGCAGAGCATGTAATTGTGAGACACAGTCAAGGCTTACCAAGGCAACAAAGTTTAACCTAGGACTTTAAATAAGAATTAACATCCATAAACTCAAATTGGCAGATAACTCAGTAGTATAACAGAGACTTCACTAAGTTCATCAAAAGCCACTTGCTCAGAAGAAAATGCTTTACAATAAAGACTGCCTCTGCACAGTCCTTAAGCTTAACCTCTGAAGATGCCTAAGTTGTGCGTGTCTGTATACTACATAGTCTTAAATTCAGCTTAACATTTATTGATTTTTCATCTTTTTAAGGGAAAGAAAAATTTCCTATGACTATTTCCCTCAATTTAGATAACTGTAAAATGAATTTAAGTTCTATTTTCCCAGGTTGTCTTCAAATTTCTTATGGTATTAAAAATAACCCTTATAACTTTTTCATTGCCAATAAGAGGGATTTATACAATTCAGATGCAAAATAAGTGAAAAAAACATACATGAAATCATTACTTTGATTGAGAGATGACACAGAACAACCTCATCCAAAATGTTATGTAAATGTGTAAGACTTAATACTGATGGATACTTTAGAAGACTTAAGCATTCACATGGAAGTCTTCAAACTATTTCTCTGTGTAGTATTTTTCTTTTCATCACTAGTACAATGGACTAATTTTGGTAAGCACTTGAAGATTCCTGGAAATTGCTTCCATCTGCTAAATGTAATATAGCATCTGCTTTTCAGTGAAGACCTCTGAATAAATGTTTTATTACGTACAGCTGCAACTGTCTCACAACTTTACTCCACTTCCTGATTGGAAATAATGTGAAGGGCAACAAAACTGACAAGTCGAAGACTTAAGACCGTTTGGAGCATGGCACCTCCTACTACTCATCTTCCTTTCCTTTCTTCCACACCAATCATGAATTGATGGGCTCCAAAGAGGAGGATAGCAGCAGGGGACCCTTCTGAAAGCATCAAAAACCCCCAGTAACACCACAAGATGAGAAGGCAGAAGCCCAGGGAAGAGGGAGAGCCTCAAGTCGCGTCCCCCCTGAGCGGGAAGAGCGAGCTGTGACCGAGGGCAGCGGGGACTCAGAGCGGGCAGAGACTGGAGTAACGCCGCCCAACGCCCTCACGTACAAGAGCAGCCCCCAGGGCCGCTGCGAACAGGGCATGGCGCGGCAGAAGGGTGAGGCACGGCAGTTCCACGAAAACCACCACCAGAAAGGACGTGGCGACCCAGACAGAGCTGCCAGGCAAACATGCAGCGGTCCGGGTCCCGGGCTGCAGGGAGTGCCTGAGCCCGTCAGTCCTGCCGGAGGGCAGCAGTGACAGCACCCGTGTGTGCTGCGATCAGCTGGGTGACCT
Source organism: Strix uralensis (assembly GCF_047716275.1). Classification (NCBI taxonomy): domain Eukaryota; kingdom Metazoa; phylum Chordata; class Aves; order Strigiformes; family Strigidae; genus Strix; species Strix uralensis. The sequence continues at coordinate 76,159,725 of NC_134012.1, forward strand.
ACTCAGCCTGGTGGTGGAACTCAGAGAAAAGGTTGAAAGATTAAGATGTATTAGGGAGTGTGAAAGGGAAAGAGATTGGTGGAGTAGCACCTTAGCACCCCTGAAGCAACAGGAGCAAATGGAGGCTCCAAAATCAGCAGGTGATCACCAGGCAGAAGGAGGGGACCTAAGAGATGGGGAGATTGGAAACAGGTCCCTGCTCAGGGAGGCAGGAAAATCGTCTCCCAACCTCCCTCACCTTCCATGGTGTCCCTTCACAACAGATACAGGGCCCTGGAACTTTTGAATGAAACAGAGAAGGATAAAGAAAATGAGTCACACAAGGAGGAAGACCAAGGTCCACCAAGGCCGGGTCACTCTAGACCAGTGTCCTGGTTTAGCCAGGATAGGGTTAAGTTTCCCCACCAGTAGGGGGGGAACTCTAGCTGGGTTATTCAGATACCATGCGGACATCACATCCTGGCACCGAGGCGGGACAGTTGTTACTGCGTGTACTGTGGGATTTGCTCTGTTCTCGCTGCTGTATTGGTAGATACCTTGCTCTGTTTGTTGTTATTACTGTTATTGTTATTGTTGCTGTTTGTTGTGTTGTTGTCACACTGTTGTATTAAACCTCTCCTTATCTCAGCCCAGGGCTTTGTATTTCACTCCCTTTGTAGGGGAGGGGCAGCAGCCGCGTGGTCTCAGACCCCGGCAGGGACTAAACCACCACAACCAGGTATTAAAACCAGTTCTAAAAAGAACCCCAGAAGAGTCATTGTAGTGGGTGACTCCATTCTGAGGGGTGCCGAAGGCCCAATATGCAGACCAGACCTGCTTCATAGGGAAGTCTGCTGCCTCCCTGGGGCCCGGGTGAAGGACCTCACAGCAAAACTCCCCACTCTAGTGAGACCCAAGGACAACTATCCCCTCTTGGTTTTTCAGGTAGGTAACGACGATATTACCAGAAGTCCAAAACCAATGAAGAGAGATTTCAGTGCCTTGTGGAAACTGGTTAAGGGGTCAGGGGTACAAATAGCGTTCTCGCTCATCCCTTCAGTTGCGGGGATGGATGAGGAAGATTACAGGAGAACTCCACAGATGAGCCTCTGGCTCCAAGACTGGTGTTATAGGCAGGGCTTTGGATTTTTCAGTCATGGGTTAGTATACAGGACGCCAGACCTTTTGTCATCAGATGGGATGCACCTGTCCCAGAGGGGGAAAAGGATCTTGGGGCTGGAGTTAGATGGGCTCATTGAGAGAGCTTTAAACTAGATTTGAAGGGGGAGGGGGACAAAACTGGAACTCCCAGACATAAGCCCCACAGTAGATTACCAGAGCTTGTGGGGTGTTGTGCCAGCAACAACCCTCGCCCTGCCACCTCAATGGAGACAAGGGATGGAGACATGCAGCACAACAAAGATGCAAGGGATATTGATGGATCAGTAACTGTAGTAACACCTGTGAAAGCTCAAGCCAGACTTAGGACCTCTAAATGCAAAAAGGTGCAGGGGACATCAGCCCATCTGAAGTGTGTGTATACCAACGCACACAGCATGGGTAACAAACAGGAGGAGCTTAAAGCCATGACGAAACAGGAAAATTATGATGTAGTGGCTATCACAGAAACATGGTGGGATGTCTCCCATGACTGGAGTGCGCCAGTTGATGGCTACAACCTCTTTAGGAGGGATAGACAAGGAAGGAGAGGCGGTGGGGTGGCGCTGTATGTTAGGGACTGTTATGATTGCTTTGAGCACAAGTGTAGTGAAGACAGGGTGGAGTGTCTTTGCGTTAGAATCAGGGGGAAGGCCAACAGGGCAGATGTTGTAGTAGGAGTCTACTGTAGGCCACCCAACCAGGACAGAGAGGTGGATGAAATATTCTATAGGCACTTAGGAGAAATCTCATGATCGCTTGCCCTTGTTCTTGTGGGAGAGTTCAACTTCCCAGACATCTGCTGGGAATGGAACACAGCAGAGCAGGACCAGCCCTGGAGATTTCTGGAATGTCTGGGAGATAATTTCCTGACGCAGCTGGTGAGTGAACCAACCAGAGAAGGTGCCCTGCTGGATCTCCTCTTTGTGAACAGAGAAGGACTGGTGGATGATGTGGCAGTTGGAGGCTGACTTGGGCACAATGATCATGAAATAATACAGTTCTCTATTCTTAGAGAGGCCAGGAGAGAGCTAAGCAGAACTGACATCCTGGACTTCAGAAGGGCTGACTTTGTCTTGTTTAAGCACCTGCTTGACAGAAACCCTTGGGAGACAGTCCTGAAGGGTATAGGGGTCCAGGAAGGCCAGACACTCTCTAAGAAGAAAGCCTTAATGGCTCAGGAGCAGGCTGTCCCCAGGTGCTGTAAGAGAAGCCGGCAACAGAGAAGACCACCCTGGCTAAACAGGGAGCTTTGGCTGCAACTCAGGGAGAAAAGAAGAGTTTATGGCCAGTGACTCACAATGATTACAAAGATGCTGTGAGGTTATGCAGAGTGGAAATCAGGAGGTCTAAAGCCCAGCTAGAAATTAATCTGGCTTCAGCAGTCAAGGATAACAAGAAATGTTTCTATAAGTATGTCAGCAGCAAAAGAAAGACCAGGAAAAGCCTCCATCCCCTGCTAGACGCGGGAGGAAACATGGTAACAAGTGATGAGGAGAAGGCTGAGGTGTTTAATGCCTTCTTTGCCTCAGTCTTTAATAACAAAACTAGTTGTACTGAGGGAATCCAGCTCCTCAGGCAGAAGACAGAGACTGGGAGAACAACCCTCCCACAATCCAGGAGGAGATAGTGACCTACTGCATTGCATAGACATACACAAGTCTATGGGACCGGATGGGATACACCCGAGGGTGCTGAAGGAGCTGGCTGGGGTGCTCGCCAAGCTGCTTTCCATCATTTACCAGCAGTCCTGACTGACCAGGGAGGTCCCAACAGATTGGAAATCGGCCAGTGTGACGCCCATGTATAAGAAGGGTTGGAAGGATGAGCCGGGAAATTACAGGCCTGTCAGCTTGACTTCTGTGCCTGGGAAGCTGATGGTGCAGCTCATCCTAAGTACCATCATACAACACATGTGGGACAACTGGATGATCAGGGCCAGTCAGCATGGGTTTATGAAAGGCAGGTCCTGCTTGACAAGCCTGATCTCCTACGACAGGGCGACCTGCTTATTGGATGAGGGAAAGGCTGTGGACGTTGTCTACCTTGACTTCAGTAAGGCCTTTGACATCATTTCCCACAGCATTCTCCTGGAAAAACTGGCTGCTCGTGGCTTGGAGGGGCACACGCTTTTCTGGGTAAAAAACTGGCTGGATGGCCGGGCCCAAAGAGTTGTGGTGAATGGAGTTAAATCCAGTTGGTGGCCGGTCACAAGTGGTGTCCCCCAGGGCTCGGTTTTGGGGCCACTCCTGTATAACATCTTTATTGATGATCTAGATGAGGGGATCGAGTGCACCCTCAGTAAGTTTGCAGATGACACCAAGTTGGGTGGGAGTGTTGATGTGCTCGAGGGTAGGGAGGCTCTGCAGAGAGACCTGGACAGGCTGGAGCGATGGTCTAAGGCCAACTGTAGGAGTTTCAATAAGGCCAAATGCCGGGTGCTGCACTTGGGCCACAACAACCCCCAGCAGCGCTACAGGCTTGGGGAGGAGTGGCTGGAGAGCTGCCAGTCAGAGAGGGACCTGGGGGTGCTGATTGACAGCCGGCTGAACAGGAGCCAGCAGTGTGCCCAGGTGGCCAAGAAGGCCAATGGCATCCTGGCTTGTATCAGAAATAGCGTGGCCAGCAGGGACAGGGAAGTGATCTTGCCCCTGTACTCGGCACTGGTGAGGCCGCACCTCGACGACTGTGTTCAGTTTTGGGCCCCTCACTACAAAAAGGACATTGAATTACTCGAGCGTGTCCAGAGAAGGGCAATGAAGCTGGTGAAGGGTCTGGAGCACAGGTCTTACAAGGAGTGGCTGAGGGAACTGGGGTTGTTCAGTCTAGAGAAGAGGAGGCTGAGGGGAGACCTCATCGCCATCTACAACTACCTGAAAGGAGGTTGCAGAGAGCTGGGGATGAGTCTCTTTAACCAAGTAACAAGCGATAGGACAAGAGGGAATGGCCTCAAGTTGTGGCAGGGAAGGTTTAGACTGGATATTAGGAAGCATTTCTTTACAGAACAGGTTGTTAGGTGTTGGAATGGTCTGCCCAGGGAGGTGGTGGAACCCCCATCCCTGGAGGTGTTTAAGAGTCAGGTTGATATAGTGTGGAGGTTTGAACTCAGCTGGCAGCCAGGCGCAACGTGGCCAGCTGTTCACCTCCCCCTCCCTCCTCTGGTAAGATAGGGGAGGAACAAAAGAAAAGAATTTGTGGGTTGAGTAAAAAGAAAGAATTTACTAAATATAACAAGAGAACAACAGTAACAATAGTGAGTTCAAAAAAGAAAATGGGTAAAATGCAGAAGTGGCTTACCGAACGCAGCAAACGCCCCCCACAGCACCAATACCGCCCGACGAGCGGACAGCGAGCTCTGCAAGCTCAAGCCCTAGAGCAAGAGCCCCGCCCCTGGGCATGACATCACATGGTATGAAATACTCCAATGAAAATTAGCTTCATCCTGGTCGAAACCAGGACAGTCTCCACCCCTTATTCCATACTATTGATGTTATGCTCAGGTTTCCAAATACATCTTAAGGAATCACCACCTGCTTTTTTGGTGGTTTGGTTTTGTTTTTTTTTTTTTCTCTCTTTCCAGGTCTCACAGGTATCATTCCCTTAGTCTATGGGCCATCCTTCCACAATGTTTGCTGAGTTCATTTAGACCATAACTTTGGGTTCCATCTGTTATGACAGTCTGTAAGGCTGAAGAATGATGCGGAGTTGGCTCAGTCAGTGGAGCAGGAGGCTTTGGATTTGGCATGGGGATGTTGCAAGGCACTAAATACAATAACAGGGTTGACAGTCCGGTTCATTGGCTACTTTCACCTAAAATCAAATCTCCCTTAGGCACACATCAGACCTCTCCATCCTTCTGCATCACCCACGAAGTACACCCAGGTCCTTGGGCAATAGTAATCCCACAGATGGGTTTACCTTTACCCAATGCAGGAGTAACCCAGATGGCCTTTCCCAACATATTCCTAATGCACACTATGGGGGTTTTATCCCCATTCACGGTATGTAGGAGGTTTGATTGAGCAGGGCCAGCTTGCTTGGCAGATCCTCTAATATTGACTAACCAGGTGGCCTTTGCTAAATGCATGTCCCAGTGTTTGGAAGTTCCACCACCCGTTGCCCTCAGTGTAGTTTTCAGCAATCCATTGTTTCGCTCAAATTTTCCAGAGCCTGGTGCATGGTAGAGGATGTGATATATCCAGTCAATGCCATGTTCTTTGGCCCATGCATCTATGAGGTTGTTTCGGAAATGTGTCCCATATCTGACTCTGTTCTTTCTGGTGTGCCATGCCACCATAAGACTTTCTCCTCAAGGCCTACAATGGTGTTCTGGGCAGTGGCACGGGTCACAGCATGAGTTTCCAACCAACACGTGGCTGCTTCTACCATTGTAAGCACATAGGGTTTGCCGAGTTTGTGGGAGCGTCATATAATCAATCTGCCAGGCCTCCCCATATTTATACTTTGACCATCATCCTCCATACCAAATGGGCTTTAACCGTTTGTCTTGCTTGATTGTAGCACGTGTCTCACATTCATGGATTACCTGTGCAATGGCATCCATGGTTAAGTCCACCCCTCGGTCACGAGCCCATCTATACGTTGCATCTATACAATGGCCTGAGGAGTCATGGGCCCAGCGAGCCATAAATTGTTCACCCTGATGTTGCCTGTCCAGATCTACTTGAGACACCTTAATCTTAGCAGCTTGATCCGTCTGTTGGTTGTTCTGATGCTCTTCAGTGGCCCGGCTCTTGGGTACGTGAGCGTCTACATGGCGTACTTTCACAACCAGATTCTCTACCTGAGCAGCAATATCTTGCCATAATTCAGCAGTCCAGATGGGTTTGCCTCTGCACTGCCAGTTCCTCTGTTTCCACTGCTGTAACCACCCCCACAGAGCATTTGCCACCATCCATGAGTCAGTATAGAGGTAGAGCACTGGCCACTTTTCTCGCTCAGTGATATCCAAGGCCAGCTGGATGGCTTTCACCTCTGCGAACTGACTTTGATTCACCTTCTCCTTCAGCAGCTTCAGAAACCCGTCGTGTGGGGCTACACACAGCTGCTTTCCACCTTCGATGTTATCCCACAATGCGACAGGACCCGCCGGTAAACAGGGCATATCGCTTCTCATTATCTGGTATCTCAGTATATGGTGGGGCCTCTTCAGCACGTGCTACCTCTTCCTCTGGCGCCATTCCAAAATCTTTGCCTTCTGGCCAATTTGTGATCACTTCCAATATTCCCGGATAGCTGGGGCTCCCTATTTGAGCCTGTTGTGTGATTAATGTGACCCATTTACTCCATGTGGCATCAGCTGCATGGTGTGTAGAGGGGACACTCCTTTGAACACCCAGCCCAGCACCGGCAGTCAGGGAGCCAGGAGGAGCTGTGCTTCAGTCCCGATCACCTCTGATGCAGCTCGGACCCCTTCACATGCTGCCAGTATCTCCTTTTCGGTCAGAGTATAGCAGTTTCTGATCCTCTGTATCCCCAACTCCAAAACCCCAGGGGACAGTCCCGAGTCTCCCTTGGTGCTCTCTGCCAGAGACTCCAGGTAGGGCCATTCTCCCCGGCTGCAGTGTAGAGCACGTTTTTAACATCTTGTCCTGCCCGAACTGGCCCGAGGGCTACTGCATGAACTATTTCTTGTTTTATTTGTTCAAAAGCCTGTCGCTGCTCCAGGCCCCATACAAAATCATTCTTTTTCTGAGTCACTTGATAGAGAGGGCTGACAATCTGACTGTAATTTGGAATGTGCAGTCTCCAGAAACCCACAACACCCAAGGAAGCTTGTGTTTCCTTTCTGTTAGTCAGTGGGGACATCACTGTTATTTTATTAATCACCTCCATTGGAATCTGATGACGTCCATCTTGCCATTTTACTCCTAAAAACTGGATCTCTTGTGCAGGTCCCTTGACTTTACTATGCTTTATGGCAAAACCAGCTCTCAGAAGGATTTGGACTATTTTCTCCCCTTTCTCAAAAACTTCTTCTGCTGTATTACCCCATATAATGTCATCAATGTACTGTAGGTGTTCTGGGGCTTCACCCTGTTCCAGTGCAGCCTGGATCAGTCCATGGCAAATGGTGGGGCTGTGTCTTCAACCCCGGGACAGCTGATTCGAGGTGTATTGGACACCCCTCCAGGTAAAAGCAAACTGTGGCCTGCATTCTGCTGCCAGAGGGATGGAGAAAAATGCGTTGGCAATATCAATCATGGCATACCACTTGGCTGCCTTCAACCCTAGTTCATACTGAAGTTCTAGCATGTCTGGCACAGCAGCACTCAGCGGTGACATGACTTCATTCAGACCACGATAGTCCACTGTCAGTCTCCACTCTCCATTAGACTTTCACACTGGCCATATGGGGCTGTTAAAGGGGGAGCGCGTCTTGCTGATGACTCCTTGGCTCTCTAGCTGACAAATCAGTTTACGGATAGGGATGACAGCATCTCGATTGGTGTGGTATTGCCGTCGGTGCACTGTTGTAGTGGCAACTGGCACCTGTTGTTCTTCAACCCTCAGCAATCCCACAACAGAAGGATCCTCTGAGAGACCAGGTAACACAGACAGCTGTTTAATTCCTTCTGTTTCCAAGGCAGCTATACCAAAAGCCCACCGATACCCTTTTGGGTCCTTAAAATACCTCTTCTGAGATAAGCTATGCCAAGAATGCATGGAGTGTCTGGGCCAGTCACAATGGGGTGTTTTCACCAACTCTCTTCTACTTAGGCTCACCTCGGCCTCCAATACAGTCAGCTGTTGAGACCCCCCTGTCACTCCTGAAATACAAATGGGTTCTGCTCCTTTAAAATTCGATGGCATTAGGGTGCATTGAGCACCAGTGTCCACTAGAGCCTTATACTGCTGGGGGTCAGAAGTGCCAGGCCATCAAATCCACACAGTCTAGTAAACTCCGTTGTCCCTGTCCTCCCCCTGGCTGGAGGCAGGGCCCCTCTAATGTTGATCATAATACTCGGTAACAACAAATGGGTTAGTGTGGTGTGCACGGGTTTCAGCCTCATCTTGATAACTGGAAACTAGAGCAGCATTTCTCCTGAAAGGACGACGTTCTGTACTTGTTCTTCCTTCCAGCTCACATACCCGCTTTTCTAGGAGATAGGTAGGTTTTCCATCCCATTTCTTCATTTCTTCTCCATAGTCATGCAGGCAATGCCACAGCTTCCCCCGTGGTGTGTACCAGTTCTCTCGAGTAGAGAAACGATTGCTCCTAACAGCCGAGATTCTGGTCCGTGCAGGTGGGGAGTAGGACATGTTCTCCTTAAGTTGCTGGACATCTTGAGATAATTTGTTCACAGCCACAATGATGGGGGAAGAGACACTTTCTTCATATTGTCATAGTCGGTAAGCCAGTTCATTCACTGTTGGTCCCTCTTTGTCTCTCCAGTCCATTAGTGCTAATGCACTGGCATATGGTGATGGTGTGCTCCGTACAAAAGCCCTCCACATGGGCCGGGTGCATTGGACTTCATCTGGATCTGTGGGTAGCTGTGCATTATCTGAGTCATAGTAAACTACCTCCCGCACAGCTAGCTCCCTCAAGTATTAAATGCCTCTGTCCATAGTGGTCCACTTACTTGGTCAACATGTCAAGTCGTCCTTGAAGGGTTACCTCTCCCTCACACTTGACAGAAGTCGCTTCCAGAGACTGAGACTTTGTGTCTCCTTTCCAATGGCTTTGTCACTGCCCCCTTCCTTAGACAGGGATCCCAGCTGCCTGGCCTCCCTGCCCTCTAATTCCACGCTGCTGGCCCCGCTATCCCAGCATCGGAGCAGCCAGGTAACGAGTTGCCCACCTGGATGGCAGCTGAAATCTTTTCTTATGTCTCGCAACTCACTCAAGGACAAGGATTGGGTGACTATCACTGGCTCTGCCTCCTCCTGTTCTCATGATGGGCCTGGTTCATCATCACCCTGTACACTGCGAGGGGATTTTTTTGTGTATTTCTTCTTCTGTATGGGAGCAACTGACACTGTCATGGGTTGGTTCTCTGGTTCAGCTGCAGCGCTGTCCTCAGGCTTGTAGTGGCTGCAGTTTTCTGTTACTTGGTTAATCTGAAATAGTAGCTTAACCATAAACAAAACCTGAACCACATGCAGGTAAACACTAGCTCCTAACATCACAGCAACCATGTTTTTGTCAACATTCCAAAGATATTTGAGTGCCCCAAATTTCTCAAACACAGCTGTAAATAGCCCCAGGACTGATGACTGCACGCTATCATAGATGAGCATCACATAGTACAACAGAAATAAAACCTTAACCCGCCTCTCACTGAAGGTGAGCAACAGCATGGGAAACACATATTGCAAATGAGGTGATAAGATCTTAAGGAGCCAAGCAATCCAGATTTTACCCATTTTGTTGTTATCTCAAACAAAAGAAAAGCCTCCACGCCCCACTTTGGGCATCAAAAAGCGTGGAGGTTTGAACTCAGCCGGCAGCCAGGCGCCACATGGCCAGCCGTTCACCTCCCCCTTCCCCCTCTGGTGAAATAGGGGAGGGACAAAAAGAAGAAATTTGTGGGTTGAGTAAAAAGAAAGAATTTACTAAATATAACATGAGAACAACAGTAACAATAGTGAGTTCAAAAAAGAAAACGGGTAAAATGCAACAGTGGCTTACCGAACGCAGCAAACACCCCCCACAGCATCAATACGGCAGACAGCGAGCTTGCAGAGCTCCCCCGCCCCTGGGCATTACATCACATGGCATGAAATACCCCAATGAAAAATAACTCCATCCTGGTCGAAACCAGGACACATAGCACTTAGGGATATGGCATAGTTGGGAACTGTTAATGTTAGGTTACAATACATCTGATATACAAGGCTTGCTGTCACCAGGTTGCCTGCTGGGGCAACATGAGACACATGCACCACTCATTTTCCTGTATTGCTAGTAGTCTTCCGTGGTCAAAGTTTTGCACTACAAATTGAACGCTTCTTGTTTGCCTTTCTCCTTTTTTGAAACACTATTTTTTGAATAAGCTGCATGGTTTCACAGGCTGTTTATTTCTGGTGTTTACCACTTTCAGCCCCCTTCGTTCCATTCACTGTACTTTTAATATGATTGACAGGTTTCCTTCTCATTATTTTCACAAGTCAGTCCACAGTATTTATTTTCCTTGCTAAATTCTCTTAATTTCGGATTTTTAAGATCTCCACCTTCGCCTCCAACATCAGCACTCTTGAGTCTACCTCTCCTGTACCTCACTAGATTTAGGCATTTAAGCCATGGTGTCCAAAACTTGGAAAAACAGTATACTAATTTCTCCTCACTCTTTCTAACTCTGTTCACTTTTTTATTAGTTTTCCCTGTGTTTACACATTCACCTGACTCCAGTGGTATGGCCAGATACTCAGGTCTCTTCCTGAGGCACAATTAAATGAATCAGTACTCCCCACAAAGTCTCTCCTAGGAGAGATGCCCTTTTCCAAATCACCCTCTTGCTGCATATGCTATGTCCTGGGCACAACACTTTAAGTTTCTTTCCAACTTGCCTAGCTACCTTCACAGTAAAATGGCAAAGCACACCAAAGCAATATACTCAGAAAAAAAAAAAAAAACAACCAAACAACCAACAAACTAAACCCAATCCTGGCAATTATGCTTCCTTTCTGGAATAAACAGAGTGCTGCACCCTAAACGTGGCATTCAGACTTTCCCAGCATCTTTAACACTCAGCAGAGCTTATTTATTACATAGAGAGAAACAATCAGAACCTGTTCTCAACTACGGATGTATGAAATGGGTGGACTCATTGCACATTCAAGTTAAAACACACAGCCTTAAACAAATTCTTTACTGTAGTCTAAATAAAGGAATAAACACTAAACTGTAAGTTAATAATTTAAAGCAACGTACCTCAAAAAACCACAAATCTACTACTGTCAAAGTTATTTACTCTTTTATTTAGATAGCTGAATAACACTTGTAACAAGTGTTTTAAGGAATAAAAAAGTAAACATATATGCACAAAGTCTAAATTTAACTTAACATCTAAGTGGCAGATGGCACATCATGTGGTTACCCATCAATCTGCAGCACTGGCAAAAGGATTAATCTGCATAACCAGCATCAATATAGAAAGTATCTACTTCCTGTGCACATCTTCCCGCCCCTCCTGCCCTGTCCCCTCCTCCCCATATCACATCCACAAAAAAATTTCTGTTCCTTAGCCAATGGTGTTTCAGTAGGAAATTCTTGGACATCTACCCATTCATTTGCTTTTGGGCCCAGGCCAGTCCATTTTTAAGTACTGCCCTATTTAAAGTACGAACCACCTGAAGTTCCTGTATTTGCCAAGGTGTTCCACTTCAAGGAGTTCTGCTATGTATGAAGTTTCACATCTCTTTTCTAATCCCAATCCACTTTTCTTTCAAAGGTGTAAACATAATTTCTACTGGTTTGCTTTAGGTTTTTTACCTCCTTTCTCTCCCACTCCCAATTATTCTAAGTATTGGTATCAACAGTCTCACCATAAGTGAACTAAATGAAACAACTATCCAAAACCACAGCAAATTAATTCTTCTTTGGCTTACTTCATACAGCTCTAAGTTACAGCATATAAATATTTTTTAAAAGTTACTCCAAAAGACAGAAAGGGTTGGGGCATTCATATGCTCTCCAATCTGCATGCACAGTGGAGATTTAACAGCTGGAGGGAGAGGAGGGAGAAGACAGTGACAAGCAATTTTTTTTTTTTTAACCATTTCTACCCAACCCCCCATAACTCTCTAACATAACATGTAACTCTCCAACCCCCTTCCTTCCAGGTAAAACAGAGTCTATGACCTAGCAATTCAGTCTATACATTTTTATGTTGAAACATGCCGAACTGAAGATCGCTGCTCTTTGTTACTTTGGTACTGGGTTTTTTTTTTTTAACATGGAATTATTTCAGTTTAGGACTTTGTGCTACAACAACAATCAGTGTACTTGTGAAAGTAATGGATGAAAACCACTGGTGTCAGAACCAGCCACATTGCTGCCTTCACTAAAACCAGTGTTCGCTTCCTTTGGTAGGATTTGAAAGTGCTGTTGTGCAGCACTAGAGAGGTGGCAAATTTGGAGCACAACTACTGAGTAATTACACAGGTTCAGATTAAGCATGCATTTTATTTGCATGAGTGCTCCTTGTGGAACAAGGATGAGGTTTCCAGTTAAGGCTTCTACATGGAATTTGAGAAGAAGCAAAATGTCATGTCTTTGGAAGGCTGACTGGCTAACTTTTTTAGAACCTAAAAATGAGAAATAACAGCAGATTGCTGAAAATTAAAGAGCTTATATCAAATTAATAACAAATAGATGCATCATCATTTCATTCATCTATTGGCTCTCTTTAATTGTCTGAAATAAAATAGTAACATCACCACCATCCTTTGGGATTGTATCCCTTTGTGTTCCAGATTCTTAATGGTATCCACTTCTTCTCAAAACACATCTAATTCTCCCTGCATAGTTTCTAACATGCTTTCTGCCTATAAGCACTTACTTTGATCCATCATGAAAAAGCCAGGAATATGCATTTAGTTAAGAAAAGAGCATTAAAAGCTTCATTCTTCAGTGTCTTCTACGCAGAAAATACCACAGACATTTATTCTACAATTATAGGCAACTGAGTTGATCATCTTCTGAAGCAGAGAAATGGATTAAGTGATTTCTAGAGATGCCATCATGTCTAGCTTTATACTTTATATAAACCAGATCATTATTAAAAATGCATGTTCTACCAAATGCTCTAAGTCTGTATTTCACTCAATGTAGGTAGAAAAATTACTGTGCCTTAAGAAAGATTAGGGAGCATGTAGTGATCCAGACTTAAAAGTCATTTGAAGTATCTCTGGAGACAGTAGCATTCTGCAGCATCAGAACTTACCTGAACCCCATGATCTGGGATTCAGACTTTCATACTTCCAATATTAATACAACCTACTTTAAGGCTAAGTGACTTGAGTGGCAAGGGGTGTCTTATTTTCACTCTAAGTTGTACTTGCTGAAGAAAATAACTTGCTTATGCACAGCAGGACTAGGACTATGCTGCAAGGCAGCATGTGTGCAGGCAGCCGTCTGTCCAAACCAACAGTTGCGTCTCGGTGATCTTCTGTGGGCATGGAATGCCTCCTCTACTCAAGCCATGCTTCTGCAAGAGGATGTTGTGCACAGAAACTCTCTCCTGTAAGCTCTGACTTAAGAGCACCTTGATTTCTTACTTCAAGAGTCAGTATTTTGAAGCAGTCCAAAGTCCACAACTACTTCCATTACCTTTACAAAAGCTATGAAAATCATTACATTGAAGAAAAGGTTGGAGACTGTTGTATGCATATACTTCTGTTAATACAAGCAGTATGCTCAATGAATATCAACTGTGATAATAAATACAACTAAAAAAGGAAAGCAAAAAAAAGAAAAAATAAGAAAGAAATAAAAAGAAAACAAAGGTGCAAGTCCAGCATTACTAAGAAGAGTTGTTTCCTAAAATTCAACTTCTGTGACAAAACAGAGAGCCTTTTTCTAAGTTTGGTTTTGACTAACAGGATGCTAGGAGATGTGTCATTCAAAACAGTTAAGTATTTATAATCACTAACGTTGCACTGGAGAAGTTTCACTTTCTACAGTAATTCAGGCATTCTACAAAAGACTCAAAAGCACCAATTCCAGTGTTCAGCGCTGCAGCTCTTTCCACTCAGATGAAGAGTTATACATCAGAATAAAAACACAGTCACATGGACATCAGCATAACATTCACTGCAAGCTGCAGTTGAAATCCTTTCTCAAAGCCCTGTTACAAGGGCTGAGAGCAAAGCAGTGCAAAACCTACAGGAAACATTTTAGAAATTATGGTCTTAATCAAGGGGCGCTTCCGTAGACTTCTGCACTGCAGAACTGGAAACTGTCCTACATAACCTGGCCTTGCCACCCTCCAACCTCTTGCTTATGGATATGCAATACTACACCAGAGAAAAAATAAGTGGAATAACGTGGGGACAGCTGGAGAAGGGATGAAGCATGTCTCAACACAGCTCCAAAATAAAGCAACGATTTTTGAATTCACAGATGACTTTGTAAACAGAGCTTTAACAAAAGCATGCTTCTAGACAGCTGGTATTGTCCAGTTAGAGCTGGTGAATGAGAAAGAAGGTCCTATCCCTACAGAGAGCAGTATCCAAGTCCATCCTTCAGCCATGCTCTGCTCCAGAGAGTTACAAACCAGCAGGGGATTTGTGCTTATTCCCTGGTTGCTACTACCAGCAGTGCACTCCCTGTATTCAGTTTCTCATCTTGCCTCTACTCGGGAACTCCCTGCATCCCAACTGAAGATGAGCAGGGCCCTGGAAAAAAGGAGAACCAGTCACCCAGTGGCATTTCAGTATTTCCAATAAACTTTCTCTGCACACCACTTCCCCCTCCATCCTTCAAGAGGTGTTGTACTGCACCCCCTTTGCTGTCATGACTTCCTCAAAAATAACGTAAGAAATTTGTTTACTAAAAGTGTTAACTCTTTATGTAATAGACTTCAGAGGCTTAGGTATGAGTACTCTAGCCATGCTGGAAGGGCACAAAGGGCTTCTGGTTATTTTTAACTCTGAATCAAAGCTCTCTCTTGAAAGTTCTGGTCAGATGTTTCTATATTACATGGTATTTTAATAAAAAAAAGTTGCCCACAAGTGACAGTCTGCCTTATGGAAGATATATTTGTTCTAGTTACTACATATTTTTGCACAAGGAAACAAATGACAACCCTGAAGTATCTCACTTCACAAGCCAGAGCTTACTTGGATGATTTTTCTAGATAAAGACTTTTCACATAAAGACTTTAAATATTAAGCTGCACTAATCCACGAAATTTTCTTGTATCTATTGCCTTCTTGTCAAAGGTGTATTGCCCCCAAACACAGACAGAAATGACTCAAGCTCCAGTAGCGTAAACAAAGCTGTAACTAATTTTTGCTGCATTTTTTGTTATAAATCCAGTTCACAGAGCCATTCTATTTTGGTCTCAAGAACACAAATTCCATTTATGCATTTCCTTCCTTTTTCTGTCATAAAGCAGCATTCATCTGCATGAGTTGCATCTACTTGAACCATCACTTGCAGCAAAGTTTCTCTTAGAAGGGACTGCTATTGTTTCTTTCACAGAAGCATGAACCTCTAATAAAAACTGTTAGATGACCATGTGCATTCTTGACAGCTTGCCCCACACACCCCCTGTGACAGTGAAACAGTAAGCAGCCTGCCTTTCCTGCAGCCAGCCACCAGCTTTTCAGCTCAATACAAATTGTCTCAGAGAGGCCAGCACAATGTGCTCTCCCCCCCAGTGTCATGCTTCATTTTGTTCTTTTTCATGTTAAAGTGTCAGACAAAGAAAAATCGCTCTGATAGGGGGTTTTCTCAGCTCTTTACATGGGGAAAAAATGTCAGTGAGGAACTACAACACAGCAAGAGATCAGCATGGTAGTGCATTTGCCACAACTGACCTCACAGAATAGTTTGACGAAGAAAAACAAATTTTAATTGTCGTTCTTCATGCTGGGAAAAAGGGTCTGTTAAGAAGGACTTACTGTACTCAGGAAGAAAACCTGTGCTGCCAGAGGCAGTCTGGCAAGCAGCATTTTTTTGTTTCACCTCCCATAAAGGTCTCACGCCCAGCCAGCGAAGGCAGCAGTGGCTGCTCCTTAGGAGGTCAGCACTCAAATGCAGCTCTGTGAAGCTTGGGGACAGCCCAGCATTTCATAGGATGGCTCTCTCCCTGCCCATGGCATCTCAGTAACCTGCCTCAAGGCCACTTCATGTTTTTGTTTCTCAGTTGCTCAGTGTGCAAAACTCTCAAATCACAGTCCTGCTATTCCTCTACCCCATGGTGTTTCTGAAACTTTTTGGGCTGCTCAGTCAATTTCACCAAGTACTGAAACAAATACTGCTGTTTTTCCATGCTTATCAGGAGCTGGTGGACCCACTGTTGCCCTTGGCAGAGCTGGGGGTCCTGAGGCAGGCCCCTGCACCAGCAGGAGGGAGACAACATGCAGGTGGGGTCGGTACCACCTCCAAATCACTCCCTCCTGCTGGGGCAACCAGAGAGCCCAGCACACACAGAGGAACACAACCAAGTGTTTGGCCAACAAGTGTCCAGTGGGCAGCCCTTGGCAGGCACTGCCACCCAGTGAGACCACAGCTCTCAGCGCCAGGGCAACACACACCTCCCAGAACAGGGGGAACATCTCTATAGCTATGCAGTTGAAGCATATGGGGCCAAAAACCAAACCCCATTTGCCCAAAGAGAGCAAGCCTGGGTCCCCAAAACGCCTTGGTTTCTTGCACTGCCCTCGTGTCCTGGTTCAGCTAGGATAGGGTTAAGTTTCCCCAGCAGTGGGGGGGAAGCTCTAGCCGGGTTATTCAATACCATGCTGACGTCACCTCCTGGCGCCCAAGCGCGGGAGCGTGGGAGAGATTCGGTGAACGCTTGTGTTATGCGATCTCTCTGCTCTCACTGCTGTACCGGTAGATATCTTGCTCTGTTCATTGTTGTTACTGTTATTGTTGTTATTTGTTGTGTTGCTGTTGCACTGTTGTATTAAACCTTTCCTTAGCTCAGCCTGGGGCTTTGTATTTCACTCCCTTTGTGGGGGAGGGGCAGCGGCCGCGTGGTCTCAGACCCCGGCAGGGACTAAACCACCACACCTCATCTGCCCCACACTTGGGGGCAAGGTGCCTCACAACACATCAGGAAGCCAGGTGTGCTGTTGTGCAAACAGCATTCTGGATAGACTATCTACCACTGCAGGGAAGACTTTTCTTATGGCAACCTGTATGGTACCTCTACTGTAACCAGATGTGAGCAACCAGACATCTAACTTCTCACACACTCAGCAGTCTCACTCCCACACTCCTCAGCAGTCACAAAAAAAATTAATGAAAGCCACCTGAGGTCTTGGTAGCCTGTCCAGAAAACATGATGGTACCTGAGTTTGCATCTGCAGAGAAACAGTTACATGTCAGAGTCCTCCTTCCCCTCACAGGTCAGTTGTTTCTCATATTCACAAGAGCCACTTTGGCATCACAGCTTCATCATGGCTGAACGTTGATAATGTGCCAGAAGAAAAATGAGTCGGGATTTTTGTTGGTTTTTTTTTTTTCTTGGGGGGGGGGGGGGGGGGAGGGGGGCAAACCAAAAAAGCATTGCTGGAAGTGGAAAAGCAATAGGTCACCAAATAAAGACAGCTCCCTTCCTATTTCCTAGAGTGACAACACTGAAATTTCTCTAGCAATTAACGAGTTTGCACAGGTGTTACTCCAAGTTTAACTAAGACTGTCTAGCTGGCAGAAACATTGCTGAAGTGATAGCATGTTGGTGGCAACACAGAAAGAGAGCAGAGCTCAGCTGCCACAGAGCATGGTAACAACTGCGGGGTTGGCAGTCAAAAATCAACTTGTAGGCTTGACATGGAAATCTGCCAAATGGAACAGGGAATCCCCAAACACCTTCCTGTCTGAAACTGTACAATTGCACCTGAAGAGTCAGAAAATCATCTGAATTACTTTTCATTATTTTGGCAACAACAACAGACACACCAGTGAGCCTTAGCTCTTTTGTAACACCTCTTAGGCTTAAATTCACTGTCATTCTCAATGCACAACTTAAGATATTTATTGCTCTTTTTGAAAGCTTCCTCAAAGCATGAAAATAAGAACCCTTCAGCATCACAGAAAGTTCACCTCAAACTTTGTCTCAAAGAATATTTGGGGAAACAAGCTGAAATTCTGATAGGTGTGTGGGTTCAAACTTCCACTAGGTAGTGAACAGGGTAAATACAGGCATTGGTGCAAGCAGCCAGACACAACCTTTGTCAGGGACGCAGATATAAAGTGTCTTCACAGTGAGTACAAACTCCTCTCAACAAAGGTTCCTCAAAAATCTACATCCTTTTGGAAGTCATAACAGGGAAAAAGAAGTTACCATGCAGTTGTGAACAACCCTGCACACAACCATTTCACCATGGTGCTCAAAGATGACTGTTTATCAGAGATGGGAACGTGATGCTAAGATGAAACTAGATGACAGAATGGCTTGAAGTGGCACCCACATGAAAGATAATGTGATCTCTGCTGAGGGGGCTGTAGACGCTACTGCTAGCACTAGCTAAGCTCAAACACAGTCTTCTCATGACCACGAGTACAGGGGGTACTTGAATTAGTGACCACAACGGACACTGTCCTCTTCCAAAGACGTTACAGAAAACCCACAGTCACATGGAAATCAGATCGCCACCAAGAAACAGTCATTCTTTCCGGCCTCACATTATTTTTTCATGCCATAATGCTTTTCCCCATCTGCCACATCACCAGCAGAAGAAATAACCTTCAGTCAACACCACCAGGGTAGCACAAAAATGGCCAACACTGGAAGTCTAAAAATAAAAGCAGGGAATGTAGTAGCTGTTTTGAATTCTAAAGCTCTGCTCCAAAGTTAAAGCCTATGCAGGCCACACATTAAACAAACATCTTAAGTAAATCAGGAGAGTGCATAAAATCAGTTTAAAAAGCAGTACTACAAAGAAGAACAGGAGACCTGTCAATGCAATTTATTATCAATTTATAATTTTCTCCAGAGTCTTCCCCATAATTCAGTTTAGTTAATTTTCACATTAACATCATATACTTTACATGTTTGTTGGGCTGGATTGCTATCATGGTGGCAATTCTGTAGCATATGCCACTGCAAAAAGGGTCTCTAACACGCTCCTCTGTCTCAAAGTGAAGCTGGTTCAAAGATGTCTGTGTACAGCCTACCTATGCTCCTGCAGGCCCAACTACGTGTTCTTGTCACACCTCTTCTACAACAGACTTCACAAAATCAAAATTTACTTCTAACCATTAATGCTCAATGATCCAGTTTAAAAGATAACTTTAAAAAAAGTGTTCACACAAGTCATGAAGGAAAGTGCTACCACATGTCCTAGGATGAAATGGCAATGAGCTGAAATTCTTCAAGCCAACGTTGCCCTGTATCCTGCAACTAGACTTCGAACAACAGTACTCTAAAAGAGGCAGGAGAGACCTTCAAAAAGTAGGCATACTAGAACATATCAGGGACTGTTTCAACTTCTTTGATACTACTTTTTTTTTTGAATGAGAAAGGTTGTTTGCAAATCCTTATGGAGTTCTTGTTTTTTTACTCCCTCAGTTTTAATTTATGATAGCAAAACCTCTCACACAAGTCTTCTGCTTGGCCATCCCAACCATTAACATTAAGCCAGAGAAGTCAGAGGAAATAAATTCGGGGGGAGACTTTTTTCTTCCTTCTCAGCAAATAATTATTCAGCATAATTTTCTGAAATTTCAATTCCAAAAGCTCCAGTACTTTTTCACAGTGCTGTTTCTTCCAGCTACAGAAAATCAATTACTATGAGATTAAGAAACAAACTGAAATAAATTGTAGCTAGTTCACCATATTTGTGATACTATTCTGGAAACATCTTTTTTTTTTTTTTTATAGGGCAGTTAGAGAGATGGATTACCTAAAACAAAATATAAGCTCACTGTTTTGAATTAATACAGACAAAAAGAGCAAAACCCATCAGAAAATTTTCCTTGTAGATGATTTCCTCCTTGAATCGTAAAGTTGAGAGGACAGAATTGAAAATATTACAGTTTGTTACACCAACTTTCCAACAGTAGCACCAAACCACCTATGTTAAGAAGTGCAGTTAGTGCCAAACATTTTTAGCAGCTTTCACTGCTAGCAAGCTACACCCAAATTCCACAGAAAAACAAAAGGGCCACCTTGCAATGGTTGTGGAGGCCACTTCCAAGGAAGCAGAATGGTCAAAACCCCCAGTTGTCCCTGTAACCTAAATAAAATCCAATAGAAACACATAATACAATAAAGATACTCCTTTACTATGTAGTCTTCTTATCCCAGAAAAGTATTGGTGTGCAGTTTGGGTGCTTGGGAATTTCAGCAAGGTTTGTATGGACAACCGTGAGGTTGTATGCAAGACCAACTTTGGTGTCTCCAAAGAAAGAAGTGATTAATTCAACTGCTGCTTCATTATGAGCAGATAAAAAGGCCACAATATACTAAAACAGTTCTTCCGGGTTCAGCATAACCACCTCTAACCTAAAATGCAGAAGACTGCACATCCTAAACACCTGAAAAAGACCTGAAACAGACCTTAAAAGCAATGCAGCTACTGCAGCTGGCAAGGAAGAGACAGTAATTTGACATTTAGAAGCCTCTCAAAAGCACCTGAAGGTGATAAACATTAAGACATTTACACTAATTCTTTTCTCAACATATTCCTACCCTATGTAAAAACAGTTACAATTTTCAGAATAAAAACTCTAAACAGCTACAAAGAAATGAAACTTTCCATCACAGTTACATATGCATAAGCAAGATAAGTATTAATAATTAGTAATGTTAATTAAGATGGATGCAAGACTTCACTGTAAGATGTCTTCTGATATTAATGATCACATTCACTGATGCTTTGTGAATGACTTAAGCTGAACAGTATTCCAGTAATGATTAAAAGAGCTATGACTGCATTAAAAAACATCCACAAAAATCAACTGATGAGACTTCACTGTTTATCAAGGTAAGCTTGCTGCCACACAAGAAAACTCTGAGGCAGATGATACAGCCAGGATGCTGGACAAAGATAGGCTAAGAGCACATCACAGGTGAAGGAGGTGCTTTCAGACTAAAACTAAAGATGTTTCCATACTTTCATGACTGACAACCTGAAAAATCCCAACTCTGGGTGTTTATTAAGGACAGCATGCTGCATTTTGACACTCAAGAGATAAAGTCAAGAAAAAAATCCAGCAGGCAGCAGGAAGCGAGTATCATGTTGAGATTGAATAGCTGACAAAGTGCAAAGGACAAAAAACAAATGTAAACAAAGGTTAACACCCAAGACATAGACCAGAATGCAGTGATGTGTTGTTTCTGATGGCATACAGGAACAACTGAACCTTGACACAAGAAGGAAGAAAGAGAAGGGAGAAGAAAGGTTAGAAAAGAATTGATCTAAACAAAGCTACACATATAAACAAGCTCTCAGATGTACTTAACCACCTGGTCTGAGGTGTACCAAGATTAACCAGCTTCTCTCTGTGAAATCTTGAAACATGGGGAAGCTACTGGAAAGGTAATGTAAGCAGCAGTACTCCAGGCAGCACCTGACATTTGCAGCTCTGCTTCACTTCTGTTGGAGTAAGTGCCCTGTTCTACATTGCACAAGGACACAGCCTTTACATATATACCCATTGTAAAACTAGAGTAAACCTGCTCTCACTCCAGCATAAAGCTACATGGTGTATCTGATAAATGTGCATTATCTACTACCTCCATGCAGGCACCTGCCACCCAAACACACACACACATTTTATAACCACCAACAGGGTGATATTAACCATATCCATAAAGCTCATTCTTTTCCCTAAAGGATAGATTAAATTCTCCATTCAAGAATCATCATATTACATTATCTTACTTCTTCCTATGTTTCAGCTCTAACTGTAGCTGAGAAACTATTTTGCAAGATACCACTTCTTCTCAATGTCACCAGTTTGTCATTCTTGAGAACGTATGAAAAACCACCAGCACACAAATATTATTAAATATAACATTACTTAGTAGATGTAAGAAAACCTTGTTCAAATGAGACAGCTTAAAAGGCTTTTAAAAATTCATAATCCCCCAAAATGAACAAGATAATTAGGTGAGGGAACAGCACTTCATTAAGTCATTTTATGCAGCTGACTAAACGCAGGACCTCTCAAAACTTGCCAATTACAATACAATCTATGTGTGGGGTTAAAATGGAAGAAAACACAAGCACAGAAACCCAAATACCATACATCCTGTACGTCCCCACAAACAGGCACAAAGTCTTTTTCCTCTTCCCCTCCACCCTTGTTTGTTTTTTTTTTTTTTTTTTAAAAAAAAGCAAGTAAGCTCCCTCACAACATATTCTCATTTGCCTTTACCTCTCATTACTTTAAGTCCTACTACAAGAGGACTTAAAGTTGTACGGTCAAGGCCCTTGAGCCGTAAAACTTTACAGTATAAATTACAGACTAAGAGAACTGCATAAAAAGAATAATAGTC
Organism: Strix uralensis; assembly: GCF_047716275.1. NCBI lineage: Eukaryota > Metazoa > Chordata > Aves > Strigiformes > Strigidae > Strix > Strix uralensis. Next base: position 76,182,011 of record NC_134012.1, read on the forward strand.
ATTTGAAAAGACACCCTTGACAACACATGGCATGCAGCACACGCATGACATGTGAAAGGGCAGTCACCTTTTTTTCCCCCTAACTTTCTTTTAAAAGAAGTTATGAATAAAGACAGAAAAAATGAGATAACTAATGCTGGAACACGTAACCAAAAAGATCAGAGTAGTTTGCATTCTAATTTTCAGCTGAAAGTGAGAGTCTGAAGAGCTCTGCCACCTCAGCTTTCTTCACTCAAAAAGCAGGCACATAACAACAGCATGAAGGATACTACTATGTGCGACAACAGACAAGCTTTGAATTCAGCAGGAGCTGCACAATGACTGAGAGGTCTCCTACAGAGGCACAACCAGCCCTCCAGGAAAAGATAAAAATTAATAGCTCACAATTAATTTATTTAGCTAATGAATCCAACAGCAGCTAGGAAACACTCATGTTTTTCCTTGCACCATACTTTGCAGACCACTAACTTCAGTAATCCTTAAAAACTTCACACTTGACAATAAAGGTCTTATTAGCAAGTGGATCTTCCTGTCACTAGGCTATTCCATAGACCAGAAAAACTACCGCACTCCCACTTAATTTGGGACTTATTTTAGTACAGATAGATATCCACAAGGAACTCAGAAATAATTTCCATCTGCCTTATAAAGGAGCCGGAAAAAACATTTATTCACTTGACTCTCATTTATGTTACCATTATGCACAGCTTAAACCAGAAGTGTGTTTAGAGAGTCTTCACAGTAGCCCCGCATTCATCACTGTAACAAACAGCAGGAAACACACATTACAACAGATGGAGGGTTTGCTCTGCAGCAGCCTAGAGCTTCAGGTTTTTTAGAGATGGCCCTGATCAGCTAGATAGAAGTACCACCAGTATTGAAAAGAAGGCCGAAGGTTTGCAGCGAGGTGCAGGTAAGGAAGGCACTACGGACTCCCTGGGTGTGAGCACACAGACAGGAGCCAGCTGCGCTCCCTCTCTTCCCACCACATTTACTTGCTGCTGTGCTTCGAAGGTTTCCAGAACAAGGGGGCTAATAGCTATCATCACATCTCCTGCTTTACTTGGTCTTGCAGTCCTTTATTATTTATCCGTTTCCAAATCAGAGCATTTCAAATTTACGCTATGCCTGCACATAAGCCTTCTAAGGAACAACACGTAGGAACACATGTCCAAGTTTTTTTTCATTCAGGGAAAGTACAGATTCATGATTCAATCAGGCACAGATGCAAGAATTTCTGTCTTAAGTGCCATGCAGCATGAAGGATAAGGGTTTTCAAGAAGAAAAGGTGGCACTGACAGTGGTATTTCAGACAATGAAAGAAAAACAAAGGAGAGATCTTGCAGCTGCTAAATCCTCCACAGCCAGCCAGTGCACAGCCCTCCCTCCCATCAACGTGGTCTTCTTTCAAAGGAGCACATGACTTTAAAGAAGTTATGACCACAGGATTAACAGACAATATATGGGATTTCTCCATGATCATACTCTGCTAAGCAATTACGTCAAACCATGCTCTTGAAAACTAGTTTAGTGCAGCTGAGGGTCAAGGAGTGAAAGCATGTTGGGGAGGAGATGAAGCAGAAAAGGAGTAGAAAGATTTATTTTAACTCTCAAGCATGTACAAAGCCCTTGCCAGAAAGAGGAGTTGCACTGTTGCTAGAACTTTACAGTGTATGAAAGGAACATTCTTGTCACTGAAAAACTGGCATCTGTGTACAAATAGAAAAACTGTTGTTTTGATTTACAAGCTGTACACAGAAACAAGAAGGAACTCCTTTACATCAATGTGCTCCCCAGTACTGTCTTGTTCATTCTAAGTTACACTTTTGTCAATAGATTGATGTGGCTTAATAGTCAAGTAAATAAGCAGATTTTTGTTGCTGTTAACCTGAACAGAGAGATATTACATGCTTCTATGGAGTTCTGTAATTTTATTTTTTTAAACAGATTCTCTTGCATGAACAGGAATTCTGATGTCAGATTTTTTTTCTATTCACATTTGGGTTTTGGAATGCAAATTTGAATGAATAAAGTACTCTGCATCTACGCTGGCAGCAGATGTTCAGAAGAGAAGGTACACTGAAAAAGCTGGAAGCATTACTGAAGGTCTGATAATTCTGTCCCCCTGGAAAATCATAAATTACTGCACATACAAAACAAAGACATACCAACAATTTTAAGATTGCTATGAGAACCTCACTGAATTATTTAAGTCTGAAAGTAGCCAAAGATTAAAATTACCTTTCCTGCTTTTTTAGAGTGCTTTGAAAGGTCAGAATAGGTGGGTGAGAAGCAAACACCAGACAGGCACAGACAAAACCTTTCCTGCTTCCTGTATGTGTATGAACAATTCAGCTCTGTCTTCAGTTTCATATTATCTATGCAGCATTCACTTGTACAATCTGGGTAACACCAGACATGTGTGCTTGTCACTGTGCCAGTAGACCAGACAAGAAATGCAAGTTATCAACATCACTGAAACTTTATACAACAGGCTGAGCAATGGTCAGACACTATTTTTTTTTCCTGTTGTCTGATCCAGTTATTGCCTAGGCAGGAACAGCAATTACAACATTATCAGGAAAAAAAATTAAGAGTCAAGTTGTTGGCTATTCCTTTGTAAGCAAAAGCATAATATCTAAATGCTGTGACTTCATCTATTTAAGAGCTGTGGTTTCTTGTTGAGAATTTGTTTTACCATACGATTACTTTTCACTTTTAAATTTCATCTAATACAGTTCAATGTGAGATGGCCTAAGCACAGAGGTATTATATATAGAGTTTGAAAACTTAACGAGTTAGTTTTTAAATAGTTTTCTCCATGGTATGTTCAATCCCCCCTTTTATTTTTATTTTTAGTATGAGACTAAGCCATACTGCAAAGCTCAAGAGCTCTTAGCTTCCTAGTATACAGGCAAGAGCAGTGCTATACCACACTTTCACATTCTCTCTCATTTGTGCTCTACAGTTCACAAAACACAAGTGTAGTGTCAGATTGACCGAGCCCCGGTATTCTGTGGTTCTCTCTCAATGAACACTTCCAAGTCACTGATCTTTGATATGTGCACTGACAACATTGTAACAAAACGAAGAAAGTACTGACCTGTTCTGCAGGACTTTGGAGCTGGTCCTTTGTCAATATGCAGTGGAAAAAAAAATTCACTAAATGTGGTGTCAGGTAAATCACATGGCAAATATAAGATGTATGCAACCAGCATGAAAGTGAACTCAGTCTAAACACACATGCATCATTCTTGTAAAACTGGGAAGATGGTAGTAACAAAAAGTGAAAATGTGAGGAGGTCCCATGCCTGAAGTCCCTTAACACAAGCATTTATACTTAAGTGATTATCAAACTACAGAATGCAAAGAACTAGGTATTATCTTATTTGCCCAAGGAAGTACTTGAGAAAATGCTTCAGACAGTCTACTCATAGACACAGCAGTTTAAAATACCAAAGTGAAGTCTATGCTGCGATGTAGTGGTATTTCGTGTATAAGCTGGGGGAATATGTATGGCTGTAGAACTTCCAAGGCAGCTGGATGTCAGCTATTTCATATCAATGATGCTTGGACTAGAGCTTGCTGAAACCCATTTGGTCTGAATACATGTGAATATATCTGAATAAGCTTTTTCAGAAATCATATGAAAAGCAGCATACTCACACTTGTAAACAGTTCAAGTAGAAACTGCATCTGTGACGGAAAGGAAGAAGCCAGAATGAAGGTGGGATAACACCAAGAAATGCACAGATTTTTCTGCTACCCTTACTGTCATTCACAGTATCAAAAAGGAGCTTGTACATACAGGAACTTTAAAGGATCAATGCCTAAGTACATACCCATATAAATAAAGAACAGAATCACAGAATCATCTAGGTTGGAAAAGACCTTGAAGATCATCCAGTCCAACCGTTAACCTAACACTGACAGTTCCCAACTACACCATATCCCTCAGCACTCTGTCGACCCGACTCTTAAACACCTCCAGGGATGGGGACTCCACCACCTCCCTGGGCAGCCCATTCCAACACCTAACAACCCGTTCTGTAAAGAAAGGCTTCCTAATATCCAGTCTAAACCTTCCCGGCCACAACTTGAGGCCATTCCCTCTTGTCCTATCGCTTGTTACTTGGTTAAAGAGACTCATCCCCAGCTCTCTGCAACCTCCTTTCAGGTAGTTGTAGAGGGCGATGAGGTCTCCCCTCAGCCTCCTCTTGTCCAGACTAAACAACCCCAGTTCCCTCAGCCACTCCTCATAAGACCTGTGCTCCAGACCCTTCACCAGCTTCATTGCCCTTCTTTGGACACGCTCGAGTAATTCAATGTCCTTTTTGGAGTGAGGGGCCCAAAACTGAACAGTCGTCGAGGTGCGGCCTCACCAGTGCCGAGTACAGGGGTAAGATCACTTCCCTGTCCCTGCTGGCCACGCTATTTCTGATACAAGCCAGGATGCCATTGGCCTTCTTGGCCACCTGGGCACACTGCTGGCTCCTGTTCAGCCAGCTGTCAATCAGCACCCCCAGGTCCCTCTCTGACTGGCAGCTCTCCAGCCACTCCTCCCCAAGCCTGTAGCGCTGCTGGGGGTTGTTGTGGCCCAAGTGCAGCACCCGGCATTTGGCCTTATTGAAACTCCTACAGTTGGCCTTAGCCCATCGCTCCAGCCTGTCCAGGTCTCTCTGCAGAGCCTCCCTACCCTCGAGCACATCAACACTCCCACCCAACTTGGTGTCATCTGCAAACTTACTGAGGGTGCACTCGATCCCCTCGTCTAGATCATCAATAAAGATGTTAAACAGGAGTGGCCCCAAAACTGAGCCCTGGGGGACACCACTCGTGACCAGCTGCCAACTGGATTTAACTCCATTCACCACAACTCTTTGGGCCCGGCCATCCAGCCAGTTTTTTACCCAGAAAAGTGTGTGCCCATCCAAGTCACGAGCAGCCAGTTTCGCCAGGAGAATGCTGTGGGAAATGGTGTTAAAGGCCTTACTGAAGTCAAGGTAGACAACGTCCACAGCCTTTCCCTCATCCAATAAGCAGGTCGCCCTGTCGTAGAAGGAGATCAGGCTTGTCAAGCAGGACCTGCCTTTCATAAACCCAAGCTGACTGGCCCTGATCATCCGGTTGTCCCACATGTGTTTATGATGGTACTTAGGATGAGCTGCACCATCAGCTTCCCAGGCACAGAAGTCAAGCTGACAGGCCTGTAATTTCCCGGCTCATCCTTCCGACCCTTCTTATACATGGGCGTCACACTGGCCAATTTCCAATCTGTTGGGACCTCCCTGGTCAGCCAGGACTGCCGGTAAATGATGGAAAGCAGCTTGGTGAGCACCCCAGCCAGCTCCTTCAGCACCCTCGGGTGTATCCCATCCGGTCCCATAGACTTGTGTATGTCTATGCAATGCAGTAGGTCACCGACTATCTCCTCCTGTATTGTGGGGGGGTCATTCTCCCAGTGTCTGTCTTCTGGCTGAGTGTAAGGAACTGCGTTAGACTTTGCTTGTCTCAACATTGCTGTTGCACCACCACTATTTCCTGGCCTCGGCACCCTGTTGCCATGGAGGAGTATGTTCTGAAGGAGATGAAGGGTCCCAGACAAAACCACGACATCCGCCCGAAGCTAAATCGGGGTGCGGGAGACATGCGGGTGGGCATGACCAGCGCCTGGGCATCTGTGCATGGAGGACCATGGGACCAGGAGCCCCATGATCGGGATGAGACGTGCAGGCTGGCACGAAATGGGCGGACACTTTTGGAAAAGGTCGAGGGGACTGGGACAATAAAGGGACTGCGTACTCCTCCCTCGTTGGCACCTTCTTCAACACCTGTTGGAGCCGGGACCTCAGCGGAGCTTGGAGCACCATCACCTGCACCGAGCCCGAGCCAACGGAACATCGCTGGATCCCTGGTGGTGGTGGTAATTAGCTGCATACCTACTGTCTTTCTTGCTTAAGGTTTCTGACTTTCCCCTTCTTTTCCTCTCTGTCCTATCGCTAGTACTAATTGTTATAGCAAATAAAGTTCACAAGGTTATACAGCATCTGACCTCGTTTGTGTCTTAATCTCGCTCTTGGGATCATTTAAGAACCCGCCCCGATATTGGATCGGGACACTGAGGAGCTGGATTCCCTCAGTACAACTAGTTTTGTTATTAAAGACTGAGGCAAAGAAGGCATTAAACACCTCAGCCTTTTCCTCGTCACTTGTTACCATGTTTCCTCCCATGTCTAGCAGGGAATAGAGGCTCTCCTTGGTCTTTCTTTTGCTGCTGACATACTTATAGAAACATTTCTTGTTGTCCTTGATTGCTGAAACCAGTATAGTATACTGAACATACTATACTGTGCCAGCATTTAACACCAACCAGAGTTTGAGTCTTAAAGCTTCTATTGTTCTTTAGTACTTCATTTTCCCCCTTCATTTGGACTTTTCATGAAATTTCTAAATCAGCTCAATTAACATTAAATCTTAAGTTAGTCTTGCTAAAAGACGTACGTGACATACATCTGACTAAGAACTGAACATGAAAGCTCAGGCATCACTTGCTTAAACCAGGAGTCCGGGCTGAATATTAAGACATATGAGCAGGACAAACATTTGATTTTTGTGATGCTAAATACTGTCGTTGCTGCTTTCATAAATAAAATGGTTTGAGTTTCCTGCTTCTCTCTGTAGCAACAGGTTCTGAAGTGGGTGTGTGTCCTTCAGCTTGGGAAGGAAGAGTCTAGTGATAATAGTCATCAGATCTCAGTTATGCCATCCACTCTTACATCACAATGAGCAGCTTCCCTTCATTTCACCTTTTCAGAACCTCCTTCTTTTATAGTGTATGACCTATGATATTAATGAGCAGTAACAATGTGCCTCTAGGCAGCATTTCTATGCAGATTCTGACTCTGGAAGATATCACATTGTATGGCCACAAACAAAAATACACAAATGCATGACATTCACAGCACAGCAGCACCTGTTAAATACATGAAACAAAGCTAAGGTAAGAAAATGCTGCTTTTTCAGTATGTTTGAAAAATCATTTAGTGCAGTGACAGGGTATGGATCATTCACCAAACGCTTGCTAGAAAAAGGGTAAAATCTAATCACTGAAAGCAAAAGTGAGGACGGACTGCAAAGCTCCAAACAGGTTATGTATGACTCAGCTTTCCAAAGAAATGACAGAGTTAAAGGTGTGGAATGGATTTCACCACATTTCATTACTTCCCATCAGGTATGAAAAATCACTGTAAAATCCACACATATCTTACTAACCTTTACCAGAGCACAAGGAGAAACGTACAACCTCAAGCTTATACTCCACAGAAGATGGCAGTCATTTTTTGTGTGGGAAGATTTCTGGTGTTTCTCCTCCAATTATTAATTTGATGTTAGCTAAATATGTAAGAAACTCACCAAGCAATACAATCTATAAACAAATAATTTAAGCCAAAAAATATAAGCCAGTGATGAAAATACTGCTTTTCCTTAACTGAAGACAGATTTTTAAGAAGACATGGCATTACAAACAAAGCACAGTTTGTGTTACATACAGAAATCTCATACCAAATGCCTTAGTAACTGTCCATATACACGATGGTTCTATGAGCTGCTATTTACAGCCAAATAATTGTCTGCTTCCCCAGCTCTTCAGCCTTTATTCACAACTACTCATACAAACAAGCTTGGGCCCTTAGGAATTCAGAACATTTAAAAAAATATTCCAAGTTGCCCCCTCTGACCTCCATGTAAAGGAGGGTTTGTCTGGCTACAGCTGCTGCCACAGGAAAACAGACTGTGCAGTCACTGATCTTATCGTCCAGGGTTAATCGACAGTCAGGTTTCACTTCCCAGTTCAGAGAAGCTCTTCCACACAGTCTTCATCAGCCACACCTGCATGGCACTGATGCAGAGCACACCAGGTGCCGACTTTAGAGCATGGGGTAGTAGCTTTAGCCAGCATCCATCACAGAGGCTTCCCCATTCCTCTGGCTGTGCATTTCTATGCTGTGCTGGCAGCTGGCATTGATACTTGCCTGACGTGCCCACGGTGACCCAGTTCAGGGAGCTCAATCTGTAATCCCCTCCTGCTTCTAGGCTGCCCTTGGGACTGTGCCAGTGTCAGCACAGGAGAAGCAGCAGGAGAATGAAGCTCAGCAGGTAAGGAACAGGATTGTCCCATTCACCATCCCTCTCATTAGGCTGGTTTAGCCACCCTGTAACAGCACATGGGGAGGCCAGCAGGTATGTAGGACAGCGCTGACCAGGAACTAACATACCCTTAAGAGGGACAGCAACGTAAAGGTTTCTTTTAAAGGAACACAAGCGACAGCAGAAGTAGACCAGCTTTATAAGATACAATCTGGAATGGTTTGCTCTCCAGTTAACGTTATAACTGGCAAGAAAAGCAGGGAAAGTGATCCTCCTTTTAGGCAGGAATGTGAAGTAAATAGTATCAGAAGGCCGTTTCAAATAAAAAGCAATGAGAAAAGATGAGACATAAGGATCTAAGCCGCTCCCTGATGTGCTTTCCTTTCGCAAAGAATCAACTGCAATCTTGCACAGATGGCCCTGCTCATGGAGATAAGAAAATACTGCCAGATAGGTAATATACCAAAAGAGTCCTAACTCCCATACCAAAATGTTTGAAGTTTATGCTTGCAGAAAAAAAACCCCGAATAACCCAAACACAAAAACCCAAATGAAACAAACCCAAAAGATAAAGGAAGCAGAAGAGGACAAGTTGAAATATCTACCTCTGGGATTATGTCTGCACCATCTTCACATTAGAGGTACAGGAATCAAATGTCTCAATAAAGGAATCAGTCTCAGCAAGAACAATAAGTATCAAAAGAAAGCTAAAATTTATTACCATCCAAGACTCCAATGTAGGTTTTTCTTAGTAAATAATAAACTGCTAGTTTTGTTGATGAAGCTGTTGAAAGTGCTGAGTTCTTGACCACAAAGTTGTTAGACACAAGTAAAAAACCCACTAATATTATTTTCCTCTGTGGATAAAGGGGAAAAACCCCACACCTCAATCTCCATTAAACTTGGCAGAATAATTTAGTTGTAAACCATGCCAGAAGAGAATACAATATTAAGAGTTAGCTCCACCTAGTTATACTTATGTAACTAGGTAAAGTAAGCGCAGTACCAAGTAACACACACCACAGAGTACATACAATTCTAAGTTTTAAGCATTGGCTTTTTTAGTCTCATTCAGAAATACAGGATTACAAAAGACCATCTCAGCGATAAAGTACAATCCACTTAAGCTGAAGACAACCCTGCAATAGTCAAGACTAAAAATTTCAGAAAACAGAGAGAGAATAGATAAGAGGCCCCATACTGCTTCTCTATAATCACAAGACAGTTAAAAATCACCAAAGAGTACAGCAAACGAACACCCCTTCTCTGTCCCTTAAGAGTAACAACTTAAAACCACCACAGCTTCAACAGACTATGTGACCTGGGGAAAATGTCCCTCTGCTATCTATCAGTTCCCATGGCATATGAGCAGGTACTCTTAAGTGAACACTTCTACAGGCACACTCACCCTAGTACCTCAAGTCTTACAGTGACTACTTACAGATACTTGAGAGAAAATGAAAGAAAGGGACAAGAGCCCAGGAGCCAATTTACATACCAGACAGAAAGTAGGGCTCCTCAAGGAACTTGTGAAGACTTAGAAACAGTATTAATTGTTCGCAAATAAAGCTACAGTGGAAATCAAGTATTTCCAGTACACCAGTTCAGTTAACAGGATAACTTAGCATCCTGTTTAAGAAGTGCACAGACAGAATACTACTGCCCAAAGCAAATTTTTTCCTTCCCAAAGGCTCACTCCTCTGCATAGTTCAGCAAAGACTCAGAACTATACCTTTAAATCAGGTTGTATGCACAGTTATCATTCACACTGACTGTGAACTCTTCCAAGCTTTGGATATGTCCCCTATCTCTTACCACCTGGTAAGAGATATTTTTCCTTAGGTTAAGTACAGGCAATACCATCTAAGCTTCCTAATAAAGTCTTGCACCTGCAGGCAGACAACACCAGGGAAAACTTGCTCTAGGTAAAGAGTGGTACTCCATCGCACTGCAAGGTCCCTGATGCTGGTGGTCAATGCACACACATTGTCTGGGCAGTCATGCAATGATACTTCCTCCTCAATAGTATTGCCTCTTGAAGCAGAAACTGTCTGTCACATTTGCTTGCATAACCAGGAGGGAATAAGGGGAAGGAAATAAAATATCAAACCAAGAGAATAAGGTTGCAGACCATCATGTAGATTACTCAGTGTGGTGTTTTACAACAATCCTAAACCATGTGAACTATTCTGGACTTGGGTAAAAAGCACCTGTTAGAAGACATTCTCCCCAACGTCAGTGTGTGCCACAACCAAAAAAATCCACCAAACCATAACATACTACAAATATAACACCTTTAGTACAAAAGAACAACATCCTCAAGGTCTACAGTATGTCTGGAAACTTTGAAAGAGAGAGTTAAACTGATCTAAGATACCCACAATGACAGTATCTTTATCAGCTTCCTTCTTCCCCAGTACAGTATCATGCAATCCTTTCCTTTAATTTTACAAGCTCAATCTTGATACAAGGTTCCCTGTTCACATTGGCTTCATTTCAAGGACAAGTCCCAAAGCTCACTCTCCTGTAGGCAAGCAGCCTTTCAATTTCTAGCTTGCAGATTCATCTATAAACACCGTAAATGCAAATCTAGTTTCTAAAGTTTGCTTCCCCAAGCATTTTCATTCTTTCAATGCATTTAAAAATCATACTGCTCCAAGCTTTGTGGTGCAAGGCTAAATGTACCAAAGTCTTAAGTCTCCTCTCTTAAGAAGCTTCTTCCCACAGCTTCACCATCTTAGCGTCTCTTCTTCACTTTAGAACAGAAGAGTAGCAATCTCTTTGAAATGGAAGGACAAGAGCTGCAAGTATCATGACGTAGCAGGGCACTGCACAAGAATATGGGGAGATACCTGGCTCTATAATTCACTTCTGGTGTTAGCCCATTCCATAACAGCACCAAAACCAATAAGAATGTCACCCAACAACTGACCAAAACATGTAAGCTTCACTCATTCTGTATCACCCCCTAGGTGATGATACCTCAGAGTTTAATAACATTACTGTAAGGGAAAGAATGTTGTTTTCGCATAATAAGCCTGATGGGAAGGGCAGGAGCGATTCACCAAAGCAATCAACAATAGCAATTCACAACCATTGAAATCCCTGGCCTAGGGCTAGAAGGCAAGTGGTCTTTTTGTCAACTGTGATGACCCAGTACTTGGAACTGGCTTTAGATGGATGCAGATACCGAAAGACTTGGGGAACCTGAATTTCGAACTTTTCCTTCTTAGTATGCTTGTGTGATGAGCTCATGCATATCAACTTCTCCGCCCTGGAGAAAGCCAAGGTTCATTTCCATGAACATGCGATGTATGAACACATACATGAAGGGGCGTATCGGTAGGTGGTTCGGGAAGTCTGTACACCCTGTAGTACTCAGCCAGTGAGGAATCAGGGGAGGGAACTCGCGGTTGGGAGAAAGGGATATAAACCATTGCATCATGGCTGTTAGGTGCGTCCACTTGATGGGGGCACCTGGTCTTGCAAAGAACGTAATAAAGAGTGCTTCACACCGCATCCTGTCTGAACCGTTGATAATTGGCAACTGAGCGTTTCTCACAATTACCTATATTAGACTCCTTGGCACAGGCCTTTGTACCCTGTCTACTAAATTTCACACCATTTATGCTACTCCAAAATTCACTGCATAATGAAGGCATGCAATAAAACACTTTAGGCTTGAATATCTTTAGGCTTTCACACTTCTCTCAGCTTCTACCTAGCTCAGCTGAGATCTAATGATGGTTAAGCAGGATCTACTACACCGCATGGTAAGTCAATAAACACTTTCCTGGTTCATTGGACAATCCTCCTTTGTGTCACCTATCTTCCTGCAATGGGGTCAAAATACAGTTTGAGAAACAACAGTCTTATTTGAGACAGATCCTATGCAAGCCACTACCATCCAGGAAACCAAAGCTACTGAGGTGCTGCTTCAACTGGAACCTTTTCTTCAGAATATAAAATTGTACCAACATTGTAGCTGTAGCACAGGTTTGCTAACCAAACGGGTTAAAAACAGAAGGACACCTGGCCACTAATGCCAGCTGAGGGTCTCCCAGGAAACATGCAATTTCCTCCAAGAACTGATACACCTTTGAATACCTCTGACCAACTGCAACAAACATCACAGTTCCTCCAGAATCACTATACCATCCATTGTTCTCATAATTTCCAGTTTAACTTCCTTGTTGTCAGTTCACGTTCTTCTGCCTTTGTACTAAAGTGACTCTCCATCTCTGTCCCTCCTACATATTTAACTTGAGGTAGATTTATGGAGGCAATCACAACTCCACACAGGCTGAGATTTCACAGTGTTTTCAGCTGATCTGAGTGTGCACTGCTGCCATAAATTAGATATAAGGTGGGTTTTTCCCCTCCTTGACAGCACTGCTGCATCAAAAAAACCCCACCCAGAAACACACAGCAGAGGAAAACAATACCACTCCTTTCAGCCACCGACAGCATGGACTGAGCTTGGCACACAGCTCTCATGAAAACACGGCCTCAGCCTCTCTCTTCCTAAGCTAAAGGGGCCAATTTCTGTTCAGTTTGCACAGCTTCAGCAGAGGAAGTGGCATACCGAACATCTGGAGATAATGGGGAGGAAAAAAAGGAAATACCAAAAAACTCCCACAAACGCAGAAGGGCAAAAAAGCAAAGCTTGGAAAGACAGAATGAAAGTTTCAGCACACCCCTAACATACTAGCTCCGGTACTGATCATGCCTTACTGAGCATGGCTAGAACAGAAATCCAAGACGAGCATTTTTATCTGCTTCCTGATGAGTTTAGATTTACAAAGATTTGTGCATTTAAACTGCAGGCACAGAACAATCAGCAAGCTCTAGTTTTAATTACACTTAGTTTTAAAAGACCTACAAAGCAGGCATTATTCTCCCCCAGAGTGAGAAATAAACCAAGCAGGGCTGAGCAATTACACCCAAAAAGCATCTTCATCTCTTGTGCTTTTCATACAGCAGATCTCTCGGCACATTTTGTAAGGCAGTAATTGTCACCAGTAGCATTGTATGGTGACAGTCTCTTGCAGCTTGTGCAATCCGCAGCGCTCAGGTTATTATGTGTTTGCGAAAAGGAGGCATTTCGAGGCATGGCTGGGAGGTAAAGTGACTTGAGATGCAGAAGAATAATTCCTTCCACCGCACTTTCCGGTTAAGAGACCACCTTTTTCAGTACCCACACAACCACCAGGGCCAGGCCTTGGAGACAAGCATGGAATAACCAACTTCTCCTCTGAAAGCTGACAAGGCTGATACAACATTTACACTGTTCACAACAGCACAGAAAGGGTTCTTTGCTGTAATCCAAATTTCACAATTTTTAACCCTTAAGACAAGCAAACCACCACACAAAGACACCAACCAACCAACCGGGTTTCCAGCAGCTTTGTGGCCAACATTTTCAAGTCCACTCAGTGTAATTAATTATCATGTTCTACTGGAATTTGTGTACATGTAGTTATAGAAGCAGTGAATTCTACACTTGCAGTATTTATCGTTGTGCCTGTACAAGTAACACAGGAAACGGTACCACAGACGTTTGTACCTTCTGCATCTTTAGTACTTAACCATTTTACCTCTGTACAATAAGAAAGGTTAACACATGCTTTTTAATGCAGCAATGGAGATGAGGTTACAACAAGAAAATCCAAGAAAACAGAAACTGGAAATTTCAATATATCACAGTTAAAAATTTGATACCTGCATGCAATACTTCTAGTCTTACAGGACCATCTTCCATATTGCTCCTCCCCCTCCCAAATGACTTCCTAATCTGATAATTCATTGGAAAAAAAATGTTACACTATAACATTATTAAAGACATTCAGCATGGGTTTTGAATTTGAAAGAAGTATCACCTGAAAGGAATTTCACATCCTATACATCTCACAATGGAACTTGACAATACTCACACAATTTTAATACACTGGCTAGTTACCAAGATTAGTTTAGGTTGTCAAGCCTGAAAAGAGCCATGAAGGTCAAATTCTAGGTGCCATCCAAGTATTTTTTGTTTGGTATTTTTTACCTTCCTCCCAACACAGGACTGCAGTATAGTTACAGTAATGATATGTGGATAGATGGTGGACAGGCTTTGCAGTTCTAAAAAGCAGTGTTTCTGAAAACTGATATGTGAATAACCAAAAATACATACATGCACACATATATATATGTTCTGTCTACATACTCCCTGCTTACTACAGAAATCAGTTTCCAGCATCCATGAAAAAACAAACAAAAGCAAAACCAAACCTCTTTCCACTCAACACTCAAAGGTAAAAGAATGTTTTTTGGATTGTAAATACACATTTGCACAACTCCCTGCTCTCTCTTATTGGCACCTTCAGCATGTTACTCTATGAGTTTTTCTCTCATAACTGATAAAGCAATTAGATACCTTAGATAGCAGGGTTAGCTTACTGATTTTTATTGTTAGAATCTCTGCTTAGTGAGCCATGAAGCAGAAACAGACTGGTTTCCCAAACTTCTGAGATTCATCACAGCTTTTATTCAAGAACAAGTTGCAAGTGTTTCCCTAGCAAGTCCAACAGGTCCTATACAAGCTTGAAGTTTAAAACTGTTAGATAGCTCTTCCTACTTTTTGCATCAAAAAGAATCCAAAAATTGCAAATCATAGCACAATGAAAATACCATTCTTCAGTTCCAAAACTTTATTTCAACAATCTACATCTCTTTTAGGAAGCACATGAAAGTTTAAAGCAAAAAAAAACCAACAAACAGGGGACTAGGGGGTAAAAAAAGGGGGAGCTGTTTGTAAAACCAGGAACTAAATCACTTCACACAGACACAGTATGTATCTACATTATAGATTTGTTTGGGTACCTCTCCCTGTCATTATTTAAGGAATGCCGCATTTCTCAGAGTAATGTAGCAACTCCAAAGTAAGGCCAGTCACAGAAGGGTAGAAAAACCCATTTCTATTAGTTTGACCTGGTTTCAAGGTTTTTACTTGCCTGCTCACTGTGGTGAGGTTTTTAATACCCATGACTTGAATTCTTGTCTTTTGGACGGACTGAAGTAAAAGCACTGCACCAGTGTATTTAAAATGCACGGTCACACTGCCTGCAAGTGCAGGCAGAATTAAAATTAACAAAATAGCTTCAGTAAATCTGTGGCTCTTTCATGATAATCTCTACCACTCCTTGAAGTATCATGGTTGGATGACTACTTCGCATATTTGTAGGCAGCCTGCATCTGAATAACGCAAATAATATCTATCACTTCAAATTTGTAAGATGGGAAAAAAGTGTATGCAATGCAACATACACAATGATCAAGAGCAAGCACAATCTTCTCATACGTTCTGTGCTAAAGACAAGATTGGATCCACAAGTCTCACAAAATTGTTTTGGTACAAAAGCTTAAGATAAACCAACTGGAACAGCCACAAATGTGTTGGAAGAAATCACATACAGGCAAGACAAATAAGGGTGATCCTGTCAGTATCCACAATCCCAAATTCCTTTTTTCTTATTCTCCCCAGGCATAAATCAAAACACACCAAAGAATGGAATAAAATTCAAACATTTTGGCAAAACAATGAGGACTGTGCATGACTTTTTTGCAAAGGCACAGTGAAAAGGCACCAGAAAACTAGAAAAGTGCATTTTTTTGCAGCCCAGGCACACCAGTATCCCTTCTCGTTTCCAACAACTCTAGGTTTTGTGTTAAGCAATATTTAAACCTCCTTTATTAGTTTCAATCAAAAATTTCATTTACACAACCCATTTACTTTCTTCAAGACACCTTTCTTAGATCACTTTCTTATCCAAATGATTTTTTAATTCTTGTTACTGTCAGAAGTATTATGAGGTAATAAAGACTGCTCTAAATAATTTACAAGGGAAAACAGTGAAGATTATTAAAATTTCTGAGTATTTGCATCTTCGCTGAGCTTTCTCAAAAGGCAGGTTGGCCTAGGAACTTCAGGATCCATTCATTCAAATACATCTCTGTCAATAAACACTCATCTGTTCATTTATTCACCTTGTTTGCTGCATGACTGCAGCTAAGTAAGATGAAATAAAGGAATTTTCTTAAGAAGGGGGGGGGGGGGGGAAGGGGGGGGAAGGTCGATTTTGCAATACGGAACCTTTCATCATTGCTTAGCTCACACACTAAATCACATTTGGGTTCCCAAATGAACACAAGAAATTTTAAAGTCAAAGGTGTCTTTCAAATTCACTGCTTTGAGCCTCAGGGTTGAATTTGCAACTATATTTATATGCAAACGTTAACGGTGAGAAACCTACCTAAGGGGTAGAGGAAGAATAAGAATGGAAAGCGATGAAGGATTTACAAGGGAGTATTTCAAGCAACCCTAGAAGTTTTAAGTTTAAAAAGAAGTTAAAACCACCACTGAACTATTCAACAACTATCCTGACATTTGCTTACTGTTATGGTTTTACTTAACACTTAGAAGTGGAATAATTCTAGCTTCTTAAGTGATGCTTAAGTGAAAGCTTTAGCCCTTTCAAATAACTGCATTCCATTTTTAAAGCAAAATCCATGTCAAAATCTTCACAATGATTCACATCCACTGGTATCTTCTCACAAAAGTAAATAAAATCGATGAGATGCTTAATTTTCTTTACTTTTTTCAATGAAAAACTAGAACAGAGTCTAACATTGTTTTCAGTTCTTAAATTATAGGTTTACACTACAGGCCAAGCTGATATAGCATTAAGATGAATAAAACCAACCTCAGTATTGTAATACCTTGTCTGTAATGGATCACGTTAATATACCAGTTTTGTACTAAACTCCATTGCCTAATATTGTGCCAGTTTGAAAAACTCAATTTGTTTGGTCTTTTTTACTATTTAACATTATTCAGTGTTTGCACTTCCCTGTACTGTAAAAATGAAACTCTTGGTCTTCACTGCTGTGTTCTAGAGCTAGCATGTGACTTCTAAAGCATGTTTGTTTGGGAATATCCCCATTTATTTAAACATTTCTTATGTAATTGGCCTAAGGGCAATTGTTCTATTTCATAAATATGCATCAGGGACCAAACACTGTGTTGACTCTTTAAAATAAGAACAAGAGATGTTACATAAACCTTAACGCTTTCTAAACTAGCATGCTGATGTTGTCTTCTCCCTGAAGAACCTTAAGAAAACATGTTAGATAATTTCTAGATTTGTGCCTTTATTTTCTTCTATAAAGTAAATCATGTATCAGTGTCCGTAAGCACAAACATAGCTCTATTTTTAAGAGTCCAGAAACCTAACCCTGGATTTCAAAACACTTTATGCGTTCTTGCCAAAAAGAATGGAAATCAAATCAGTTTTACATGTCCAAACAAAACAGTTAGACCACACAACCTAGACTTATGATTTACCATGATAATGTGTCTAACAAGATACTTAGTAAGTTAATACTACTCCGCTGTCCAACACAGCCCGTCATTTTAGATATATGAAAAAGCCAACCCAGAACACTACGTGAAAATAGAAGTATACATTCATCACGTACCTGTACAAGTCATGGCAACAAGCTGGCACATGAGGTGAAGTTTATTTTAAATACAGTCCAATGAACCTTCTGAGAACGTGGGGGCTTTTTGTTTGCTTTTTGGTGTTTTGTTTTTGGTTTTTTTTAAGTAGTGTTGTATTTTTGTTTTCCTGCCTATGCCAGTACCTTATTTGCAACGTTACCTATCAGTGATCGTTCACTGGAAAGGTACAGACAAGCAGACACAGGATCATCTGCCCCACATACACTACCCTGTGGTAATTAAACACTGATCCTAAGCTTTGAAATCGCCGAGAAGAACACTAGAAAAAGATTCTGCCATACTGGTGTGCTAAAACGCCATCGGATTCCCGCTTAAAGAAGGGGGAAGATGAAAAGAACTCGCACATAACGCAATGCAATGTTAAACTAACAGTTTTAAAACACGAAAAGCAGTGAAAAAACAAGGCGTGACTAATAGCTTGAGCTCGGAGGCGATTACTACACAGCACTCCATAACCAAGGTTGAAGCAGGCAGCGTTTCATCTGCAGCGCTCTGCTGACATACACTGATCTGACTTCCAGCTCCAACCGTGATGCCCAGAAAGTGATCTTCACCGCAGTACTATTTATTGATCAAATACAAGAACAGAGTTTCTCTTGCTTCTTCAACCGTGTTATTAAAGCAAAACCAACACGGAATATGTACGCCGTCCTTCACTATTAACACAACACAAGCTTCTGTCCTACAAACCCCCCACGTTTCCAGCTACCCGCCTGGCTACCAGCAGCAAGCCTCACGTACGCGCCTCACGACACCCAGGTGGGCACCAAACCGAGAAGGTACCAACGAGGAACTGCCCAAGTCTCAGATCCCATCAGACCCGCATTAAAAAAGCAAACACGCCGTAGCTGGAAGTCCAACTCCCTTTCCCGTCTTCGGGCACCTGGGAAGGGGTGGAAAGGCAGCGAGAGGACATTCCAAGCGGCAGGAACTGGGCCTGCCCTCGCCCCCTGCCCCGCCGCGCTCAGCGGCATGGCCCCCGCCGCCCAGACCCGCCGTCGCCCGCACCCACCTGCCGAGGTCCTCGCCCGTCTCGTAATGCTCCTCCAGGTTCTCCTGCCTGAACACCGTCATGGTCGCCGCCGCCCCGCCGCCGTCTCGCCGTCTTCAGCCCCTGCTCGGCGCCTTCATCACCAGCGCCCCGGAGCTGCCGGTGCCGGCTCGCGTTCGGCTGCGCGCCCTGCGGAGGAGCGCGGAGGTGAACGCCCCTGCCCTCGGCCGGGCGGCGTCCCTCCCAGCGCCGGGGCCGCCCCCCGCCCGCCCCGCCCGCGAAGGAAGGGCCAGACCCGCGGGCCAGAGGGCGCCTCCGCTGCCCCTGCCCTAGCGGCGGGAGAAGAAAGCGGCACCCCCCGCCCCCGCCCCTTCCCCTTCCCCTTCCCCTTCCCCGGCAGCCGCACCGCCGCCCAGCCGTCGTGGCGGCCGTCGGCGCCCAGCCACCCGCCCGCCGCATTCCTCCGTAGCTCCGTTGCCCGGTCAACCGGGACGTGCCGCCGAGCCTGCGGCGGGAGCCCCCGGGCATCCCCGCACCTGACCCCGGGCGAGGACGGGAGAGCGAGGACGGGCGTCCCCTCCCCGCCGCCGGGCAGTGTCTCGCGGGCCGGTGCCCCCGCCAGACCGCCGGCTCCCTCGCTCACCCGCCGCCGCGGCGCCCCGGCCACTCCGCGACCTCTGAGGCGGCGCTGCCGCGGCCGCTCCCGGCCGCCGCGCAGGCACGGCGCGACGCCGCCGCGCGGGGCTCCGCCGCCCGGCCAATGGGAAGCCGCTCCCCCCGCCCCTCGCAGCGGCCCGCCCACCTCTGCCCCGCCGCTGCCGCCGCCGCCGCCGGGCGCCACGGCCAGGTGCGCCCCGCCCCGGCCCGGCCCGGCCCGGCCCGGCCCGGCGGGAGCCCGCGGCTGCGTGCCCCCTTCCCGCACCCCCGCCCGGCGCGGGCTTGCGGGCGGCTCCCGGCGCCGCCATTGTGTGCGCTCCCGCCGGCCGCGCCCGCCGGCAGCCCGCGCCTCCCCCCGCCCCGCCCCGCCCCGGGCAGGGGGAAGGGGGCTGGCGGCAGCCGAGGGGCTGGCGGCCGCCGCCCGCCTCCCAGCCCCCGCCGGCATCCTGCTCTGTCAGAAGAACGGATCCCGCGGGGCGGTGCCGCGGAGGGCACCGTCCTGCCCGCCCGCGGGAGCGCCGAGCGCCGTGGCCTCGCCGCCCCGCGGCGGCATCCGCCCCAGGCGCCGCGCCCGCTGCGGCAGCACCGCCGCGGGGCCCTGCCGGCAGCGGCGAGGGCGGGAGGCCGCGAACGGCCCGGCCCCGCGCGAGGCGGGCCCGCCGCGGCACCTGCCGTGCTCTTGAGCACCTCACGAGGTAAGCATTTAAGTACGGTCTGCAGGTTCCTTTTATCACCAGGCAACAACAATGAGCTTTTTTGGTACAGAATACATTAAATGGTCTCTGCAGAGTGTTGCACCTTCTATTTGGCGTTTGTTAAAACACATCTTCTACCTTCGCGTGTGCTGCTGCTGCTTAGGTTCAGCTTTCCCAGCGCATGATGTTTTCTGTAGTGTATTGGTCCCGTGCCGACTTGGAACTTGGACTACTGCTCACATTTTGGAGGAGCGTTTTTTCCTAGTTGCTCTATTTTCCTCCCATCTGTGGTGTTCAGCCTCGAGTGAGTACATGATGTCACGTAACTGAACAGCTTTCAACTTCCATCTGAACTCTTGAGATCTCTCAGAAAGAGAATTGCTCATCAAAGGTGAAAAAAAAACTTCAGGGCAGTCATACAATTTTACACTTGATTTAGCACTTAAGAGAGCCTGACCTTCTTCAGGTACAGGGGCAACAAGTACAGAAGCCCTGAAATTTTCTGAGTGAGCCACGGCATGAGCTTGGGAAAGCATCAGAAATTTTTGTGCCTCTGCTGATGTCATCTGTAAAATGAAGGGAGGGTGTTTGAATGGATCACTGGATGTGAAGTTACATAAAGCCATCTTCAAAGCGGGCAGCATGGTGGTGTCTCCTCTGACTGAGATACATTGAGAACTCTGCACCACTCACTATTTGATATATAGCCAGACATACAGGAGTATGATGCTGTGCCTTGTCTTCAGCCCATCTTCTACGTATTTAACAGGTTTTCAAAGTCATGACTCACAGTAGACTGTCATATTTTCAACACAGCTGAAGGTTTTTGACAAACACTGAATACAGGCTTAAAAGTTCATTTTGATTTTAGAGATATTTCCTTTGCTGGAAATGAGGACAATCACTGAATCCAACCTGTGAAGTCTGAAGCACTCAATTGCTTGATCTTCAGAAGTTTTTCACTTCTTTGTTTTGGGATTTTTTATGATGGTTCTGAGTTCATAGAAGAGTAACATTCATTGTAGCTTGTATGTATTTTGCATTGCAAGCGCTACTCAAACATGCAATTCAGTATTTTACTTAGGACCCACCCTGCTTTAACTGAAGCAACTGAAATTTCACTATTGATTCAAGAGCAGGCACGCATTGGAATCAATACACCGTAACTGAGATAATTACCAAGATACATAGGATCAACAAACAAATGCCTTAAAAAGTTTCTCTTTTCCCTTTCATTTAATAACTACATCTGAAAGGGGAAATCTTGCTCTGTTACCTGTCTGGGATGCCTGAATTTTGTTGTTCAGCCCCCACAGTGGACCTGAGAGTTGTGTTTGAATACTCTTGTGGCAGCAGCAACAGCACATCTCACCATGTTGTGTGCTGGAGGAGGAGTCATGCTCCACTCGAGTGAAGGCAGCCACAGCAGCACGTCCGTGACATGGTATACACTGGTACGAAAGAAGACATTTGCCAGCTGAAGCACCATTCTGGTTTCTTCTGAGAAATACTCAGATGGTTGCGTTTGATGCGGTCCACTTTGAAAAGGCTTGCCTATTACTGGTGACACTCGTCTTGCCATCTGGGAACACTTAATCTAGGTGAAAACCCAGCCCTGTTTATATACTTTCAAAATGCTCATCGACTTCCATAAGAATGATATTGGATTGCACATGTAGTAAATGTGAAAAATAATTTAGAATTGCTGTCAAATGTAATCCAGCAATTGTGATTGTGGTTTACACTTACAGGTTTAATAGCACATTGGATAAAATCCAACCCTAATAAACTTGGTAGCAAAATATCCATGATTTCATGGCTCTGTGATTTCAAGCCAATGTGTATTTTTTGTTTATTGTAATGTAACAAACAATAAAGTGAGATTAACTCCTTACACTGTTGTAAATCAAGGAGTGATACTGATGTTGGTAAGATTATTTCAGTGTGAAAGAGGACCAAGATTAATAACAACAAATGTGTTTTCAAAGGAGTGATTTGTGCCTTCCAGCGTCCTATGTCAGGTGGTTCATGTATATTTTGCTATGTAGAAAAACAAGTGTTCTGTTTTTCAATATTACAAAGAATTCAAATTTGCAGAAATCATCTGTATCCCCAAGCAGTGTTAAGTGAAAGGAAAGCTACGTTATTTCTGTAAATCAAATGATTTATAGCACTCTTCAGCCAGTTTGCTACTGAATCTACACAGCCTTTTCTACATGAAGTTAACAGACGAGGAGCCATATTAAGGGTATTGTTTCAGGCTAAATCTTTTCAAGATCACTGTCTGATTTGTTTCTCTCATACAGGTAAGATGTCTCTCCTAATAATGTAAGATACTAATTATGTCAAAGAACATAAATTACTTAGGCTGGCTATTACTTCTTCTGTGTATAGTTTTTTTTTAAGAGATCAACATTTATTTTTGACATGACTATAAAAGCAATTTCCTGGGTTATGTGTGATGTTCTCTGTGCTGATTCATAGGTTTTTCATATCTATTTTAATCTCTCACAAGGCAATCGAGTTAGTGCCCCTGAAAGTAGCTCTTCCGTATCCATCGGAGACACCAGGAATGACACCAGAATGGGAGAATGACCAGCGGTGTCACAGAACCACTCAGTTTTGGTAAAGCCAAAGCATTTTTCCTACAAAAGGACCTCCAGATACACCAATGTCTTTTGTGATTAAGGCTCACATCCCTCAGAAAGTAGACCGAATCCTTCAATTCCTTTTAGAAAGGCCTGAAGCTCCTGACAAAGGTGACAGGATCTGTGGCTTCACAAGGCAATACTTTTAGCACTGTAATTAAACTAAGTGGTGCAGAGTAAATTTTACAGGATGGAAAAATCATTCCTTAGCATTTCAGTCAATAAACAAAAAGCTGTTTTGTTAAAAATTGCTAAAAATCATTTAATTCCTGTGTTTTGGAAGCGACATAGAAGTCAAGTTCATAGAAAATGATCAGTATCACTCTTCTGAGAGCACCACAGAAAGATTAGTGCCTCATATTCTCTAGATATTTGTGTCAGTTCCTCATTAAAAAAAAAAAGTGTTTCATCTCCCAGGAGAGTTGCAGCTAATCTGGGATCTCCTAATCCATGTATTTATTCATCAGGGACCCATATCATGTACGTCCCCTGATGAGACCTCTATTTGGCAATGCAGTTAATTGAAAGACTGACTCAGACCAGCAAAACAGCAGATTATCTGAACTACTTGAGGTCTTAAATGCATATGTTTGAGCATCTCCCTGAATCAAAGCCCAAATGCAGAGTCATGGGCAAAAAGCACTTTTGGAGTTTGGGTTACAAAGCTGTATGCCATTCGTTCTGTGACAGTGCCCTCAGAGGGCGGCTCTTCTCCACTGGAAGAGTCAAGCTGTCGATGGAAAAGGAAGACAGGTCTTTCCTTGTAGCTGGATTACAGTTATGAAAGCCTCTGACAAATGACCTAAGAATAACCACTAACCATAATCATAACTAAATAGCAATTACATCTCTTTGACTTAGACTTGCTGTAACTATTCTCCCATGTAGGTTTGGTCTCTGCATTATTGTATATATTTATTTAATAGAAACCAAACTGCAGATGATTACATTTTTGGCAGAAATGTTTCTTTCTGAAAAGAAGGTTTACTCCAAGTCAAAACATTTTGACAAAGATTTTGTTAATGTGTAACTTCAGTAAGGTAAATGTGTGATTTGTAACATTTGGTTAAAATATTACTTTTGATAGTATAAGATATTATGTTGCATGTAGGATTAGATATTCCATGAGACAAAATATATATTCTAAAGTAGCATGAGAAAGTCCTTTGGATTTTTGGCTTTTTAGTTCCGAGCCCAAAGAGTTTGATTTCCTACGAAAACAAAACCAATCAAATACGTAACAGCATGTTTGACAAATTTTCTTCAGTCAGGCTGAAGAATACACCAAACCCACATTTGAAAGAAGAAATCAAGAAAGCACTTATTGGAAGTCCTTGGTAATTCTCAAACTACTTAAAGAATTTTACAGGGTAATTGAAGGCCTTATTTGTACAGTATATTGTGCTATAAACCTTGAACTTGACTGACATCTCAGATTTGTGATATGCATATAATAATAATTTATAACATTTACTATCATAAAACGATGAGCTTTGCATCAACTTCTTGCACAATATGCGCTAGAATTCCTGCCGCTCAGCTTTGAAATGTGAAAGTTCAGCAGACCTATCAGTAATATATGATACTGTGAAAACATATTTACTTAGATCAGTAAGCTTCCAGAGGTAATGGATGACAGGATGAGGTAGCACTTGCTGTCATGTCTTTATGTCTACTTCTCTTTTCTTTTTCTAAGGGAAGCTCTACAGTCCAAGTCACGAGACAAACAAAAAAATCAATGTATAAAAGTTAGATTTATATAATGACTTTACTTCAGCACTCCCCAAATGCTTTGCAAACATCGGTTGCTTTAATTATCTTTTGCTACACCTCTGTAGCAGCCAGTGTTATTAGGTAATTATCCTTGTAGATGCTGAACAGGAACCGACTGCACTTGTTATGGGTGAGAACCAGTTTTAGAGAAAGCCACGTGGAGGGCAGAAGAGATTGGTGGGGTAGTGCCTGTGGCAGTATCTTTTGGTGCTGTAGCCAGACAAATCTCTCACACCACTTTCCTGCTGATGTCAGCTGTTAGAGGGGAAATGTGCTTGCTGACACTTGGCCTTGGCTCGCTGCCTGGCAAAGTCACTTGTGGGTTCAAGTTCCTTTGGCATAGTACCGTAATACAGCAGTCATAGCCTTATCCTTAGAAATAAATGCTGAGTAGTATTTAACGTAATCATTTTACAGATAAGGCGTTGGAAGTGCATTTGGATACGAGGTTTACCCCAAACCCATGGATGTGTATTTAATTGCTGGAAGTAATTTTTCTTTTTTTCTTTTTAGCTAAATGTGACTAAACTGTACATGCAGATTGTTTGTAGGATCAGTCTGACTTGCACAATATCACACTTGAAGTGAGTGATGATGACTGAAAAAAGATGCTATCCTAACGCTTAGCTCCTTATTCCTGTTAGTCCCTAACACTGCCTCTGTCAGCTCCCGTGAGCCAAGACACCTACGTGATGGTGTTTCCTTTGAGGATGCACTGTGAAAATCTAGATGTGAAGTCATTAATGCTTCTAACTGCTGCCCCAGATTTTTCCTGTCTCAGTAGGTCTGACATGACAGATAAACTGCTGTGGAGTCCACATTAAATACCTAGTTACTACAGCTAGCATTATTGTCTTTTGTTCTGAAAGAACATGTACCAAGGCAATCTCAAAATCTGTACTGTGCTGATCCAAAACTCTGTCTTCATGCTGGTGCTTGCATGTGCCTATCACAATTTTTGTAAAATAGCACATAACACAAGACTTGACTGCTAAAGCAGAACACATACAGCAGGTGATATTTAAAGGTAAAAGTGTGGGAGATTTCTTTTTTTGGATTAGCACATGATACAGGTTCCTCAAAATACTGGGGAACCAAGGGCAGGGCTTTGAAAATGACGGAATAGGATGAACTTACCAGCTTCCTGGCACCCTGACTAGGTACAGCAGGAGTGTTAAGACAGTAGTATTCTCCAGCTATTGGTGAAATGCCTATGTGTGAAATCATTAGCATATAAAAAAATGTCTGACTGTTTTGCAGCATTTGCTCAGTGTATTTGGGCATTTCCAAAGGTAAAACATCCCCAAGCATGAATCTACAACAAATATGTCTGCATGGAGTTGACATCTAGATGTTTGAGAGACAGAGTAATGTCTCATCCCCATACATTCCATCTGCCTATTTTGCCTAGACGTACAGCAGGCAATTAAACATTTGTGCTATATTTTCTGAAGGGGGAAATTTGAAGTTTGTGCTCAGTCTCCCTTTCATGTAATTCCTTTTCCCAGGTACTGCCAGAGACCCACTGTGATCCTGCAGAGTGCTTTTGTGTGTGTGTGCCATGCAGAGAGCTAAGTAAGAGCATAACTAAGCTTTTGCAAACTGACGGATTCACCAGTCAAAAGGATATGGAAAAAAGTACAAGAGGCTTCTGTTGCATAAGTGACACTTAATCTTGGCTGGCTGATTAATAGATACTGTATATTGTCCAAGTACTGTAATCCGGTCAGATGAAGTTCCTATCATCAATGGTATAGAATGGTATAGAAAAAATCTGCCCTGATGAAATACCAGTTTCTAGGTTGATCTCTAACTTCACCTGGTGTAAATAGTAATGGTTGGGATGCCCAGCCACTGCCTGCTGAATTTTGGTTCCCTGGCCCTCCACATCCCTTTTATTTCCTCTAGTTGTGTTGTTAGCTTAAGGTAACACAACCTAAGTATGTTCCACCTCGCTACGGATGGTTCTGATGGCCTGCTGAGGATCAGGGAGTCATGACAGTTTCCCTGATAGCACTTCTTTGCTGGGAATAAGCTGAGAGTAAACATGGTAGAGGAATGGCTCTGGGCCAGAATAATAATTTCCAAAGCAAGGAAGAATGCAACTGTGGTGTGGAGGGCCAGTGAGCACTTCCCATGTCCTGTGATGGAGAGTGTGTTAAAAGGAGAGTGGAATCCTTTTTCCCCAGCTGAATTAATCCCTCACAGTATGCCTCTAATTCATTTAGTATTGTATCCCTTTAATTGATTTATTATTGTATTACAAATAAAGCTGAACAAGTTACTAAATGAGTTCAGCTGCTAGGATGAATGGATTATTTGTTCTGTGTTTTGGTGATTATTTTCTTTCCGTGCAATTTTCAAAGGAAAAGCAGCTGCTGTATACCTACATACTCAACTGTCCTAGTAGGATTTTACATGCTGAGTGAAGGACCTTCCTTCTCCAAATACTCTAGAGGCTTGTCAGCTACAAATAGAACAGGTGTGACAAGTGGTGTTACTGCTGTCATTGCCAAAAACAATATATTTTTTATTAGCGATTGTCACAGTTGCTCATTAGGATGGAAAATTTGACATCTGTAACCAAGATTTGGCAAAGCAGGTCTGGAGGTCTGGATGCTAGACATAGCATTGTGAACTCTGAATCTGGTGGAGTAAACCACTGCTCACACAGGTACAGTTTGTAATCACTCTGCTGGGTGAGCACCCTGCAGAACGAAGGGTGAAATTCTTACTTATGTGCTTAAATAAAGGAACTGCTTTTCAAATTCAGAGTCTTTTCCTGACTTCAAGACATAGGGAGTAGCATGGGTTTGTCCACCATTAAAATACAGAATGTTATTTTAGTATTCTCAGCATAAAAGCAGCATCATGATTCATTCATAATCACATTACAGAAATGATAAATTATTTATATGCATATTGCTTAAATAGATACTACTGTATCCATAAATAACTACTAAATGGGAAGTAAGCATTCAAAATATCTTGTTCCTGAATTAACAAAGGCATGCATTAACAATGATGTGTCTTGTACCTGAAACCATATTTAGCAGCTAATTTAACTGACAGGCAAGGAAGAGTTCTGTCATGCAGCTCTTCTCTTCTTTTGACTTTCAGCTGTGATGCTCTTGCAAAGACTTAATACGTAATACTGTGCAAAGCACTTATTTTTTTTACAGTACATTCTATTTAGCCAAGTAGAAACTTTTATTTTTATTAGAAAAACAAATTTTATTCTGCAAAAGGATACCAATAGTTAGAAAACAAAAATATTTTACAAGCTGGCCGATGAGAGAAAAATCAAGTCAGGATGCATGAAAAAACAACAAAGACATACTAAGAAATTCAGATTAAACACTAGAAACTACTATTGAAAACCTGGTGAATGTTGCTCAAGGGGAGAGGCAGCCCTGAATCTGAGTGAGGGAGGTGGGTGGGTTGGTGGCTTAGCTCTATGACCAGGACTTCTGATTCTGGAGCAAAAGCAGTGCTAATGGTAAAGGACTGGGACTGGAGCAGGAGGAAGGAGGAAGCTTCAATGCTCTTGGTAAATCTGTAGTTGCATTGCTTTTTGTAAGTAGTGACAACACTACAAACACAGAGAACTCTAGCCTCTACTTCAAATAAAGTGAAAAATGTCCAGTAATATTAAACGTCAGAAAGTTACCCAGGGCTAGTTCTTCAGCTGGTGTAAATCAATATAACAAATCGTTTTGGTCCTCTATAGTAATGGAACCAAGATAACTCTGTTGGGTTTGTATGGCAGGGTTTTTTGGTAGTGGGGGAGAGGGCTACAGGAGTGGCCCCTGTGAGAAGCTTCTTGAAACCTCCCCTGGCTCCAGGTCGGACCCACCTCTGGCCAAGGCAGAGACAATTAGCGATGATGGCTACACCTCTGCGATAACATATTTAAGATGGGCAACCTGGGAGGAGGAGAGGGGACTTCGAGGATGAGTTACGAAGAGGATACCTATGTGAATATGGAGGTCAGTGGAAGGAAGGCGGAGGAAGGGGGGATGATGCGCCAGAGTGGAGAGCTCCTCTGTATTCTGTGGTGAGACAGCAGGGTCGCCCCCCTGCAGCCCTTGGAGGTTATGGAAGGAGCAGAGATTCGCCTGTGGAGGACCCCACACCGGAGCAGGCAGCTGTGCTAGGCTGGGACTCTATGCGAAGAGCCAGCCCTCGCTGTTGTAGTTCAGCGCTGGGAGGACTGCAACACGTGGAGGTGACCCACACTTGGGCATCTCAAGAAGAACACATCCCATGGGGAGGACTCACAAGAGAGAAAGTTTGTGGAGCACTGTCTCCTGTGAGAGGGGCAGCACGTGGAGCAGGGGGGAGAATGCAGAAGAGTGCTTCCCCCACCCTTGCAGGAAGAAGCGTGGGGCTGACTGCACCCCCCAGCCCCTGCCCCTGTGCTGCTGGGGGATGGGGTAGAGATATCCGGAACAAAACTGAGCCTGGGAAGCAGGGAGGGGTGGGGGAGGTGTTTTAAAGATATGGTAACACTTCTCACTGTCCCATTCTGTCTGTTAAGTGTTGGTTTTGTTAGTGTTTGAATTAAAATGATGTTCTTGCTTTTTTACTTCCCTTAATGAGCCTGTTTTTTGCCTGTGACTGATAATGGGTGAGCAACCCCTCCCTGTCCTTATCTCGATTCCTGAGCCAGCACTGAGGGGGAAGGAGTGATGCTCAGATGCTGAGTGGTGCTCAGTTGCCCTCTGGGCTCAAACCATACACGATAACTTAAACAAGGTCAGTGTTGAACATGCACTAACTCTTTAACTTAACCACTTGCTTTGATTTGGGGGATTTAGTGTTAAAAAGCATGTGTGAATCCAACCTTGGAGAAATAGCCATAAAGCTAAATGCAGGGCTAGATACTCAGGGAGATACTCAGGGAGAGAGTGGTAACTGTACATTGTTTCAGAATAATTACATGGAGCCCAGGATTTTAATTTTTTTTTCCTGGTACAAGACTGTTAAATTACATTACATTGTGTTCTAATCCTCAGACTGCGGTACATATTCTGCAACCTCTGCTCAGCCTGTCGACCTGCTACAGATACTTTCATTTTGAAGTTACTGTGTGAATATAGTGTGACACACTGAGTTAATGCAATAGCATTTTACCTCAGGAAATCAGGGTTCTACTTCAAACTTGACATTGCTTTTGCAATGCCAGGCTAGCGTAGGTGCTCGCTCCCACCCCTCCCAGCAGATCACAGCACAATGTTGTAGAGCTGACACCAGCAGTTAGCACCCGTGCAGAAGAGGGGTGCGGGACTGTGGATGGACGGGCGCTCACAGGCGGCGTCAGAGGGGACCAGAGACGTTTCAGACAGCACGCCCCGTGCTTCCTCAACACACTGAGAATTCACTTGGCTTCTCTGCACCTGTCAAAACAATAACTTACATACTCCAACCCAAAACATGCAGATGAATAGAGGCTGGGGTGGGGAGGGTTTGCTGATTATTGATGGTAATGAAGGAGAGTGGGTGGTGATTGCACATTGCAGAAGCCTAGAAGAAAGGCAGTATGATATAATTTCGCCCTGGGAATCTATTGCTATGGCAACAAAGAACAGAATTTTTTTTTTTTTTTTTTTTTTGAAAAATAGGGTTTAATACAAAAGTATCACAAAAGCAGAAATAAGATTTTTAACAAACCTTTTATCCTCTTTGCTTGTATCTTATTCATTTGTACTATTACTGAAATGTTTGTAAGCATGAAAAATAGGTGTTTGTGGCCCACAGACATTTCCCCTAAATGAGATAAAGTATTGTGTTAGCTTTATTGACTTGCTGTGAAGTCGCAGCAAAAATCCTTGTGGTGTTCCTGATGTTCAGTCTACAGACCACTTACAGTTTACATTCCATTTACAGCTATTAAGCTGTTGCTCCAGATTTAATGAGATGTCACTGAGGTCAGGATTCGGCCCACACCATTTTCTATTCCATATAGATAAAGAATTAATGAAAACAATTAGTTAAAGCCACTGAAGTAGGCTTTGATGGTCATTAGAAGACTCTCTGCTAGCAGTGTTTCACTTCAGGAACTGCAGTGGCTTGGTGCTCCGGGAGGCAATCTTCCACATTTTCTGGGAGAGAAAGGTTTAAGCTTTGCAGTAACGTTAAATGAAGGAGCAGTGCTAATCACCCCTCTACAGGAAGAAGTAGGGCCTTTTGTCAGAAGGCCAAAAAAAACATCCAGGAGCCAGATGAATACTGCCTGGCTCAGTGCCAGTGTCGCCTGCCAAACCCCTGGGATCACTAGTTTGACTGGACATACGCTGCTGGTACAAGGAATAGTGACCAGTTCTGAGTTTCTTTCCCTCTTCAGGGTTTAAATAAGAATTAGGAGTTACTAGCTAGAGGAGACAAGGATTAGCCTGTACCCAAGATCTGATCCGCTGTTTCCCCGCGAGATAGCTTATTTTTGTTCTTTCAGGCTTCATCCCACCCCGTTTTCCTAACGCTTGCACTATGGTAATCACATTTGCTGTTTCTCTGCTCAGACATGATGTTAATTTCAATTACACACTCATGTTTACACTATTCTAGTTCTACACCAGGCATAACTACATTTTTTCATTATATTTACCGTGTATTTTACAATAACTGCAGGCTTTTCATACGATATTAAAATGAACTTTTTTGTACCTTGTTTCTGACATAGAACTTGCCAAAGAGATCTCTGCTGCTGTGAGATCTATGCACAAAAACCTCTGGGAACATCAATAACATCAATAGTCAAATTACAAATTTAGTGAAGAAAGGCAGAATGCCTACAGCAAGAAGCAGTGAATCAAACAAAGCAATTTCTCTCTGTATGACTAGTTTCTCCAAAACACAAACAAAACAAACTCAAAACAAGAAACAGAGAAGAAACAAAAGAGAACCAGGGACTCATTTTGACAGAAGACAAGGGTAAACACAGAGGTGGGATCCTAAGGGCTTTTCCCTCCAATGTGCAGTTAGGACAAGAGAAGGATGCTGATCTGTTTAAAAGTCAGTTTAAAGCACCTACCAGGCTGGTAGGTGATGAAATAATTATGTCCCATACTTTCACTATATTTAGCATACATGTGTAGGAAATTAGATTGTCAGGCATTGCTCACCTCTTGACCATTTTGGGAAGTTAGTTGGGGACCTCTGTTGCCTATACGAATCTGTGGTTGGCATTGACCTTACTCAGATAGCTCAGAGCTCTGCAGCACCCACTTCCTCATCTCTGCTGCCAAACAAGGCTGCAAACAAACCCTAGGGCATATTGAGATGTGGCAGTCTTTGGCTGGCAGTGGTGCTGAGAAATTTTCTGAGACCAATTTTTGCTTCTCTCCTCAAGTGTCTTGCCTATAAATTATGAATTTGCAATCAAAGGACTCTGTCCAGGAGACAAAGCTTCCACCACATAATTACTGCTCACAGAAACCGCAACACTTGTATCTGGATGGAGAGTGACTGAATTATATTTCCATGACACCAAAGAAGTGAAAACTGGTTTCAGAGCTGAGCTCTTGCTGCATAAAGAACAGGGACGGTCTCATGCACCCTTTTGGCCTGGCATCTGCTTTTAATATTTATTTTCTTTTCCTGTTCCACACTACCAGTTTTCCTGCTGGCAGGCCCTTTGGACAGGAGCCCTGGCCCCTCTGAATTGAGCTGGAGCCTTGGCACTGCAGCAGCAGCAGAGTTTAGCTTCTTCTATCCTTTTGTGTTGCTAATGGAGCTTAAAATGAACATGGCTCTTCTATGTGTTTGGATGGTAACTTCACACTGTTTTTTCAGAGTTTGTTTGGTTTTGTTTGGTTTTTTTTTTTTTAATACTAATCACCAAAAGCTAAATTCACCTGTCCTATTACTCTACCCTAAGCAATAATTTTATGGCAGGCATAAATCCACCCTCTGTGTTCTTCTAAGGCTGATAGTTATGGGAGAGACTTCTGTGAATACTGGGAAGTACTTTTAGTTTGCTGTGAATTAAGCTTAACTTACAATGATACTTTTTTGAAACAAGCTGTGTTTAGTATGAACTGATTTTTGTTGCGTATCAAAGGCTTGGAATTTGTGCAGCAGAGACTTCCCACCATGTATATACAGAAAAGTAGCAATTTTACCTCCTGTTAAACAATACAGGTTTACTCTGCCTTGTATCTGTGTGGGCTGCAGTAAAGGTGCAGGTTTTTTCTATGGAAACGCCTATTGAATTGAACAGGGAAGAAATCAGTAAGATTCCATAGAAATTTAGCAGCTAATAGGTTTGAATGGACAATTACATCACTGTTGCAGCACTCTCTGTGTTGTTCTAAGCATTCTGTAGAAAGCTTGTCATTCCTGATTAAACTCTATAGGAATTTCTCATAAATGCTGGTTTTCGAGCTATTGGGACCAGAAGTAGACCCTAAGGGTCATGAAGCACTATCCATTTCTTGGACTACTAAATGTTATCGTTTAGTCTGCCTTACATAGCTGTCATTCCTCTGGGACCACAAGGCAATCCAAAATGTGAATTCCATTATGGTGGTGCACTTACCAGCATCGCCACTGTACTGGGGGGGATTTGTTGCAGATTTACCCTGGTAGAAAGGAGACATGGGATCCTCATTTTTATTTTTAACTCCAAATCAGGAATACAATCCACACTATATGGCATAACTACTCAACTGCAGCTTTGGGTACTCTTTAGGGGTCTGCAGCTTTGGGTACTCTTTAGGGGTCTGCAAATGAACATATTATTAGATTGGTGGGTTTTAACACATACTGCAGTGTAAGTGCTGGAATTGTGTCTGCCTGTAGGCTGCAGAAGGAAATCCTACTGTACATTCAGGGATTGCACTCCCATGAATGACACTGAGTCTATGCAATTCAGGTATCATAGCAACCTCCATGAATCATGATCTTTGTTTCTCTGTGACTTGTTTATATAAAAAACACTGCTAGCGTGGGGCCTGCCCTTCCACTTTTCACCACAGTGAAGAGAAGGACTGCAGAAGTGGTCCCACCAGCTCCAGTGTGAGTCACAGGGGAAGGATCATCTCCTTTTGTACTGAGTTCTCTGTGGTGGGAACTGGCTTTGTGCTAGGTGCCTGTACAGGCATTAGCACCCACTGAGTTTTCTGACAATTATACAGTTTTAATAATGAAAAGGCTTAGTTTTGCAATAGCACAGAAAATAAGAAAATATCACTTAAAACAATCCTTCTCAAATGTGCTTTTCTAAGAAAAAGAAAGAATTTATGGAGTTACTGTGCTCATACAGAGTAATGCTGCGTGGCTGGCCTTCCTCTTTGTGCTCACCAGGTCACGCTGAATGCACTGCTGAGAAGGAGGTGGCTCAGGAGAAAGTAAATCTCTTCAGTGCCTGACAGTAAGTGATTTGCTTTGCTTATGCTCACTGCTGTCCTCTCAGGCTGGGGAAGGGAACCTCAAGTCTACACGCTTCTCACCAGGCTCCACTTCCTCCCTCCCTCCCATTTGCAGTAGGATTAGGGAACAGAGACTTGGCTCCAAACCAGGCCCACCAAGCAAGCAAAGGGCTGAGATCGACGTAGTGAGGCT
This sequence comes from Strix uralensis, assembly GCF_047716275.1. Taxonomy (NCBI): domain Eukaryota; kingdom Metazoa; phylum Chordata; class Aves; order Strigiformes; family Strigidae; genus Strix; species Strix uralensis. The sequence continues at coordinate 76,216,049 of NC_134012.1, forward strand.
TTTTTACCCTCTGCTTTGGCAGGTAAACACAAAGAAAGTGGTGCTGGAATTTGCTCTTATGTAGACAGAAAGACAATGCCATGTAGAGGACTAACTGCAGTGTGAGTCCTTGGACTTACAACTTTTGGTCAAGCTATTGTTTCCATTTGGCCCTGAAACTTCTGAGCAAAAGAAAATGCTTTCATTAACATTCTTCCTATGAAAAGATAATCTACCACAATGTCAAGCATTGCACGGAGAGAACAAGGAAAGAAAGAGTGAATCATCACTATGACAAAGCAGAACAACACTGGCTAGCCATAAATTTCTACTTATTTCATTTTCTCTGCTGTCACTGGTATTAGTTCATGCATTTATTCAAAATGGAAAATAACCAGTTCTTAAAGCCACTGCACTTAGATGCTATGGCCTGAAAAGGAAGAACATCCATTAAACTCTTCAAGTTCTGTATAGGGCAATAAAAACATACTGACTTTTGTAAAATAAAACAGAGGAGCTGAATGACTATCTTGAGTATTACATTAAATATCTTACAAGATTTCATAAGTCAGTAGAGCTTTTTAAAACTTAAGTTACTGATTCTGATATATGGCTAGATAGATACTTATTGCAAAGAGAAAGCTAGTGCTAACTTAAAAGCTCATAACCTTACCAGGCAAAAAATGCTATAGATATCAGAAAGCCTCAGAGAGACTTGTACATCCTCCTCTGGATGAAGCGTATTTTGCAGTTGCTGGGAACTTGAATACTTGTAATCTTGATTCAAAATTTAGCCTTTTGACAATAACCTAAATTTGATACTGCAGACAGTAGAGGTAAATCACAGGAGTTCAGAAATTAACTGTAAAGATGAAGATCAGACATAAAACATCATACCAGATGAAAAAAATTATTTCAGATCACACCTACAGAACCCGAAAAGAAATGTAAATGTTCTTGTCAGTGCTACAAGAAAGATTCCCCTATGCATTCTTGTGCAGAGATAGGTGGTGTCTCCATACATGCATGCATTAACCTCAATTTCAGGATTTCAGGCCAGCTGGTCTATGGGAAGTTAAAACATTAGTCCTGGCATTATACAGCATGCAAACCACCTCCACATTTCACACTTTTATTTGTGGTGTTAACAGAGAGGCCAGAGATGTGAGTAATGCGTTGATTGTGCCTGAACCAAATGTTTTGCTTCCAGGGAAATACTAGCATACCTCACTGCTGAGCATTCTGGTGGTGTCACAGCTCTGTTTTTTTAGCAGTCCTTTCCCCCTCATCCCACTGTGAAACCAGTAAAAGAAACATTTTTCTCAGGCAATTTTATCTACATGAGGGTGTCTGTTATATCTGCTGCATCAGTTATTTTTATTAAATATTGTAGATAGCTGTGGCAGGTAAACTGTAGTTCCTTACAGTCTGAACTATCTTGTTTCTCAACAAGGTAGGGGCATCCTGAGGAAATGGTAGAGGTGACATAAGTTTTCCAGGGAGGAATGTGTGCCCTTCCTGACGCCACTAGGATTTCTTCGCTCTGGAATTACAGGTGCACTATCTAGGGCAGCCTAATGCTGTGTAACTCTCCTTTATGTAACTTTCCTTCATTTTAAAATTTGTTCTTTTATTTCTATAGTATGTTTGTACTTATCTCCCTTTCACCCCTTTTGGCTGATCCCCCTCATATCTCTTCATCTTGCTTGGTTCCCCATACCCTCCTATTTTTGGTTGCTAGGGGCTCTTTCTGCCTCGGCTGCTTCCCAGCACCTGGGCTCTGTCCAGGCAGCTGAGACCCAGTGAACTGCTTGATCCCACAGACTAGGGGCAGAGCTGCAGCCTGGTACGGCCCTGTGCTTCCTTCCTCTGACCTTAGACCACCAGCTATAAACTGCCTTCTGTCTATCCAATCTGTGATCAATGAACTTGGAGCCTTGATCCGTGATCCTCTTCCTCTTTTCAGTGATCCCAGAAATGAAAAAGAACACTGAGGGTCTCTGTCTGGATTTTCTTTGAAAATCCTAATACAAAGCATGTTGTGCCCTTCCTTATTTTAATTCTGCTGTTCCAGTCATTATTTCCAGAAGACAATGATGAATTCCTGATCTCTGATTTCCTCTGTTAACAGGGCTCATTAGAGTGACCTTGCAGTGCTTGGCAGTACCAGATACCTGACCTTTTTTATCCCTGACATTTAACAGTCACTGGAGGTATAATCTGTTTAGAGCTCTTGAAAACCTATTTGCCGCATATGAAGCTGGTGTCCTTGGCCACAAATTGAGGGCACACTCTAGCAGCTGGGTCTTTATTAATCTAAAGGGAAACACAGGAGCAGTACCACTGACAGATAAATGGAAATCAGACAAACAGGTGCTTATAATGGTGATGTTCAGCAAGCTGGGACCATGGAAAAAATGTTACCTCATGAACAAAATAAATGGTATCCAGGAAGCCGGTAACAAAAAAAAAATCCATCAAATGAGGCAGATTTCCGTAGTGGTTATATATGATTTGACAGCAACAGAGTTCTTGGGGAATCTCTTGCCTCAGATGCAGTTGTAAAGGACACAAAGAGCTATCTCAGTTCACCATTTGCAGATCAATCAGAACATGGAACCTCATGTTTTCATGTGACCATTCATGTAAGAATGAAGTTGGTGCCTCCAACATAAGAAGAGAAAAGAAAAACGGCTAACACCATGTTCTTGACATAAGAGGTTACTTCTGGTGTTTCCACAACATGGTCCCAGTTTGCAGACCATAAAAGAGACAGCGCCATAAAGATTCTGGATAAAAAACCCCATGATAACAGAGGTAATACCCATGGTTGCAGTAGTTCAACTCTGGGCTCCTCTAGACATCGTGCTCCTCAGCAGAGCCTCCTACATAGGTCTTAGAAGGCCCCAGTGGGCCTTCTTTCTAATTCAGACATTTGCCTTTGTGATTGTTGTGAGTGGTTGCTAGTGGAGAGTGTAGCTAATGGCTGCAGTAACAGAAATAATTAATCTTGTTCCAACACTTAGGAAAAGAGCTGACAAGTCTGGCCTCACCAAGGCAGGTATCTGCTTGCATTCATTAGGTAGGGTGAGGGAGCAGAAAGAATGGAGCTGGAAGGAAATTTTCCGGGATGAGACTGTGGTTGTTGCCTGTTTCCAGACCTGGAAGTCCATGAGTTTTTTCTGATCTGTAGGAAAAGGTTTGCTGGTAACAGACCCCTGACGTCTGTTCACAGAGGTGTTGCAACCAAGCACTTCTCCTTGTAGTTAGGCTTGATAATTTTTCATCATTTGATTCAGGGTACTTTGAAGTCAGGGGGAACCACCATCACAGGTAGCTCAGTTATACCGCTTAGAACCTTTAGTCCAACACACAGCTCCTGCTTCCTTCTCCCTTCAGGTAGACTACACATTTTACATTGTATTTTCTTCTACTTTCTGTACAGTTCAGACTAGGAGATGTTGTTTACTTCCAAATGAGGTAGATTATGTTAGGCTCTATACATTTTCTTTTCCAGCATAAGAGAACATCATTCACTGAGGAAGCTGCATTTCAGGACTGCTAATGTTGCTTTTGACTAGTACTTTCGCCTTTCAGCAGTGAGTCACCCTGTTCTTTCCTCCTGTGAAAGCTAATCTTAGTTGTTTTGGGACAAACACTTTACAACTGCAGAGTTATTCACTAGCAGTGAACTCAGTGCCTTTCTATTTACAGCAAACTTCCCACGCTCTGTTGTCTTGTGATAGATCTGAACTTCACAGAATGACAGGGGATAGCACTGTACCCTTCTGTGCTAAAAAGAGCTTGGGAAGAAAACTATGTGATACAAGAAGCAGAGAAGTGGGAAAGGGCAATGGAACAGTCTTCTATGGAGATGCTTTGAGACATACATATTTTCTTCTGAGGAGGTGGAAAGGAAGCTGAAGCCCTAAGAAACTGTGGGCCATTCATTAGCTTCTCACTATCTAAGTTCAGGAAGTCTTGTGTCCCAGGTTGGTAGAAGCGCTCTTAATACACAGCATAACACCATGCTGCTGAAGAACGGGAATCCATGTAAGAAAGTTAATCACTTGAAAGAAATGCTGTTGTGGTCAATAATGAAGTTGAGTGACTGTGTAAACACAGATACCTCTGTATGCCACAAAGATTTTGCTTCCTGCTGGGGAAATTATCAGTGACCGAGGGGTGCCTACACCCCTGCTACATGGAAGCATAAGAACTATTTAAACGCATGCAAAGGAAGACAAGACATGGAATGAGAACACAATTGGCTGTCCAGGCTGTATTGACTGGGATCTATCAACTTCATTTAGAGGTTTGTTCAAACCCCTGCATACGTCTGAGTATTGCTAAATGCTACTTTGTTCTATGTCTGAGTTATTGACATATTTTTCCAGATTAAATGCAGCAAGTTGGCAATACAGTCTGAAGACCTAATAGCAAGGGAAGAAGAGATCTCCAATGAAAGTGTTTGTGCATGGTGTCAGACTCCAGGCTAACAAAGGTTTGCTGGTGCTGGTTTGGGGCACATGACTCCCATGCTGCCTGTGACTATCATGAGCAGTAATTGGTTTGACTTTCAAGAAAATATACCCCAGATGTGTCTTGATGAGACTGTGCAATATGAAGAGAGTGGTTGTTTCTCCAGAAACTGGGTCATCTTGCTTTCATCTATTGCTTCTGAGTCAATCCTCGTGTTACACCATCAGATTAATTTACTCGGTTCAGGTTAACAGCCTTTTAAAGAAAATATTTAGCATATTCTGTCTTCACTGTTAGCTACTGACACAAGATGCAACCCTGCAGTTGCATTGTATTTTATAGAAAAGAGATGCAAGTGGTAGCTATGGGGAAAGGCACAGCATGGTTTTCAAACTTGTTCATGCTACGTTACTGAGAGATTTTACTTTCTGAACCTAAGGATCTCTTACTTTCATTCACCATTGTATACCATCCCTGTGGCAACACCAGAGATTACTTACAAGGAAACATAATGCTACAAAAGAGTGAAACATATTTCTAGCACTCTTTAATCCACCTTGGTGGGGTAAGAAATAAGGAGAAGAGCCATTCCCATGATCTCAGCCTGTTGTCCTCTGATAGAGTGTAAGATTCTAAAGGGGAAAGTTTTGGTGGTGGGTAGATGGCTAAAAATTGCTCATTGTTGCATTTTTTCTTCCCTCTAAACTTTCCATCAAATACCATTTACTCCCTACCAAACAGCATTTACTCCTTATCAGAACTATTCTGCTCCTGTGGGTTCCAGATTCCCATTCCAATGTATTTCAGGTGCTGAAATCAGCTGAGAGACGGGAACCTGAAAAGGTTTGAATATTGTGCCTAATAGTTATGTGTATGTTCTCAAGTTCAGATCTTTCCAGAACATGAAACAAAAAGTCAAATAAATTGTAGAATGCAGAATCTAGCAGCTTTTTTCTCTTATCTTTTTTAAATGCTACAGCCACTTATGAAGCAGCTCACATACAGTTTGATGCACACATAGCTTCTGGTTGGCCAGACAGTTCTAATCCTGTAGTTTGCCCAGGACGTAAGGAATCAAAGCAAAGCACTGATGCTCTCATGCAAACTGCTAACAAGTTTGTTTTAGTGTCCAGATGCAGAAAGGTCCCATGACTTCATGTCTGCAGTAGTTAAATGCTATCAGGCAGAACCTGAAAGGAAGTTCTCTATAATTTCTATAATCCAAAACAATTTGCAGTATTTGCTGTCAGCACAGATTGTTCAGATTCGGATGCTGACTGAAAGATTAAGAAATACAATGTATGTGAAATTAATTATTCACTGGTGAAAAGGACTAAATATTTACTACGGAAAGCACAGAACAAGTAATTACCTTCTACATCCCTCTCACTGTACCTCTACCCTCCTTGCCCACTTACTTTCCCTTCCCCAGGGCATTTCACTGCAGCTGCATCCTGCCTTTTACAAACTGCCATTCTTTTCTGGCATTTGGTCCCTTTAATGGAAGTTGCAAGTCATGCTGGTTTGCAGCAGCTCTGTGATGTATGCAAAAGAGGAAAAACAGGATCAGAGCCCCATGATCATGTTTGCTTGTAACCTAGGGAAAGATCTGTACTCAGGTTTGCAGGAGGAAAAGGCATCATCTTTTTTTTTTGTTGTTACAATTCACAGTATGTCTCAAAAATTGTCATGGTTTAAAGCCCATAGCCTAAACCTGGTGTTGAATTTGTGCTTCCTTTGATAAGAACAAAAACCCACTGTGCTTGTATGGGTCTGAAAGAATGTAAAGCAAAGCACCAAGTGCAGGTCTTTTATGTAGGCAGGCAGAAATAAACTGCTCACTTACAGTTTTCTAAGATTTTCTGACACTGAGGCACACCTTTTCTGAAAAACTGTTCTCTGTTTCTAAAAGAACTCTGCAGGAGTTCTTGTTCGGTAGCTCAGGGCACAAATGAAGGTGGAACAAGTCTTGCTCTTTGCAAATCATTATACATTTGATCATCTAGGGTTAACATTGACTAGCAGAGCTGCATTGCTAGGTCAGTGAGGCCTCCTGTGAAAAGTTTGGCCTGTGCATTTTCTTGACACTTGCAAACAGGCACTCCTGAGCCTCCCTGGAGGGAAGCCTCAAACAGCAAGCCTCCTGCCCTGCACATCCAGTCAGTTGTGTGATAGGAGGCATTTGTTACCCCAAAACTGTCCAAGAAGCAAAGCACAGCAGTGTAACTAATGCTCCCCTTCCTCAAAGGTCCTGCCAATGACAAGAGAGAAAATCTTTTACAAGTCCAAACCTGGTAGTTGGTTTAAGGCTGACTATCTGAGCAGGTCTCAGAAAGTGTTAGCTTTCTTAGCAAATGATCCCTGTGATGCAAGGTTAACTATGGATCCCACTGTAGACTTACAGGCAGAAAAAGCATAGTTGGATAGCTAAGTACATGGACAAACTATCCAGGACGAGTCCCAGGTGTTCTTGACTGAGGGTTTATCTTGGCAGATTCAGAGCTGTTATTTTCTTCTCTGGCTTGTTGTGCAGGGTACATGTTAATGGTGTCTGGTTGTTCTCAAAGTACAAGAAATACACCAAAATGTTAAATCCAGAACATTTCCTACAGCACCGTCAATGCAAAGGTTAGAACACAGTGGTTGGACTATTATGAAGTGGCAACTTTTGTGTGATTATTTCATGATATAATTTCATGCTGAATATTAATTTCCAAAATCTAAAGCAAGGGTTGGCAAATATGACAGAAATAGATCACAATGAAACAGCATTCAATTCAGGTATGATTTCAGTCATACTTACATATTGAAAATAAATGGATACAATAGTGTACTGGGTCTGGCCGAGCTGGAATTGGTTTTCCCCTGTAGCAGCCCTCATGGTGCTGTGTTTTATGTTGGGAGCTGCAGGGTGTTGATAGCACACTGGTGGTGTGGCTACTGCTGAGTGGTGCTTACACAGCACTAAGGCTCTTTCCGACATTTCCCCCCACAGTGGGACAGGGTGGGCAAGATCTTGGGAGGGGACACAACCAGGACAGCTGACCCGAACTGACCAAAGGGATATTCCAGACCATATGACGTCTGCTCAGTATAAAGCTGGGAGAAAGGAGGAAGGGGGTGGGGTCACCCTTGGTCCTCCGAGGCAACCACTACACGTATTGGAGCCCTGCTTCCTGAGAAGGCCCGACATCGCCTGTTCATGGGAAGAAGAGAATAAATCTGTTTTCTTTTTGCTTCCGCGCGCGGACCTTTGCTTTGCTTTGCTTATATTAAAACTGCTTTTGTTTTACCCACAAGGGTTGTTCTTTTTTCCTGTCTTATTTTCTTTCCCCTTTTTGCCCTGTTGAGAAAAAAAGGAGGAAGGGGGGGGAAGTGATAGAGCGACTTGGTGGGTACCTGGCATTTAGCCAAGGTCAAACCACCACAAATAGTCTGCCTACTGTCAGGATAGAATGATTATTTAGTAGATTAATATAACAATCTAGACAGTTATTATGTGCTTACCTGGATCTTCCTAAAGATACTGTTATTTACAAGTAACTAAGTTTTCAAATACTGTATTTCTATGCATTTCATTACATAAATAATTTGAAGAAAGTAGGTACCTGCAATAAAAAGTGTTTACACATTTTCCTGAGTGGAAGTCAGAGCAAATGAATAGAAAGGAAACTTAAGGACAAAGGCAGACTGATCTCTAGGAAGTGGTGGATTATTGCCCTGTAATTGCTGCATTTGGTAAATATGACATTTCATTAATAAACCTAATGTAAAACTGGAAAACTCTTATGTATGTACAGTTTCATTTCATACTGTTTGAATTTAGAAAATCCTTTTAGTAGTAAGATTATCAGATTTTGCCTGAATCAGAGCTCACTGGAGAGGGAGGATTTGCTTTTATAAAAATGGTGTTCTGACCTCCATGCATTAAAATGTGAGAAAGATGCAAAAGACTAGGGAGTCTGCAGTATTCCTCATCCCATGCTTTAAAGTGCTTCTTCAACCGAGGAAGTGCTATTTCTATCTAGACCTACTGTATTTTCTACTCATTCTGCCTCCTGTCTCCTCCCAATAAGCAGTTCTTGCTGCCTCCTTCCAGTATGATGAATGGAGAGAATGAGCTCTTTGGTCCTTCAGTCCCTACCTGTCTTATGGGCACTGTTTGTTAGAGAGAATAAAATAATGTAGAGCATCAACTCTCTGTACATTTTCTTTTGGGGTCCAAAGAGTCTGTGCAACCATCAGCCTTAAGACTTCTCTTTGAAAGCATGGTTACTAGAAAGACACAAGGTAGCTTTTTACTTTTCTTCACTTTTGGGCCTCTCTGCTGGCAATGGACGTTATCTGATCCCCTACCATTCAGCTTGGCTGTTATTATAAGGTACCACCTGTGCAATTCTGTCTCTGTATATAACCCTGCCATTAAAGATGGTAGGATTATCAGTTTCTGTCAGAGAAAATACTTTGAATTCCATTAGTGTTCATTGACATGCATTCCTTCAACTCTCCTCACAAGCCCTTGCTTTGGAGTGTGAATATTTAATTAATTGTGTCAAACTGGCTTCTAAAACTAAAAGAGGCTGAGGCTGAGTTAATTTACTGTTAAACAATTGATATTCTCTTCTGAGCTATTGATTAATCCTTTTTTCAGAAGGATATTTGAGTAAGAATGAGTTACACAGCCAAGTGCTGCTTCTGTTTCCTATGTTGTGCACTCAACACTGACAGAAAAAATAGTATCCCTCAACTAAAATGATGGTGAATTTCCTACATAGTTGCTTTTTTAAAAAATGTAATAGTGCATTAGGGCTCACTTAGAGCTGTTTGCATTTCCTAATTATCACAGATCTCCAGTTTTAAAATAGGCAAGGTATTTTATTTTCTTCCTCCCAGAAACAATATCCTGTGCCATAATCAAAGGCATCATCTTATTTTAAGATACAATTAATGCAGACAGAGATGTTTTCCTTACTCTCACAGAAGTTCAAGAACCAGGTTTGTTCTCTGTGCAAGCTCAAGAAGAGAAGTATGTCAGCAGCTGTGCAGCACTGCTGGTCCAGCAATGTATGCTGTGAAATGTAGCGTGCTATTGCATATGACAGGACCAGCACTCTTGCCAGTGCCATCTTTCTCTTCCAAGAATTCTTGCTGTATTCATCACTGTCCCATGTCCTCCTTCCTCAACCACTGTCCTCCAGCCTCCAGAGTTACCGAAGGATACCAAGTAACGTATTCATTTACTCATTTTCCTTGTCTTTAAGAGAGGAGATGGTGACCATTGTAACCACCATATTGGGAACAGTATTTGTAGCAATAAAAATGTAGAGAAACACTTCCTTTCTGGATCTCATTTTATAATGGAGTATCTGTTTTGTCACCCAAGGTGCTGGGGAAATTTATTTTGCCTCCAGGATGCTGTTTGCTTATACTGAGCAAAACAAGACTGGAAGATTGTAAGTGAGCATGTTGTGATTAAAAAAAAAAATAAATTTGTCTTGCAATGAACCTATTCAACCTTACATGCTAATACCACAAGAGAAGAGGATCCCCTGTTTCCTGGCATGCCTTAGAAATAGCCATGAAAGAGGACCTGCAGCTCCCCCCCACCTATTTCTAGAGATGCAGCAGCATTACGGATCTGACTGGGTCAACTCCATACACCTACCCATTTGAATTCTCCTCAAACTTCTCAGCCTTTTACTTGCATCCAAAGAAGCATTTACATGTAGCTTGCTAATGAACATTTTCATTGAAGTATACCATTAAATAAAAGGTGCCATACTATAAATTAATTCTGTTATGTGGTGCCTATGCTGCATAGTATCCAGGAAGCAGTCCTACATGAATCGAAGTCTGGGAACCCTGGCTCTAAAAACTGGTCTGATTCCCATTGCTGTAACTTGCAGCTTGCATTCTGGAAGGCATCTGCTTGTAGCAAGGTATTTTGAAGCCAGACCTTGGTAAGATGTGGGAAGTGAAGTTTATTCACTTTATTAATATTGCCAGAGACTGCTGACTTGAAAAAAAAAAAACAAAAAAACAACAAAAAACCCAAAAAAACCCAACCAAAAAACAGCAGGTAAGAATAATCTTCTCTTAAAAACTCAAAGGGACTGAATAACTTTGCAACATCTCAAACCTTCCAGTCTCTTTTCTGGAAGGCCAGAAAGCTGAAATTACAAATAGACAAATCTAGGAGTCAGCCCAACAAAAAAGTCTGTGCACAGGGGAGCACCACAGAGGAGCCACGACCTGCTCCCACCTCCCTGAGTCGTGGGAAGGGCAGTGCAGAGAGATCTGAGTGGGCTGCCCTACAAAACAGGCTGGCTGCCTGCCTTCCCATGTGCCACACTGGAAGCACGGGCACACAAGCCAGCTTTTGCAACGCACTTCTCAAGCCTGTTAAAACTGCTTGGCTGGGCGGATGTCCCTCCGTGGGTTTCTGATAGCACAGGGAACCCTCACTGGGCTCTGTTGTCACTCACCCAGATCACAAAGCAGGGGTTAAGCTTTACATTAGTAATTAAACCTCAGTCTGTGTTTTTTTATCCTAGAAGCTTTGCTCTCATTTTTTAATCCTGTCCTTCCTTTGGAGGCTGTTGTACAGTGGCACCAGTTACTGCAAAGTGCTGTAGGAACCATTTAGCTCTACTTTGTAAAGCACAGAAGATGCACACAAAACAATGACAGAAGGCAAACCACATTGTCAACCATCACGTGGCACTTCTGAGGATGGTGGTTCTTCTGCCGTAATGATATCAACACCAGCAGCAGGCCTTATGGAAATGTGTCATTTCACAAGATGGGAGACACAAGGTGGCAGAGGCTTCCGGCTGGCAGCGTTCCAAGAGTTGTAGCAGTTCCCGGACAGTCCTGACACAGCATGCCTGGAGCTGTGAAAGCCTTGCCAGCGCTTGCCATGAGAGCTGAGCAGAAACCATGGCAACAGTAACTACAGCTGTGCCTTATCACCATTTAACTTTTCATTCCGGCCCAGTTTTAACTTTTCCACTTTTAGAGTGACCATTTGGCTCAGGCACACATTTGTCTGTCTCTTGGCTAGGTATTTTGGCCTGACTGCTTAAAAAAATTATTTATGAAGTTACAGATTCCTGTATGTTACCTGGATGTTTCTGTGCAATATTCTACAAGAGGTTTTCTTCTACATATAATTGCAACCATAAGCTATTACTCATGTTGTAAATCATTGTTTACTAGATAGATGCAAGGACTAAGATTTTCACTGGGTTAGTGATTTCTCCCTTAAAGATCTACCAGTCTCATAATTCCAGAATTTTATTCATTACTAAAAAATCCAGGCAAATGGAAAAAACCCAGCACTGTGTGTGCTTTGCCTTGAAGAGATATTATCACACAAATTAAATTCTTTGTACATGTCAATACAAAATGTTATCATGGTAGATCTGCTCTGGAAAAACCCTGCTGGACAGAAAGTAACTCAGAAGTGTAAGGTGATATAAGTGCAAGAAAGGTTTGATGTTGCAGAGAGATGAAAGCCATACAAATACTTTGCTTTCATCACAAGTGCTTTTGCTTTATGTGGTACAAATTGCTTTTTTTGCTGAACATGTAGCTTGAGCATGAAGTCATATCCAGACAGATGAAAGGACATGGCTTTGCTTTCTACTTGTACTGTCACTGTTCTATTTTTGCATTTTGTAAACTTTTTTCTCATCAAATAGCTGTGATTTTACAGGGCTTCATGCTACAGTGTTCATCATCTCTCCTCCTGATTTGGGTCATTGGCAACAACAATGGGAGAAAGGTGAGACAAAACCTCATGGGAGCAAAATCTTTCAAAGGGCTACTTCCTTGCTGACAAGCAAGCCTTGCTGCTAAGCCGTGTAACTAGGACAGAAATTTGTGAAAAAAAGCAAACACTATCTATCAGCCCTAGCTACATATGCTGCATCTTCCCTAACAAAGGCTTTGGTCTCAGACCCCATACCCTTACCCACAGTCTCCTGCCTTGCTCTAAACCATGACCCTGAGACCATGCATGCTTCTCTTTCTCCATGTCCTGTATTTCCTGTTCCATATTCTGTACTTCTGAAGCTGGACACATCATACATGCTGTCTCCATTTCCATTGCCTTTTTTTGATTTACAAGGTTCCCTGTACACCACACAGATTCCAGCTAATTTCTTGAAATCTGCAGATAGATAGAAATATCACCCAGAGTCATTCTGGTACTTGCAGGGTCACCTTCTCTTTCCTGTTCTGTGGATGCTGCCAAATGCAGTAGACCATCAGTAGGGCAGCCTGGCTACCCAGGGCAACAGAGAACTGCAACACACTCTGCCTTGCAGCCATGCAAAGCCTAGCAGGAGCTATGCTCACATGGATCCCACACGAAAGTGCCGGGCCAGGGCTGCTATGCAGCTCTTCCTCTCAAGGCACGTGGCATATCTCATGACAGAGGTCCCAAATATCAGAATAACTTAGGTTAAAATGAGAAGGCTGTAGAGAAATTAGAAAAAGAGCAATACTTCAAACATTCAGAAGCTTCTGTTAGACCGGTCCTAGCAAAGAGGGAAAACACGTCAGCAATAGACCAAAATTAGGAAATGCCTTGTTTTAACTGCACGCATAGTTTCTTGGATCACTGATACAGGGTTGCCATTATCTTCTGTATCAACACTGAGCCAATCTTGCGTTCTCTTTCTCAGGGTTTTACTGGGCCTATTTAGCATAATCCTTGCAATGGGACTCTGGAGCAGACCCCAAAGGCATTGAAAAATGCCTTGAACTTCTTTTCTGAAACTGCCTGCTTCACTATGGAGAATGATGGCTCTTTGAAATATAATGGAATATAGCAGGTGCTATGTATTGAAATTCATATTGCCAGAAGCTTCTAGTATGTTGGTCAGTGACATAACAAAAGCTGCTATTTATGCTTTTAAGCCCTTCTTTCATCAATAGTTTAATCATCTCCTACCTTCAATCAGGGAATTTGTTTTGCAGATGAGGAGTATGTAGGAGAACAGGAACCTTACTCTGGAGAGAAAATATTAAGGAATTCTGCTGGTTTCTGTCAGCTTGATCAGAAATGCAGAGGAAGCATAGAGAACAGTGCTGATGAAGGAAGTTCACTGCTAATGCTGAAAAGCCACTTCTGTTATGTCACAGGTGAAGACTTTTTATGTCCTACAGAGAGGTGTTCTGGAATCCTGCATTTCAGCAGTTCTCACAGTGTCTTAGTTAATGTCTGAGATCAAATCAACCCCCGTCCATTCTTGAAGTATACAGATATACACCATCTCCCCTCTCAGCATGAATGCCAACAAAAAATCTTTCTGTGAGTGTTAAGATCGGCTGAGATCATCTGTTTGGTCGGTAATATAGGTGGAAACTAAGAAAGGACAGTCAGATATTAAATAGCTCCTTGAGAGAAAAGCCCATCAAAGCTAAGCACCTTGCAAAAATATTGTCAGACCCTCCTCCCAGCACATCATCAGGAAAAGCCTAACAAAACATGATGGGTGATGAATTCAGGAGGATTTCTTTGTTTTGCTAATTCAAATGTGTTTGAAAAGCCAGTCCAGTGTGGTCACATATTCCTAACGTTTGCAGATGACACCAAGTTGGGTGGGAGTGTTGATCTGCTCAAGGGTAGGGAGGCTCTGCAGAGAGACCTGGACAGGCTGGAGCGATGGGCTAAGGCCAACTGTAGGAGTTTCAATAAGGCCAAATGCCGGGTGCTGCACTTGGGCCACAACAACCCCCAGCAGCGCTACAGGCTTGGGGAGGAGTGGCTGGAGAGCTGCCAGTCAGAGAGGGACCTGGGGGTGCTGATTGACAGCCGGCTGAACAGGAGCCAGCAGTGTGCCCAGGTGGCCAAGAAGGCCAATGGCATCCTGGCTTGTATCAGAAATAGCGTGGCCAGCAGGGACAGGGAAGTGATCTTACCCCTGTACTCTGCACTGGGGAGGCTGCACCTCGATGACTGTGTTCAGTTTTGGGCCCCTCACTCCAAAAAGGACATTGAATTACTTGAGCGTGTCCAGAGAAGGGCAATGAAGCTGGTGAAGGGTCTGGAGCACAGGTATTATGAGGAGCGGCTGAGGGAACTGGGGTTGTTTAGTCTGGAGAAGAGGAGGCTGAGGGGAGACCTCATCACCCTCTACAACTACCTGAAAGGAGGTTGCAGAGAGCTGGGGATGAGTCTCTTTAACCAAGTGTCAAGCAATAGGACAAGGGGTAATGGCCTCAAGTTGTGGCAGGGAAGGTTTAGACTGGATATTAGGAAGCATTTCTTTACAGAACGGGTTGTTAGGTGTTGGAATGGTCTGCCCAGGGAGGTGGTGGAGTCCCCATCCCTGGAGGTGTTTAAGAGTTGGGTTGACATAGCGCTGAGGGATATAGTGTAGTTGGGAACTGTCAGTGTTAGGTTAATGGTTGGACTGGATGATCTTCAAGGTCTTTTCCAACCTAGATAATTCTGTGATTATAAGTGTTTGATCATAATTGGTGGATGTAGTTTTTCTTGGGTTTAGTAAGTCTTTTGGTACTGTCCCTCACAGCATCTTTCTGGACAAGTTGTCCAGCTGTGAGATGAGCAGGTACACAGTGTGCTGGGTGAAGAACTGGCTGAAGAGCATGGCTCCATGGGGTGTAGTGAATGGGGCTACATCTGGCCGGTGACTGGTCACCAGTGTTGTTCCTCAAGGTTCAATTCTCAGGCCAGTTCTGTTCAACATGTTTATCAACGATCTGGATGCAGGAGTTGAATGCACCATTAGCAAGCTTGCTGATGGTACCAGACTGGGAGGTGCTGTTGACTCTCTTGAGGGACAAGAAGCCTTGCAGAAGGATCTAGATAGATTGGAGCATTGGGCAATCATCAGTTGCATGAAATTTAACAAGAACAGATGCCAGATCCTGCATCTGGGATGGAGTAATGCTGGACACAAGTACAATTGGGAGAGGAGTGTCTGGAGAGCCGGCCTGCAGAAAGGGATCTGGGAGTGCTGGTCGACAGCAGGCTCAGTGTGAGCCAGCAGTATGCCCTGGCAGCCAGGAGAGCAAACCGCATCCTGGGGCGCATCAAACACAGCATAACCAGCCGGGCAAAAGAGGTGACTGTCCCGCTGTACTCAGCGTTGGTGCAGCCTCACCTTGAGTGCTGTGTGCTGTTCTGGGCCTACAATTTAAGAACGGTGTGAAGGTCCTTGAATGCATCCAGAGGAGGGCAACAAAGCTGGTGGAACAGCTGGAAGGCATGTCCTGTGAGGAGTGGCTGAGGACTCTGGGTTTGTCTAGTTTGGAGAGAAGGAGGCTGAGGGGTGACCTCATTGCCCTCTACAGCTTCCTGAGGAGGTGAGGTGGAGAGGGAGGTGCTGATCTCTTCTTCTTGGGAACCAGTGATAGGATGCGTGGTTCAAAGCTGCACCAGGGGAGGTTTAGACTGGACATTAGGAAGCATTTTTTTACTGAGAGGTGGTCAAACACTGGAACAGGCTTCCCAGACGTGGTTGATGTCCCATGAGTCAGTGCCTTAAAAACAGGCATTTGGACATTGCCCTAATAACATGCTTTAACTTTTAGTCAGCCCTGATGTGGTCAGGCAGTTGGACTACATCACTGTTGTGGATCCCTTCCAGTTGAACTATTCTATTCTATTCTATTCTATTCTATTCTATTCTATTCTATTCTATTCTATTCTATTCTATTCTATTCTATTCTATTCTATTCTATTCTATTCTATTCTATTCTATTCTATTCTATTCTATTCTATTCTATTCTATTCCTATTCTATTCTATTCTATTCTACTATTGACTATTTTAACCTTGAAGATCTAGGGACTCTTTCTAAGGATCTGCAAAAGGTGAGAGAAATATGTCCATTGTCAGAGGGCTGGTATTTATTACACAGGAACCCATATCCCCCATCTGAAAACTGGTATATGTCCACAAGATTCTGGTTTAATACATCAAAATTTTGCAAGATTGCCTTGAGGTTTTTTAACAAGAAAAGTTATCCACTTTTGCTCTTTAAAGCCAAATAGCTCCTACCCTGGGGAAATATTTTGAAAAGTTCTCATTGCCAGTTTTATGACATTCAGTCTGACTATAAAGGTTACAAATGGAAAGATTAGTAGGTGTTGCTCCTTCTTCGGTGTAGTTTACATTTAAAAAATATTTTAAAACCACATATGGATTAAAAAAACCCCTATATATTATATTCAGTATATATACTGCATCCACTCTATATACTATATTCACCTATAGAGTGGGATCTGGGTCAAAAAGGTTACCCCAAATTTAGTACACAGAACAATGCTGGGGCATGCGTGTCTGGACACTGTCATGAGATCCAGAGCATGGTTCTGGCCACCACCAGCTAGCCCTCTCTCAGGCAATATCCTGGCATGTCCTGGAATAACCATAGGACATTAACTGTGCTCAAGGGGCTGTACAGATGAAGATAAACTGCTCCGGAGAATAAGAGGGCTCAGCTGTAAGGATTTAAACCAAGACATGTCTGTTGTCCTCAAGGCCAGAAAATGGTCCCTTGCCAAATTTAAGTACCACTATAGACGTAAACAAGGCTTGGTTTGACAAAGTAAAACCCAACTCAGGTTCGAAACAGCTACCAAAATGGTAAACAGCTCTCCCAGGGTTGTTCCTCTTTTAATCCTGCTGCCCAGCTCCAAGGAAAAACTTTCTGCCAGTCCTTCAACAGGATCTCTGCAGTAGACTTCAGTCACAGCCTGTTCCACAGTTAACAAAAGCTATTGAATCTGTTCTGTGTGTCACATGGCGGTTTCTTCTTAATATTCCAGACTGGCTAGCCAACAGCCTTGGGGAACCTTACTGCAAATTTCCTGAAACATAATATAAAGGCGCTTTTGTTTATCCTATTCACTTCACGTGACAAAGCACAGGGAAGGTTAAAAGAAGAGCTGTATGTGCTGATTATAAGGGTTACAATTGCAGGTGAAGAGCATTTTAGAGTATTTATAGCTGATATTTTTCCCTTTTTAGAAATACTGCTAGTAATTGTTGTTTATTGGAGAGACAGAACTCTTTTTTTCAGTTTGCAAAATACAGGTTAAAATGCTTCTCAGCTCAGAAAGATAATGAAATACAAGAATGCTATTGGAATGGTGGGGTTCATATCTTGACTTTCATAATCTAGACTTAAATCAAGTCACAGGCAGCCTTGCACACTCATTTGGTGCTTTACATGCAAAATTTCTTAAGTTTCTGATATTTAATGTTCAGAATTCTTGTGTGAGCATCTTTAGCCTTGATAAATTGGATATACAACTATGAATCTGCAAACTGGAGACCAAAGTCCTCAGCTAGGAATTAAAATGTCCTGCTTAGATTCTACACATTCTTGAATAGCAAATGCAACAAGCAATTACTCGCCTCTGAAGTCTGCTGTATGGGTTAATCAAAGAATATTTGTGCAATATTTACAAAGTGCAGTGTGCTATTATATGGACCAGAGCTCGGTTTTGTTTAATTTTATATTGAAGGCTCCTTAGATGACCAAAAGGCAATAAGAGAATAAAAAAGGACAACTGAAATGTCATGGCAACATATCTTTGCCATTGGCAATGGTGGCTGATGATATGCAAATAATTTTTAAGCCACAAGATTACTGAAGGGACACGCTTCTATTATGTCCGTCTTTTCAATGGGCTTGCACTCCTCAATAAATGCATATTTTTAGACAGCATTCTTGTTTTCACTGGCTTGATGTTATAGTTTTTATGTGCTTCATTGTAAGGTATGCTAATTGTGATGTTACATTGTGAAAGTGGTGGCATAAAGTTCCTCAGCTGAACTGCAAATCAAACCATGTAGGTTTTTAACCAATAAATTGTGCCTCCCTCCTCATAGGACTTTGAGGAATCTTTAATGTAAGTGGAATATCAAAGGTCAGAGCCTTGCTTCATTAATTGCAACTTCTTTAAAGTGAAAAGCATGGCAATTCTGGCAAGGTCCATGTTACTGGATTAATTAGCTGTCTTCAGCTGTAGCTACATAAACTTGGGAATTCTTAGTTTCGAAATACAAACTTTGCTGCAGATCTCTAAGACTGCATCCTTCCCCTGGAAATGAGACAGCCATGTCTTAGTGCATTTGATTTGTTAGTAAGAGTGACAGTGAGACTTCTGCCAGGCAAGAATATCAAAGTATGTTTTCTAAACTGTTCACTTTTTAGTCAATATGTATTACTCTGTATGGGATCTCCATAATGATTCTGCTCTGAGAGTGATCACTGAGTTGAGTCATTGCATCTCTAACTGTGGGCAGCTGGCAAGGTCATTGTCGCGGATGAAAGTATTAACAAGGTAATGATTTAATAGGAATTTTAGATTTATTCATAAATAACAGCAATTGATCAATTACAAAATAATTTAGAAGATGTTATAAAATAGCAACTTATTTACAGATTCTAGGATGACAAGATTCACACTAACTTACTTCATGGTATCTTAATTTATACATAGGTACATGCGCATACACAAACACAAAACGTACAAACACACATACAGAAACAAAGGTATTTGGATCCAGTAGAATGAACACAAAACATACAAACCCACACAGAGATAAAAGTATTTGGATCCAGTAGAATGAAGTATGTACCCACACACCAGTAAACAGAGAAAGAGCAGGGGAAAGAGAAGCTAGCTCAAAGTAAAATTTCCCTCGAGTTTAGAGCAAATACTCACAATGCCTTGGCATTCCTCAACGGGCGATAACTGAGACTCGAGCGGGTGGACTTCGCCCTGGCCTTCCGTCAGCTCTGGCAGCAGACGACACCTTAAGGGTTTGGTACCTGAGAGGCATCCCAGCTCAGGGGAGATGCTGGTCACAGGCCCACTGCGATCCACAAGAGCTCAAAGGGTCTCCCTGGTGGTCGCCATTTATAGGGTCCAAGATAATTGACTTTTGTCAGATAGCTTTTGCTCACACCCAGCTCAAACAACGAAGTATTCTGGTGCCTTCCAGCAGTTGCACAAGAACTTGATGAATGTGCAACTCTGTTATTGTTCCCATTTGACCACATCCCAGCCACAGGTGTGCCAGGTCATTAGGAGAGGATGGGCCGTTATAGCCGTTTCCGAGCAATTGGGAGGGGCAGGAGCCAGGCTCGTTAATGTTATCAGTCCTTATCTCCACAGATTGGTGTATAGCTCGGGGGATGTGGGTGGAATCGCACATAGCACCAAGCAGCCCAACAAGGAGGGGCGGGAGGGGTAAGAATTGCACCACCACAGTCATATGGTCCAAAGTTTGCTTTCAGATAATTAATATAATATTATATTATATCAATATTAATTATGTATATAAATATTAAGATGATACAATAATAATATATTAACATTGTATTCATATTAATTATGTGTATATAAGCATAATAACATGACATTAATATGATAGGATATGTGATGTGATATATGCACATATATGCAGATTTTTTCTATTATCTCTAGGGGTTTTACAATATTTTCCTTGCTATTTTGGTGATTCCTTTCTGATATATAATTTTTGTTTATATCAAACCAGGGAAATCTGTTTCCAAATTTCATGATGATTCTTTGGAAGAACTTCAGTGAAACTGGAAATTCCTATTACAGTTTGACCTAAATATATAGCACAGATACTTGCATGGCACAGTTGCTTTCCAAGAACACTTGTGTATTTTGCTCCTAATGATCTCTGTAAGTGGATTTCTTAATGCATGGATTACTGGAAATTTACACATTCCAGCACTGCAAGAGAAAAAAACAGCATCCTTGTTAAATGCCTTCTGAAACAACCTTGAGAAGTGAACCTTAGGTAAAAGTCACTTAGCATTACTGAAATTGTTTTACTAAGACATGTTTTCGCTGATGATTTATGTTGACAAATGGAATTTCTGTAGCATTTTCCACTTGCACCTGGGCAGTCTTGCTTTGAGGGCCGCAGCCTGTGTACTGCAATTGTCTACAGGGCTAGTGTGAGGTAAAGAAACTGTTCTTCGTGGGCATTTTTGCACAGAAACATCTTGTGAAGGCATTTTTGAAGAGTACAGGGCAATATCAGAGTTCCCCCTGCAGAAATGTGGCTCTGTTTCTTCTTTAAATACTGATTTCCCTTCAAAACAGAATAAACTTCTCAGTTAAATGATCTTTTCTATCTGTGGTAATACAAGGTGCTTTTTCTCATGCCCTTAAAAAGCATTCTAGACTGCTACATGCATCCAGTTCAGTCTTTCTACTGAACTTCTCTGTTACTAAAGCACCCTGCCAGGTACCACTTATTCCAGGACAAAGAAGAATAGCAAGAACAACTAAAAAGTCTTTAAGCAAGAGAAGGAAAGAAAAGGACAGAGACTATGACTCTATTTTCCATAGAAATTGGAAGGTGCAGAAAGTCAGCTGCCTGTGGCAAAAATATGAAAGAAACTCTTATATTTTAAGGTTCAAAGCTAGAGCAGGGTTTGTTTTTTTTTTTTTCTACCAGTGAAAAATGTGGATTTCTACTAAAAGTATTCCTCCTGCAGTTATACACATGAGAGTGTCTAAAAACTAGTATTTTCAGTGTTTAACACAAAACTTGAATTTATTTTAGGGAAATCAGTGCTTAATTTAATATCTAATGCTCCAGTGACAGAAAACATCTGTGAAAACCTTCAATCTGCTCTGCTCAGCACACAAAAACCAAGACTAGTTACACAGTCTCCCAGTCAGAGGGCTTCATGCTACACCATATACAACACCTCCTCAGAAGATATAGCCTGAAGAGTATCTCGCAGTATTTCTCTGCCTTAGATTCTCAGGAAACCTACTACTATGCCTATCTTTTTGTCTTATTAAGCAGGTAAGACATGGAAGGAAGAAATTATTTTAAAATCACAAGTCATGTTTAAAAAACTTTGATTTGCTTAAAATCAAGGCAGCCAGTTCAGAATAATGATGATACAAACTGGATGCTCAGTGCAAAGTAGCATTTTCTCTGAATCCCGAACACACAGATACATTTAAGAATCATGTTTCCCGTGGGACTTTCTGCCTCAGCCTGAGCTTGCCTGTTCCTCGCCGTGCTGCTTGATTCCTGCCCTGCGATGTGCTGCTCTGCCACCCACAGGCCTCTTCATTCCTGACAGAGACTGCCTAGCGGAAGAACAAAACGATTTTCTATGTGCATCAATATGGTTATTTGAAACAGGCCCACCTGAAATATCTTCAGCAAATCAAGCATAATTTCAGTATGATATCTGTACTTCTACAAAATGAAGAAGTCTGTCTGAACAAAGCATTGCTCAGGGAGTGGGACAGAGGCCATCCAGTGCGCAGCCTACCTGGATCACATCTATCCTGGGTAGCACTGGGCTGCTGAACTTCCCATACATTTGGACTCATATTTAGAGGATGAACGTCTTCCACTGGCATTAAAAGGGACCTGTGAATGACCTGTGCCTTGGAAAGTTAAGATCATTGTTTAGGTATTTAAATGTGGATTGACCTCACAGCTATCTAAGGTGAGGCTGCATATGCTAAAATCAAAACTTAGAGGTGAGAGAGGCCTTGGGTTCTACTTAAGTGCCTCTACGAGCTAATAAATGTCACATCAAATGTGTGAAGAGGAATTTCAACAGACTAGAAAGATCTCTCTTGCCTTTGCAATCTCTGTGTTAATGTCTTACGGACAGGAGTTTTGCATATTGCAGACTATGTTTTCTTGCCCATGGGAGCACTAGCATTAAGTAGCAAAGTCCATTTTTACACTTCCAACTCTTCAAAAGTTATTTTTATGTTTTGAAAATTAAAATGATACTACTGAAACAGAACCATTATGCACTTAAAATGTTTTGGAGAGCTCTTACAGTTTTACATAAAAATGTAAAACCTTTCCCCAGTATTACAAGCAATTAACAGATTCACAGTTTCTATTTTAACCTGGGAAAGAACATGATCATCATTGATTTTGATTTACGATAAGGCATAAATACGTTACCCCATATTTCCATGCTCACATGAAAGCATAGCTTTTTATGAATTACATCCAATATTCTGCTATGATTAATGAGAGCCCTTTCTGTGCCACACATCTAAATAACTTGTGGACATCAGGTGCTCATCCTCCCTTACCTTTTAAGCAAGAGTGTTCATTCCTGGATTCGTGTTCTGATTATTGTATGACCAGTACTATCAAATAGCACCAAAAGTATTGCTGCTCTTGTCTTATTAGATAACCTGTCCTTTGAAGACACTCTTCCAAAGTACATCCCCCACATATGGCTTACACTTCTGTTCTGCTTTCATTAATGAAGTATGTTAAGTCTTAGCATGCAGTCATCCAGCCAATTCAACAGCCGGGTATATCCATTTTTATTAGAGGGTAGAATAATTATAGTTTCCATAGCCACCAAATTGACCCCTATTTTAAGTGGTTTAAATTCTCCAGGGCTAACAGATAGCTCTGTGTTTCCCTCTTGGAATAATGAAGAGCACGTTCCTTTTAATGATGGTCATATTAGACATTCTCTCATTCATTGTGTTACTTGGAAGCAATTACATTAAATCAGTTTCCATTAGTTAAAGGGAAAGAGAAGAAAAAGATCAAGATGTTACCACACTGATACTATGAACAGACTATTCATGAACATAGAAAAAGGAGGTGGAAAAAAAAGAAAGTCACACTTTCAGCTAAAATGTATTAGTGGTGATTGGATCAACTACCACCAGCTGAGGGACTTTTGTGAATAGAGTATCCTTCCACATTAGCAACTGAGGGACCCACCCGAGTGTCAGGACCTGCAGCTGTGAACTGTCACATCACAGGAGAGGGAAGAGGAGACCTGTACACCCTCCTATCATCCAGTGTCACTGATTAGAGCAGACAATGATTCAGAAATGAGATTATCTTAGTCTCTCAAGTATTATTCAGTATGGAGGTCCTGCAGATAATGTCTACCAAAGCCTGATACATATAATAGGGCACGATTGATATTCAATATGCCAAAGGCAGATTTCTGTTAACATATCTGAGGTAAAGGTAAGACACTGAAACACTGAAAAGCCCAGGGATTTTACCACAACAAACCAAAATGGAGGAGAAAATATTGTATCATGACATTACCAGAAACAGATCAGCATAGATTTGTGAAGTTTATCTTCACTGACATCTGCTCCCAAGCAGCACCCTGATTAGCAAATTTGCATTCAGTAATTATCTTATTGTTCCTGAGCTAGACTTATAATTTATGCAAATCAGGGTAGAGAAGATATGACATTTCATCAGGTGCTAATTAAGTCACCTTCATGTGAATTCTGCCATCAGTGCAGGAGGAACAGAATCAGACTTACTGGTGTTGGTGCTGACACTTGTGCTGGACTGCTTGAGCCAAAGACTCGCACTCAATACAAATACCCAGTATTCTAGATGATCTTTTTGGATCAAGCATTCATGAGAATAAAATATTGTATTCTGTTTCATTATTATATTTTTAATATAGGATAGAATACTATACTAGTTAATACTTTTGTTTGAGACAATGTTCTAGCTGTATCAACACTGAGAGAAGCCTAGCCTCAACTAGGGTTCCTGATCCCTGTTTTGCCCTGCCTGGCCTCTGAGACAGGTCAGGAACTGAAGCTGGCAGACTGAGCTCGCACACAGTTACCCACAAGCATTTTCTCTTCAGGTCTGAAGTAAAAGCATCCTTCTGGCCAGTGTTAACCATGACCTATGTCTGATCATAATCAGAGATGTGGTTATAATATATGTTAAGCATTCATATTTCCAGTTCAGGACAGAGAACAATTATGGGACTTTACACAGAGACAGGGGCAGAGCTGAAACAATAGGACCACCATCTAAGGCAACAGGCAGAAGGGCTTTCTCATTGCAAACAGGCATTAGAGGATTATTTGGCAAGCTGTGTATGTGCAGCAAAAAATCGAGGGGAAGAAGCCATCAGGCAGAAGTTTGGTCCAAGAAGAAGGAAAGAGTAAGTGTGCTCCCCAGGGAACAAAATCATGTGGGTGTATTGAATCACCTACTCATGTTTGTTCCTCCTGTGTTGGAGGGAATTGGAACTTTTGTTTCATCTAGGCACTGGATTTATAGCTGTTCCCCTGTCTCCACCTATGACTGATTACACTTCTGTAGACATTGAGCTCCAAAGAGTCTGTAGAAGAGGAAAGGAACTAACTTTCAGCATTTCTGTGCTCTCCAGACTGAATCCACTCCTGCCATCACTTGTCTATATTTGCACAATCAATTTGTCTTTATAGTTCAGATTATCAGCATCTTGGGGAAGAAGCTCTCAGAGGTAATTTTTTAACAAGTACTATGCCTGCCCATATCACCATGCCAATAATTATAGTTCTGGATTGCTTTCTGTGGATTGTGTGTCTCAGGCAAAAGTGAAAAGAAATAAATTAGAGGTATTATAGTAGCCAAGATCACAGATTTTGAATGAAGCTGTTGGACGCAGTAATTTAGATTTACATTTGTTAAAAATAGCTGTCAAAGTTATATGTCAATCTGTTAGCACAATGTTTAATTTATCTTTCTCTTCAGCAAGGTTGCCTGGAAACAGGGAAATAGTCTGAGAAATCCCTTTGTGAAAGTGTGGTATCACTTGAGAAATCAATATGGTCACTTTATGACTGCTATTTTTAATCAAAGATTTAGAACCTCTGAGATAAAAAAAAAAAAAAAAACAAACCAGCTTGTAGTAGTTCTAAGTACACCTGGTACAACTAGCAACTTGGAGGTAGGACTTTGTTCAGCACTCAGCAATCTGTCACTTTCACAATTACAGTGTGCACTGGTATCTCTCCTGGTGCAAACAACAATCACATTCAAAGCAGTTTCTCTTCCACTATGCAAACTTAGGACTGAGGACTGACTGGCTTCACAGACAGAAAGGAAAGCAAATTATTTTTAACCATAGGCCATGAAATTGCAGCATGAAGTGCAGTAAGAGCGTGGATCTATACTTACAGTGTTTGTCCCTGGCAGACAAACAGAAGACTCACGGCCAGAGTAGCTCATTCAAATGATGCTACTGAAGAGACATCCATCTAGGTTTGCTATCAGCTCATATACATTCCACATCATGCATGGCTGAGAAGAGCAAGCAGGCAAGGACAGACAGCAATAGATTGATGACTGGATCAGTTATATTAACTGGTCATTGGGAGAAATGATCATGCAAGATTTTTCAGAAATACAGCTCCATGCTGTGAGTCTCTCATCTGCCTGTGCTGAACTCTCTGCTGATGAATAATGGCCTTCAGGGAACACTTATGAAACATGAGCATCAGTCACTGCAGAGCTTTTTGAGCAGACAGCTAGATTGCAGGACTTCTAATGCAGGGGATTTATCAAAGCTTTTGATTTTTTTCTTTATTGGATTATACAGAGGTTTAAGAATCCAATACACCCTTAACTGTGTGAAAAATTATCATCACACAGGTTATTCCCCTGAAGTTCTTGGGACACATGTATGGGTTTAAATGGACTACTTGATCCAGCTCCATGACTCTTTGCCAGCTGCATCTTGCTACAGGTGGCACTATTCCTTGTGTCTCCCTCCCCACCCAACCCTGCAGTTGTGCTCTTTCATTTTCTACATTTCTCAGCATCTTGCCTTGGTAGACACCAGATAAGCACAAAAATTGCTGAACTGTGAGGGTGCTGAATATTAAGCCGTTAGTGCAGTAAGCAGAGGTGGCTGGAAAAACTTTCAGTGGAGCCAGCTGCACCATTGTGCAGGCAGGACTTGGGGTAGCTGCAGGCCTCAGAGCAAAAATGGAGTAGAAGACAGTGCCTGCTGGAAGAGCAGAGTGAATAGTTTATATTGAATAATTAATACGATGCACTTCACCATTCTCATCCTTCACAGATTGTCTGTCAGCAGGCTTATGATCTTCCCGTTAATTTTCTGCAGGAAAAAAAAATCCAGGTTGATTTCTGCCACTGATTTTGTTTATTATCAGTGGGAATAGAGTGAGCATTGAGTATGCAGGCTCATGGCTTGCACTGGTTGCTTTTGGCCATATAAGCTTGCCTTTTTCCTGTTGCTGTACCTGGAGAGTGACATTCTTCAAAGCCTGGTCCTGCTACAACAATTTACTCCAGGAACCCTGTTGACTTGAATGATATGAAACAATATCCTGCAGACATATGTACAAATCAAATCATTGCAGCACAGGTACTCACACTGAAACTAAAAACAAAGCCCCAGAGGAGTTTATACTCCACATGCACGAATTTTCCTGTCCAAAAGGTTACTTATATATGGAAGACATGACAATAAAATGCATAAGTCAATTCCTGTTCTTTGTTAGATCTGAGTATGGGAAGTATAATTCACTTGTAGCCAAAAGTTGGTTTACATTGATACATTTATCAGCAAAATTTGGCACAAGGCAGGAAGACGAAGAGCTGATATCAAGCAACCTTTTGAGTTTTGTGGCCTTCAGCTAGAGCTAAAATGTCTCAAATAATATAACATGCAATTCCAATAACGCTACAGGGATGCCGTTCAAGAGCAAATGCAAATTATGATGAACTTATGCATCCCTGGAGATTTACTCAAAGAGAATAGAGAGATGATTGCTTTTGGGATGAATGAAGGCTGCAGTACTCACTGTGCTACACCCACTTTAGCTTCTGTGAGCAAGACGTGAAGAATGATGGCAACAGAAAGCAGAGAATTGTTCCCAGGAGGGTTCCGAAAGAGCTGCTCCATGGGTGAACGCTTGTCAGAGAAGCTGGGGTATCTCCAGGGCAACTTGTTTCTATGACGCTTCTGCCACAAGCATAAAGTTTGGATTTACAACCCTATCGATGTAGGCTTTAGATTTCAGCAGTCTTTTAGTATAGTCTCTGACTGTACACTGCTGAAGTGCTGTTTTCAAGAGCCATTCATTCATGAAGAAAATTCAGCAGCTCTAATATGGACACCAGTACATGCGCTCAGATGGTTGTGGCCTCTTTGCTACTGATGCAGATGTCCGCATGCTGAGGTGTCCAGGCATGCAGGGGAAAGTTTAAGCATAGGTGGGACAGTCATCAGGAAATGATTATCAAGTCAACAAAATGCATGGATTAGAATGTGTGTTTTTTTCTGGCAAAATAACCTTGATGGTATTTGATTTACAATTTACCAATGCAAGGATCACTCTGGGCCTGTTTCTTAATAATGTGTAACAGACATGCTAGTACTTCGGGGGGGGGGGGCGGGGGGAAGAGGGGCAGGAATTATAGTCCCAGTCACCTGAGTTCCACCTCACCTCTAATCAGCTAGCACCTCTTAGGACCACTCTTTATAGTCTGCTTCATTGATAAGGCTGGTGTGAGGGTGTGCTGTAGTTTTACTCCCTGATAGCTCCATTTGCCTCACCAGAGGGTCGCACCTGGAAATGAGGAGTGCTAATGTAATCCATTCCCTTAATTTGAGACAGAGACAAGTGAAGTGGCCACAAAGTAAAACTGAGTGCTTTTTCTGCAGTGCTTTTGTCTTTGTTGTGGTCCTGGAGAAGATGGTAGTGCACAAAAGGGGCCTTTCAGAAGGGCACTCTAACTGTTCAAGCAGAAAGCTTTATTCAGAGGGATCTTTAATTAGCAGCTGTAAAGAAATGGTGCTGTGGAAACTCGCATAAAATACACTCAGGGTTATGATACTGAAAGCAAGGGAGGAACTTTAACAGTAGGGCAAAATAAAGGAAGAGGGATATGAGTAGGAAATAAGAGATGAGTTTTCAAGATGAGTTGGTTGAGCCATTCACTGAAACTGATCTTTGTACAGCCTGTTTAAGCTTTCTAGTCCAGGCATTGTAAGTTGTACACTAACAGGAAATAATTTTCTGGTCTGCCTTGCGTTTGCAGGTATTTGTTAAGTAGCACAACATGGCTAAGAATTGCTAAACTTTAATAGCAATATTAAGTTCACAACTCATACTTTGTTACATTTGTAACTCAGATGATATCTAAGGCCTTACTGTGAATTTTCACTGGGCTGATGTTTGCTTGGCCACGTACATGTATGTCATACAAACTACAGTAGTCTAAAAGTCCCTGGAAAAGAAAAATCTTATACAGAGAGAAGATAGGTTTCGCTGACATATTAGCCCTCCTTCCTTAAATACTTAAGAACAGCTAGCCATTGCATTTAGAGTATAGTTGGCCAGGTTAATGAACAATTGCTTCTCTACATGTGGAAGCCCCATTAAAAAAATCCATTTATCTCAGGAGTGCAGGAGGGATCATCTCCCTCATCGTGCCTCACAGATCTCCCCAACAACTCATTACTGTTATACAAAAAAATCTGCAGAAACATGAACTGCTCAGTTCTAAACTGTGTTTCATGGAAGGAGGAGGAAACTAGACTCAGATTACATTTGTAGTATTTTCTTCTTGTCTTGATCCTTAGAACAAGAGGGATTTCAAAGGAGAGCTATAAAATAACCTGGAGGGTGATTTACACGGACAAGTTCAGAAAGCTGGTACCTCCCTGTACTCTTCCCCTTACTGCCCGTTTTATTAAGAAACAGAAAACTGGAAGGAACGCCAAAGATGGCAACAGCATTTGTGGGGGACGTGCTGCCCTCCTCAGGCAACCTGCCTTGAAAAACTCGCTGCAGTCTTCAGACCAAACAATAAAGCGGGAGGGGCACCACTCCAAGAAATAACATTATTTTATTTTACTTTAATTACGAAGACACTACTCCGGACAAAAAAAAAAACGGCCACCACAGACACCAAGTCGGTAGCGGTTCCACTCCCCCTGTGAAGACACTTCTCCCACAGGGTGGCGGCGACCCACCCCCGCTCTCGTCGCGGGCGTTAAGATGGCGGCGGGGAGCCGGAGAAGGAAGGCTCCTTCGCATGGGTGCCCACATCCCCTCCTGACAGAGGTGCAGCGTGCGCTAACACGAAGCGAGGAGCTGAGGGAGGGTTTGCGTAGCTGCCTGCACCTCCCCCGCTGTGAAAGGCGCTCCGGGCGGCGCTGACAGGGGGTGGGGGCTGCACCCCGCTACACCCTGCTACACCTCCCGTCATCGCCGCCCGGAGCAGCAACTCCAGCGCTGTGGTGCCTCAGAGACAGCCGGGGAATCTCCTTTTTTTTTTTTTAACAGTTGGTGGCATGACTGGTGGTTTTGCTTTTTCGTGCTTGAATGCGAATCTCCTCATAATCACGTAGAACCGCTGGTTACAAAGTACATCCCAGGCAAAGACATGCACTGCCTTTGCACTGTGGTGCATCTTAGAGCCAAGAGAAGTCCATTCTATTCTCATGTAAAAGATGCTGCCTTCAGGTTTTCCTGAGAGATAAAGGTGAGCTTTGTATTTGCACCTGGGGAAATATTAAATAGGCCAGGGAGTGGAATAATCTTCTTCGCTGATAAAGATGGAAAAAAAATGCCTCTCTGTTTCATTACACCCCCTCCCGATATTTATCCCCACAGCCTTCATTACTATTAATTGTTCTGGACTAGAAAAATTCTTAGCAGCATTTACCTCAAAGTGCAGAGTAAGGCAAATAGTCGTAATTTCTGGCCACAACAACCCCCAGCAACGCTACAGGCTTGGGGAGGAGTGGCTGGAGAGCTGCCAGTCAGAGAGGGACCTGGGGGTGCTGATTGACAGCTGGCTGAACAGGAGCCATCAATGTGCCCAGGTGGCCAAGAAGGCCAATGGCATCCTGGCTTGCATCAGAAATAGCGTGGCCAGCAGGGACAGAGAAGTGATCTTGCCCCTGTACTCTGCACTGGGGAGGCCGCACCTCGATTACTGTGTTCAGTTTTGGGCCCTCACTCCAAAAAGGACATTGAATTACTCGAGCGTGTCCAGAGAAGGGCAATGAAGCTGGTGAAGGGTCTGGAGCACATGTCGTACGAGGAGTGGCTGAGGGAACTGGGGTTGTTTAGTCTGGAGAAGAGGAGGCTGAGGGGAGACCTCATTGCCCTCTACAACTACCTGAAAGGAGGTTGCAGAGAGCTGGGGATGAGTCTCTTTAACCAAGTGTCAAGCAATAGGACAAGGGGTAATGGCCTCAAGTTGTGGCAGGGAAGGTTTAGACTGGATATTAGGAAGCATTTCTTTACAGAACGGGTTGTTAGGTGTTGGAATGGTCTGCCCAGGGAGGTGGTGGAGTCCCCATCCCTGGAGGTGTTTAAGAGTTGGGTTGACACAGCGCTGAGGGATATGGTGGATTTGGGAACTGTCAATGTTAGGTTAATGGTTGGACTGGATGATCTTCAAGGTCTTTTCCAACCTAGATGATTCTGTGATTCTGTAATTTCCTTGGACAAAAATTGGAACACTAACCTTGATGAGAACTGTCCATACTCTGTACGTATCTTCAGTCAAAGCAAGGCATTGATATAATGCCCAAGCTTGCAGGTATATCATGCTGGGAGAGATGCTTGTGGGGTGTGAGAGCTAGTGTAACTTCATTTATCAGAGGAGTAGAGACAAGCTGAAATAGAAGAGGTGGCCATTCTCCTCCAAACTGAAACCAGAATGAAACATGGATTTGTGGTTTTTGTTTTTATTTTGGTTTTTGCCTATTTCCCTCTAATTTTCAGGCAGAAACTAATATGCCATATATGATCTAGTGTTACAGTGGTTTTCCCTTGTAGTAATTTTTGCCTGTGATCTTGGGACCTCAAAAGGTAACAGTGCACATCAAATGATATACAACTATAGCCAGAATCTTGAGGCACAGAAGAACCCTTATTTTGGACTTGGATTATCAAGGTAATTGAGCCTTATGAACTCAAGTTGTGTATGCACAAGTGGTAAGATTTATCTGCAAAAGCACAACCTTATAACACCTGTAGCCACCCTCTCTTTTTCAGATGGAAGGCCCCATGGGATTCACAGAGACTGCAGCATGCCAGCACACAGCCTTGGCACTCATTTTCAATGGACTCACCACTTGAAGATGTTGTAGCAAGAGATGGGGAAGTAGGAAATATTTCTTACATTCCACTGAGCTCCATCAAGTGGGATTACTGGTTGACATCTGCAGCCCAACTCAATATTGACTCCAGCCAGATGGCTGTCAAGCTGAGGTGTCCAATGTGGGGGACAGTCAGTCTGCACGGAAGATTTTGTAGTTGCTCATGTTGTTGCAGTTTCATCTACAGGCCTCATCCCTGATTTCCTGCCAGAGCAGGAAACAAAGCTCCTTCTAGCTCAGTTTTGCAGACCCAAGGAATTCAGGTGAATAATGGATCAAGCATTTAAATTTTCTGATTTCCTCCAGAACTTTGAACTGCCTCTCATGGATTCTGCTGCAGCTACAGGTGAATGAAAGCTACAGGTGTAAACCTAAGATGTGATTCAGAGAGTTGAGTTTCCATTTTGGTGCAGTGTAAAGCATCTGTTCTCAATTCACATGTAACCTCTCTCCCTGATGCTAAAAAAAATCATGTGTGCGAAATGAATAGAGGGCATGTCACATACATGAACTGAGCAAGCCGATTTATAGTCTCAGTTACACTACTGTAAAGGTAAGGTAGTTCATTAACTTCTAGTGATGCTAGGTTTATACCACTGATATTTAGTATAATTTAGTAATATATGTAAAAATGTGTTTGCATTTCTCTCTTTAGCATGGCTGGTTCTGAGGCTTGGGAAGCCACGTTGTGAGTTTACAGAGCAATCACTATTAATCCACAGAGTGGTGCTGTTGGCATACTGTGAACGTACTGCAGTAGAATACAGATGTTTCTTTAGTCTAATTTAGCTAAACTTTTGTCCAGGTGGCATTGTAACTAAGGACAGAATTTAAACAAAATACTTAACATTTCTTTTCCAGGCACTCAGCCTCTCTGAACAATACCAGTTCTGTTCTAATAGCAATATCATGTATCTGGGTTAGTTTTCATGTTTTTCAACTTTGCTCATGTCATGTTATTGTTGTTGTTTATAAGTGAATGTTAATGTTTAACCTGGTGCAGGTCTGGAGAGGGCTGTGTGTCCTTCTCAGGTCTTTTGTCCCTCAGCGTATGAAGTAATGTGACCTCAGGGTTTTAGATGATAGCTGTGGACTATGCCATCTAGAAGGGCTTCATTTAGTGTGAGGCTCTGCATACTGGGGAGCCTAGTACAGAAGCCAGAGTAACTTGCTCACTAAGTGGTGTGTGACAGTCACCGGTGTCCTCTCCTTTATGACTGAGCAGAAACAACACAGTTGATACTGGATCAAAATTCTCTACATTATGCCACCACATGCTCTTGTCTACATTATGCCACAACAGTTTAACTCTGTGAGAAGAAGAGACTATTTCAGTTCCCATGCCCATAAACTCCTCGCCTTTCTGAGGCGATTGCCAGGGACTCCTATCTGTACCATTCTGTACCACCCTCAATAAGTTGCTCTTATTCCTTTAGAATTTACTACTGTCTTGGTTATTGTTGAGAATTGGGCTACCTTAATCTGAATCATTGGTTCACCAGCTACAGGTCACAAGAGTCAAGTTCTTTTTAACTTCACAGATAAATCAGCCCTTGGAGGCCTTTCTGCCCTTTCCTGAATTCTCTCTTCTGTCAAAGTAGACTCCTTGACTGTTGTTCTAAAAGGAGGGAAGTAACTACTGCTTCACAAAACAATAGGTCTCTTGATTTTTCTTGAGCCTCACTGGTGAATCTAGCTTGAATCTCCCTAATTATAAAACAACAGAGGAGGTCCAGAATTTTTGTCTTAGCTGTAAGGTAGGATTTCAGACAGTTTGAGATCTCAATTGATATGGCCAGTCCTATGGGAATCACTCTGACCTGGTTTCTAACCAGTGCTCACCTAGCTAGTTTAAAATAATTACTAGGTATTTGTGTAAATGTACTCTGAGAGACGCATAATATATTTTATCAGGAAAATTAATTGCAATTCTAGGATGGATAAAAGATTTCTAATGGCTTTAAAATTTATACAGGGTGAAAGAAGAAGAGTAGATCTGCTGAGAAGAGAGATAGTTAATCCTTGTTTGAGAAATCAAGAGCAAATTCTTCACAGAGAAGATGTTGCTTTACAGAACAAATGTCTTGGTTTATATCTGTGTGAAAGATTATTATGTATTAAAGCTGCACAGAGTATATCACAAAACTGATGAAAATAGAGCACATTGCCAGTGGAACACTTGGTTAATGTGCATGATGAGTCTGGTGATGTCTTATCTCTGCATTCAGTGTATGCAAGGTTTAATTTTGTAAAGACTCATTCTTTCTTTGCTTAAACTTATTTTAATATATATATACTCCAGTATCCAATTCTTGACTCTTTAGGCTATATCTCTTAAAGTATGTGTCACAAATTTCATTAAAATAGACATTACACAAACTTTTGTCAGTGGCAAGTTGTAACAAAGCTTTATTTTGAACAGTAGTTTCTTCAGCTACATCATACTTCCAAGATGCCTGCCGCTGTTCTATGAGGTGCTGTTTCCAGTTGCCAAAAGGTTCACAGCTCTCAGAGGAGAAGTTTTCTGTGTTACATATCTGCTTTGGGCTGATATGTATCCAAAGTTTAAGCTCAAATAGTTCTGCCATTTCTGGGAATATGTACAGGAGGATAAACAAATTCTTTGTTGTTGTTGAGAAGACCTGTGTGCTTTGTAGAGAAGTTTTTGATGTGGGGAGACTGCTCATTTGCCAGTTGATGCTTTCTCTAGCCTTACACAAACATACCTCCATCTGGCCAGGTTGGAACTTTTGAAGAAGCTTGATTTGTCTGTGCTCAGTAAAATCTTTTTCAGAACACAGAGCTAAATTTAACCTAGAGATCTCACTTGAGCACTCCTTTCCAGCTACCCTGTACACCAGTACCAGGCCCACAGAATGGCAGAGCATACTTACTTCCAGGATGAGCATTTTTCCGTACTTGTTCCAAGGCCTCTTCCAGATTAGAGGTGGTAGTCTGGGGCAGGGAAACCCTCACCACTATTGGAGAAAGGGAGAGGATCAGGGCAAAGCAGCATAGTGAGCGTGTTAAAAGACCATTCCCCCAGGTAGAAAACACTTCCTGCCAGAACTTGGAGTTGAACATGGGATTTCCAATCAGTATCTTCCTCCATGCCAGAAAACAACTTTGAAATCCACTGGCAAAATATGTTTCATGTTTTCCTTCACAGGCTTGTCCAGTTTAAGGTTAACAATTCACATGCATAAGCAAGTGCTCTTTTAGCCCAAACTGAGAATCCTTATGGCCTGTAATTTCACTTTTTGCAGTAAAAGAGCAAAGTTAATAACATTAAAAGAAATTCAACACTCCATAGCTAAGTGCTTCAGATTTGTGATGTGCAGTCATTCCTCCCCTTGCCTTACTTCCTATGAGTCCTGCAGATTCTACAATAAATAATTCAGGGATTCTGGAAACAGCAGCCGTATTTACTGCACAGCTTTCCTGCACTGCCAGACTGTCTGTCTTCCACCCAGAATTTTGCCGAGGCTGTTTGGAAAAATGGGATGTACTCACGTACTTAAGAACAGCAGGACAGCATATGCACAAAGGGGCCAAGTTTCAACAACCTTAGTATTCTTAGCTTCTCAGTGAAGTTTTTAGGCTGCAGAGTGTTTGATTTTGCTTAGTTTAATATAGCTTCAGAGAGGGAGAAGAGGTTGCAAGATTAACTGAAGAAAACCAAAACACTGATACAGGATAAATCTCACCCTGTTTAAAGAGGAAGTAAACCAGGTATCAGAGCTTTCTTAGCTGGGGAATGGTGATATTTAAACAGATTTCTGCCTTTAAATGTTTATTCAATTTCCTTTAAGTTCCATTTTGTTTCCTTTTTCCTCTGGTTATAGTTCATGAAGAACTGAAAGGTGAGCTGCAATTTTACAGAAATGTAAGGACCTAATTGTCAGTACTTAAGTTTAGAAAATGGCCAGTGCAAGAGTGTGCATCTGTTTCAATTCAACTGACAACAAGGCATTTGTCACTGGACAATTCCTGGAGATAGGGGGCTACAGTCTTTACAGACACAACTGCATCGATGCCCCTGAATAAGCCAAATACACTCCAACTGTTTTTACTTTCTTTCCTTTCAAAATGGAATTTGGCATGGCTGCCTCTCTGGTCCTGTGGGGCTCTAACACATGCTGGTGCAAAGTCCAAGAATTGCAGGTGTGGAGTGTTGTACATAACTGTGCAGGGTTAAACAGTGACAGCAATTCTCTGTGAGCAGTTGTTACATTTCTTAATTTAATGATTATCTCTTTAATTGGGTAAATATATCTATGGCTGTGTTCCATGTAGCCTTTTAACAAAAACAAAAAGGCAGGGAACTATTTTCTGGCCTTTGAAACATTCTCATTTTCCTATTCCTAAACACTAGCCAGAATCAATGAGAGTATCTTTGGAAACATTTAATCTATTCAGCAGTTAGGCTTTGTTATTAGTGAATGGCTAAATTTACATGCCCACCACTATTCTTTTTAACACTAATAGCCTGAATTAGAGTCTGAAGTTCTGCAATGTGAACCTCCCTTCTAAAGAAAAGGGCCCCATGGCTTCTTCTTCCTTGTGTGTCTTTTCAGTCTCTCTTAGGTTCCTCTGAGGCAGTATTAACACTGCATGTTAGCCAGGTGACATTTGTTTGAAAACAGAGTCCTTTTGGGAAAATTCCTCTTTTTGCATAAGATGGGACAGAGAGTAGGGAAGTGTCTGGAGATCAGTCTATTTTGCTTCATTGTTTATCACAAATGTTTAATTCTTTTTTGGATGACCGTGTGTAAGTATTAACATTTGCTTTGGAAATTTAGTGAGCTTCTGTGAGGATAAAGGGCAACACTACATGTGTTCTGCTTTGGTGTTTTCAAAGGAATGTGCCTAGTTATATATCAGCCTAGATTCAGCTGTGAGACTGTCTCAGTACCTGTTGCATTTCCCTGTGGTAGTCTAGACCTTCTCTACTCTGGATTTGTGTGATACTGTTGTAAAGGCAGACAGCGTCACTGCCACACACCCTTTCTCAGGTCTCTTCTGGGACAGGGGAAGTAACCTTAGAGGTGCACTGGGGAAACACTGATGTAGTGCAATTTGGATCACACTTTCTTGAAGCCAGGGGCCTTTTATTTTAGTGAAGGTAGAAATGGCTCTGAAAATGTCTAAAGGGGAATTGAGACAGGATTTCTTTTCTGAACAATGCATGAAGGCATATAGTTGTCTTCAGAGGGTGGTAGGCTTTCTGAGAAAGAACAATATTTCAGGATTGTGTTTGTCTTAGCTCTCTGGGTAAGGAGCTTGATGCCTAAAAGCAGAAGAGGAAGGAGTGTTCAACAGGAGTTCGCCTGAAGGATGTGGTATGGCAAGAGGATAGAGGAGGTCATGTAGAGGAGATGCAATCAAGAACATTTTTTTGTGTGTGTGTGACAAAGTAATACACTCTTACACTCACTGGGATGCCACCTTCTCCTTTCCAGTTGCCAGGACATGTGTGTGGGCTCTTTCAATGCTGTCAGTTGACATACTTCATTAATGACCCTTACAGGGCTAACACTGACACCTGTTTGTGGTTATTTCCTGTCACTGTTTACTCTCCCAGATGGTATAAATACAATATGCCCAGTGTGTTAGGCATATGTCAGTAATACGCTCTTTGCCAGCTAAATGCCATTCATGTTAAATTTGGCAGCCATTTCATAGCCTGAAGAATCAGTCCTCTAAGTCAAAAGAAGAAACTGCAGGCAAATCTTAGATTCTCAAAATAAATAAGAAAGAAATAGCCCAATTGTTTGTCTTTCATCTTATAGTTTATTTTCTGGTACCAAAAGGGTAGAACTGAGGGGAAGCAGCAACTTAAAATCTAAATGAGTGCCTAAGACTGAGATGGGTGGCTCCAGTGCAGTTAGGGTGTACTCTCATGTGATCTGAACCTATTATTTTATTATTTCATAACCAGAAGAAGATGTGTGACTTTGTTGTGATGACTGAAAGCCATAGATACTGGAAGACTTTGCTGCAGAGAAGAATGTGGTCTCCAGGTCTTGAGTTAAGTCTTGCTGTTGCCTTGGGAAGATACTTAAAGAAGTAACCAGAAGGCTGATAAACAGTGTTTCTGGAGTGCTCTGAGAAGTCATCCAATACTGGCCAAAATGTTTCGTCTGTGTGTCATGCATGACTTCAATTTCCAGCTCTCCCAGAGTAGGGAACATGTTTTTTTCTAGGACTGTAATGTACCATGTCCCTTTCCAGTTCTAGGGAAGTGTTTTATATCGTTAGTAATAAGAAAAACACCGTATTAATGCCAACTATCTTGGCTTTGTCAGAGATAAAGAAGTTACTGAGAATTTCTAGCTCAAGAAACAAAAGTCTAAAAGATGAGTAAGTGAATACCTATGCTAACCCATAGACCAGTTGTTCACTAAAATCATTACTATATAAATTGCTACATTCTGCACAGGAAAGGGGTGTTCATGCCAACAGTGGGCCTATAGGCGCATTCTTCTAAGTCAGATAATGTTATTTAGAGGCTGAATCCCTGACAGCTGTGCCTTGATGACAGAGATGATGGTAAAGCATTTATCTCTTGTTTCCACACAGGCAAATGTCCAAAGTTGATTATTTTACTAGGCCAGGCAAAGTAAAGACCTTGTGGAGTTGTAAATGCAGTCAATTATTGTTGTTGTCCTTAACACGGTGCATGTCTGTCTGTTGCACGTGTGTATAAATGTTAAAGTCAATTAAGAATGTGAGCCAGTTTTTAGCTAAATAATCAGGACCATTTAAGATACAGGTTTTGAGCACTGTTTCTTCACTCATAAGATCCTAAACATCTAAGTGAATATGACCTTACTTACTCATCAGCTCCTCCCAGGGTGACGAAGAATTTGTCAATAATCCCATCAAACTTGGACACTGGGTTCTTGTAAGTAAAAAGGTTCTAAGAGAGGAGATAAAGTGCAAGGCAAAAGCTGCAGCTGGAGAAAAGGCACTGAATAGTGGGCAACTGGAGGATCAATGAGAGGACATCTTCCCCCAGGCTATCAGAGCAGAGAAGGTTTTTAATACAAGGAATCCATATCACAAATAGGTGACAGGTCCATTTTATGTTCCAGTGCTGCACCAACATCATCCCCAACAGGCAGGGGAGGGTGGCTTACAGGTAGGGGGGCCCAGCTGAGCAGCCATTGCCTTTGTTCTCATCATTTTGCATTCTCATCTCTTTGAAGCAAGCAATCTGTAGGCTTTTGTGGATGTGGGATACAGCTGTGGTATTCCATAGAACAAATGTACTTATGGTTAAATTTGCCTGTAGGTTTTATCATTCTTAATGTCCAAAACTTTATCAGTTTGTATGAAAACCAACCTTCCCCCCCCCCTTTTTTTTTGTTATATGTGGTGCCAGACTCATGCATTGCAACACTCTAGTGGTGATGTGCAAACTGGCCTCATAGAAACCAGGCAATTAAAGAACTGCTTAACAAGATGAAAGGAGTTAGAGAGACAGAGACAGAAAGACTCAGGGTGTTTGGCTTCAGTGGTAATGATTATCATCTGAGGCTTCTTCTGTTCCCTGTGGTTTGATGCCCCTTCATTGAGGTAGTCATGATAAAAGAGATTTATCTCTAAATTCAGATAATTTTTGCATTCTGTTTTACAGTGTGCTTCTACAATTGCCACTGAACACCACTGACCAACTGAATGGGCAGCAAAGAGCAGGGAGGAGATAGAAACACACATAGGACATGCTTTGGATTTTGGAAATGCCAAGCAGCAGACTCAAGAGTTGACTTTTTGAATCCAGACAGCCAATAAAGATTGGTTTATTTTGGAAGTGGCCTCCTGCTTCACTGTAACTCCCTACTGGTTACTGAGGTTTAATTTCCAATATCAGAAGAGGTTTGTGTTTCTGGTTGTAGAGCAGAGTGAGACTGTGGGTTTTGAGGCCCAGGCTCAGATTCAAAGGGGTCAGAGTGGCTCCCTCTGTATGAGGAAGCTAAGGTTTCTAACATTGCTGAAGGAGGCCATGTAGTCCAGAGCAAGCCTCCTTCAGCACAAATGTTTGACAACAACTATTAGACCATATTTAAAGCTCTGAAAGCCTTGTTCAGCATGGGACTTAAAAACTGGAATCCTCCAGCAATGGCTGGGTGACAGATTTTCTCAACAGTCCAGAAACAGTTTCTCCTGTACTGGGAGCCCTGCAAACTCAAGCAGAGTGCTGGAGAACCTGTTGTGTTCTTTCTGCCTCCTTTATCACTCTCAGTCATAAAAAGTAATAATTGGGAATTAGATGACAATTTAAGTGCTGATAAATACTGAGAAAGAATGGAATCTGTCTGGCTCACAACTGTGATGCAATGACTGTGATGACAGAATTAAGCGTGTGTGTGTATGTGTGGGCTAAGATGCTATTTACAAGGTTCAGGCAGAAATAAATGCATTTGTGAGAGTTATTTCTCTCTTTTCAACTTGGATTAGTATTTAGAAGTGCTTGCACAAATCACCTTTACAGGTCTGCTTGATCCATCTATTCTCTATCTCAAACAAATAGCTTACCTGACTTTGAAAAAAATAAAGCAGATCTCATAGAGGCACACAGCCTGGGTAGGAAAAGATGGAACCATGTCTGCTATTCATTCTCTTGAGGAATATCCATAGAGAGCTATGGAAACTGTGTGGGATTCCAAATCTTCCCCTACAAGTTGACTAACAAATGAGACATCCTTGTGTCATCAGTGGAGAGCACACTCTCTGCCACAGGCATGCCATTGCCAATGTGTGCTCAGGGCAGTCTGCATGACAGTCTTTAGTATCAGGAAGAGAGCTGAGAGCTCTGTCTGTAGTCTTGGGCAGATGGAAAATCCTAAAAGATGCTTTACTTCAGTCCAGGCACTATTTAGTCTGGACATTAGTTTGTGAGCTTAGTGCAGGAAACATTTTTCAGTATGGAACTAGGATTTTCCAGACATCAAAGCCCATTTTCACAAGTTTGAATCCTTTTTACTTTTAATCACTGCTACTCTCTGCTTTCTCACTCCATATAACACACATTTTTTTATCATCAGCAAATGAGATCACTTTGAATATGCTGTTATTTCTAGTTTTAATGATGTCTTTGTACTTTGATTGATGTGGATAATATGTTCAGCATGATCCTGTGCCACAGATTATCATCAAAACAGATTTCCCTCTGCAGAGTCTTTGGCTTGGCTATAACACCAGACATTTTTTCTCAGAAGTATTAAGAAGATTCGTTAAAGGACAAAACTAGAAGGGAGAGAGAAGTTGCTGAATTTTCAGTGCAGGAAGACCACTAAAGTGTCTGGAGCAGGTTTCTCTTATTACTGATGAAGGTGGACAAGAATTAACATTCTGTCTGACTCCAAAAGAACTTGCATTACTGCTGCTGAGCCATGGGCTGTCTTTACAGCATATATGCGTTTTGTGTCCATGTACACCTGCAGTTACCAAATCTCACTGCCCCAAGAGCAGTCTAGACAGACTCTATAGCTGTGTCTATTCTCTGAAACTCAGGTGGAACATTCCCAGCTACTGAGAGGTTGCTTGTGATCAGAGAGTGTTAGACCCTTCCTTGCCATAGATTTGGCTCACTCCAACTAGTATTCTCCCCAAGCTGTTCCTGGACACTGCCTGGCAGCTCAAAAGGCTCAGGGACCTTTTCCAACAGATTGCTCATATGTGCTTGACTGTTGCAGAAGTGGACTGTTCCATTCCCATTCACTGCCTGGGAATGCCACTGAGAGTGTATAATTTAGCCAAGACCGATACATCCACAGTCAGGCTCAATGCAACAAACTGCCCCAGTGTACTGTACTAGCAGTGCTGGGCATCGTATCTGCAACTTGAGG
Source organism: Strix uralensis (assembly GCF_047716275.1). Taxonomy (NCBI): domain Eukaryota; kingdom Metazoa; phylum Chordata; class Aves; order Strigiformes; family Strigidae; genus Strix; species Strix uralensis. The sequence continues at coordinate 76,257,317 of NC_134012.1, forward strand.
ACCTTTTCTCCACTTCATCTCCCATGTGTATGTGAAGAGGTAACAGCCTCATGACTGCTGTTATTTGCAATCATAATAGCTTTATCTGCCATGATAGGCCCCACGTACTCATTTTTCCCTTGTTCAGATGCAAAACCAGGGAAAGACTCCCAAGGAAAACAAAAGTTGATTTTGCCTGAGCTGGCAGCATTGTCCTGTTGCATGGCTGTTCACAGAGCATTTCCAAGCATAAGCAGCATGTTCAGGTGCAGGCTTCACATTGTACTTGTGTATTTTGAGTTAACCCAACCTGCCTATTCTGGCATTGAGATACAGAAGCAAGAAAGGAGAACCAGAATCATTACACAGAATATCAACTATTGCCAGCCTTTAGGGTAGGCTGAATATCCAACATTGATTGGATTTCTGAAGAGCTGAACACACACCCAGTATGTCCTCTTTTATGTAAATGCATACCAGTGGACTCTCAGCCCTTTTAAAATTAAGGTTTTATATTTGGGTCCCCAGACATGGTCTTTATGGATCTGGTTTTGAAAATATTTGCTTTATTAGGCATGGTTTGTTTAAAATAAAACCCTTTTCTTCCCTAAGATGCTTCCTAAAGCTCTGGGGTAACCCTCTTTCTGCTCTCTCCCTGGTATTTATTATACCTTAATAATTTAGGTATTACAGCCTAAAGAAAGTCTGTAATAGGGCTGCTTATGCCAGTGAGCTCATTAATAAAAGGCTGATAGATTCCTTACACAGACCTGTTCCCCAGAGTAGGCCTATCTCTATAGGCCTGATGGTATACTGAGAGTCTTTACAGTAGAGACAACTATGTTCTTTATCCATCCTTTTCTTCCCTGAAATCTTCAAGACTTCATACTGTTCTACTTCAGCTCTTGTTAGTGAAAGTGATAACTCTGAAGTTCTTCCTGTCCCTTGTTGGTGAAATCTTCCCAGGCATTATTGAACTTGTTATTGGGGTGGAAAAGGAGGTAGGCACTGTCATGTTGCCTGCATCTGCATTTTAGCTCACTCTGTAGAGTCTCAGTGCATGGAGTTAACCAGTGTCTCCATCACAGTGTTTTCTCTCCAAAACCTTCTCACCTACACAAGATTCTCCACTGGTGAATCTCAGCTATTTCAGACGTGACTGAGATTGGAAAAAACATTCATCAATATGAATATCAATATGAGCTTCAACAAGGCCAAGTGCCAGGTTCTGCACTTGGGCCACAACAACCCCATGCATCGCTACAGGCTTGGGGAGGTGTGGCTGGAGAGCTGTCTGGAAGAGAAGGATCTGGGGGTTCTAATTGACAAGCAGCTGAACATGAGCCGGCAGTGTGCCCGGGTGGCCAAGAAAGCCAACGGCATCCTGGCTTGTATTAGAAACAGTGTGACCAGCAGAAGTAGGGAGGTGACAGTCCCCGTGTACTCAGCACTGGTGAGGCCACACCTGGAGTATTGTGTCCAGTTTTGGGCACCTCAATACAAGAGAGATATCGAGGTGCTGGAGCAAGTGCAGAGGAGGGCAACGAAGCTGGTGAAGGGCCTGGAGAACAAATCCTATGAGGAGCAATTGAAGGAGCTGGGACTGTTTAGTTTGAGGAGGAGAAGGCTGAGGGGAGACCTCATCACTCTCTACACCTACCTGAAAGGACATTGTAGAGAGGTTGGTGCTGGTCTCTTCTCACAGGTAATTAGTGACAGAACAAGAGGGAATGGCTTTAAACTACAACAGGGGAGGTTCAGACTGGACATTAGGAGAAAATTTTTCACAGACAGAGTGGTCAGACAGTGGAATAGGCTGCCCAGGGAGGCGGTGGAGTCACCATCCCTGGATGTGTTTAAGGGTCGTTTGGATGAGATGTTGGTGGATATGGTGTAGGGGAGAACTTTGTAGAGTAGGGCTGATGGTTGGACTTGATGATCCCAAGGGTCTTTTCCAACCTGAATGATTCTGTGATTCTGTAATAAAACCGTATAAAGGAAATCATCACCTTAACTACAGAAGAACTAGAGCATCCTTATACCAATTACAAGTTTTTCAGTGCCAAAGCTCCTTAAAGATTTCAAATAAAAAGAGAAACAGAGCTTTTTCACAGAGACATCTTCTGTGTTCCAAAAACCAGGTTAAACAATGAGACCCTTTATAATGAATTGGTATTAACTGAAATTAATTTATTCTCCAGGGAGAAGGCCAGTCAGCTAAAGGATTTTTTTTGTCTGTGTGTAGAAATCAAGGTAGTAAAGTCTTGTTTGTTCTGCAGGAATGTTGGTGGCATATAACTCTGGTGTACCCTTAATTGTCCATGTGGGAATTTTTTCTGTTATTTTGTGAGTAAAGTTTTTCAGCTGGCATGTTGTTTTTCTCCTTCCTCCCTTGAAAATAATCTAAGAGATACGGAAACTGTGGTATGAATTATTCTTCAGTGTTACACAACTGAATTGTATAATTTTTACTATGGTTTTGGGTTTTGTTCTGCCTTCTTTTCTATTAGAACTCAATGTTGAACAGCTGTTTGACTTGCATGAGTAGTGCTTCTACTTTACTTTGAGACACTTAACCTGCATTTAGTTATTCTTAGGGAAGGAAGGCATTCTTTCATGAAATCTGTAGGAACAGACCTATACCATTTTTTGATGTAAGGCAATTTATACAAGTTGTGGATTTTCTATAGTGGGGAGGGTTTTGTTATTATGATATCTGGTCCCATGGCTTGTTTTTGGGTAATTCAGCATTCTGTGGTCATTATTTTTTTATGGTGGGGATGGTGGTTTTTTAAGACATTTCTTCATACAGTGTTTTGGATGTTTTGTCTTGACTGAAATTTCTCATTCCACCCCAGTATTGTGATTTCCTCCTTCAATGATATTTTGGCTCTGCTAGCATTGGGACAATTTTTTTTCTCTCCTTTTTAGGTTTCTCCATCTTTCTTCAAAATTCCAGCTTCCCATTTGATATGCTTTATTTTTCTGTTCCATTCCCTCTGTGTGCTGCTGTATGTTTTCTGTTGTTTGATTTACTTGTGAAAACTCTAGAAAATGGTTAAGCTATTAGCCATCTTTTGTCCATTTTGCAGATAGTCTGTAGTGACTCTGAAATTTATTTTGGAGTTAATACTTGCCCTGCAAAATCAGGCATTTTAAGCATACTCATTTCACTTTAGATAGAGCATCTTTCACTGGCTATTATTCAGTTTACTTCATATTTGTGATCACAAACTCACAATTTTTGTTTAAAGTTCAGTGGTTCATCCTGCAAGACATGCTAGAAGCATTTAATCTCTTATCACAAAAGCTATGTGTAATTACATCATATTTTTTATTGAAAATATAAGTTCTTGTTTTTTGTGTGTTGCGGGAGGAAGTTAAATGACAGACAAATGACACATGGTTCATAGGACAAAGTCTTCTTTTGTGTTCCTTCTGGACTGATAATCCATCATGGGTAATATTTAGTTATCTCTCTGCAAAGATATAAGTGGCTCTGCTGTCTGAAATGCAGACTTGAGAGTACTGTGTTTCTGATGAAAGAGATTTTGGACCCAGTTTGACCTGTTTGGACCATTTAATGGTGATGGGGGTGTGTTAATTGCAAAAGTACATACAGTACGTTCCGTGAAGAGTCTTTTCTTTCCACATGACCTCCTCATCTATAAATAAGAAGATTAAATAAATTACAGGGAAGCGAATCTTTGAGATCTGTAGGATTAGAAGAAGATTGGCCATTGACTTCAAAGAGAACTAAGTGCTTTTGAATGTCTTGCCTTTGACACTATTTTTGTGAATGTTTGCATAGCTGGACAATGGTCAATATGCTACAGATCTCTGCAGCAGCGATTGACCCAAATTCTCTGCCTTTGTGAGGGAGGTTCACAGCTTTCAATTTGCTTTATCAGCAGAGAAGCTAGGTTCTGTTCTTTGAACTAAGGGTATCAGGATTTGGAAAATCTTGTGAAATGTGTGTCATTTTCCAGAAGATATTTTAGAAAACTACATGGGAAACTGTTATAAACTATTAAGAAAAATGATGATTCAGAGATGTCTGTTTGTTGTGGTTTAACCCAGAACTATTTGAGACACCACAGCTCCAGTGACTAGGTTTTGTGAAAACTTTTGTACTGTTTAGTGGCAGATGACTCTGCTTGGCTTGTGTTTTACTTCATTTTTAACCTCTGCACAACTCTGGCAAAGGGAATGTTTATTCTGCATTAATCATTCCCTGACAGTGAAAATGCAATCAGGGCATTTGGAAATATCACAGTAAATTCTTGACCCTCACAGCAAAGCTTACAGGGACTTTAGAAGGGCAATGGCTATACAGACAAGTCAACTCCTATACTGTAGGGCAGTGTCTTGATGTGGACTCAATACCTACAGCACCCAAGATGACTGTCATGCCTTGACTGTCAGTGTCTGCTCTGTGGTCACTACCCAATCCCTGGCTCCAGAGAGAAAGTTATTCCTCCTGCTCTGGCCCTTTTTACCCAGTACAGGTGGTACATCATTGAAGCTTCTCCCTGTTTTCTTTGTGCCACAGAAACTGTCAATGAAACACTGCCTTCTGAAGTGCAAGGGAAACTCCAGATGCGTAGAAAAATCTTACTCTTCCTGCACATGAGGCCTGAGAATCACCTAGCACTGAGACCGTGCTCCAGAATGGGGATTAGCACTCAGTCAATTTGCTGCAGGCTGCTCAGTACTTTAATGGTGTGACTTGGTGTCAGCAAGGGATTCTGCTCCTGACACAGCAACCCCATGTGTGCAGAGGCCCATCAGCCTTCTGTTTTTTCAGCAAAGCTACTGGAGAGCACCTGGTGAGCGGAGCTTTGCTGAGCACACAGGTAGCTCCTGGTGTGGTAGGGAGGACAGGAAGCTCTGCTCCGGAAGATGGAATATTTTATCTGCTTGGCTCTCTCTGTTCCCTGAGGTATCATGTCTCACATTTCCCTCTCTCATACCTTACTTGCAGGTTACACCATTGCTCTCTGGAAGGCTAGAGTCAGCAGGCTTGATTTTCATGTGATGTTTACATACTCTTCTTATCAGCTTGGGTATTACTTCACTCCTTATCTTGTATGTGCTTGGTACATGAAGGTATCTGACCTCCCTTCTGCTTCCCTCCTCCTGCCATCCTTTGTTGGTAGCTGCAGCGGTAATTTCTATATTTTCTTTTCATAAGAAACTCTTCTCATTTAATTTCTTCTTTTTCAGTCCTATTGTAGTTTATACAGGTTTCTGCTTGCCTGAAAAGTTGTTCCTAAAATCTCAGTTATCCCTACAGGTAGTGTGAGTCTTGGCCTATGTATCCATCCCCAATGTATATATAACCGACATTTACATCTGACTTAACTATTCATAGGATCATATGATAGAGAAGTTGGGGGGGAGGAAATGTAGTTTGTCTATTTTTCCAATAACTTCTGATTGTTGCCATATATTCCTACTTGTCTAGTTTTAAATGTCTCTTTCATGTGGTCAGTATATAACCCAATTCAATGACTTCCACTGTTTGGAAAGTTGTTTTTTTTCCTGATAAGAAAGCTCAACTTTTCCTTTCTCACTTGTTCTTTTTACCTATTTTTGCATTCTCCAAAATAAGGTTTCTACTATTGCACTTAAATCCTCCAGTGTTTTTGTAGGTGGCTTTATGTCCTGCTGTCCTTGTAATCTCTTAGCCAAGATATTCATATTCCATTCTTTTACTGCTTCCTTACATGTCAATCCTTTCATCCCAGATCCTTGCTGTAGTCTTTTATGATGTCCATGTAACTTGTAAATTATTTCTGGTGTATGGAAAGACTGCCGTACTGGAGATAGGAACCAGCCCCTCAACTTGTCTAAGCAGTATCATTAGACTGAAAGACCAGTGTCAATTCAAAAGCTCTGCAGATAGGGCTGTATATTTTTAGTATATGAAAATTAGGAGCTGTCATGCACTGGTTACAACCAGTGCACTGGAGTCAGACCCAGGTGGATGTTTATCGGTGACAGTTTATTAAATAGGCCAAAGCCCATACACAAGCTTGTTTTAACTATTTTGTGAAATACAGTCACATAGATAATAACTAATGCATGCATAGGAAAGGCGATACGACCTGTTGACGTTCCTTCTTCTCCATGGGTTTATGTCATGACGCATTGGGGAAGATGTCCAGTGTAGTGGGGGGGGTCTCAGGCTAGCTGAGAGGGAGCTCTGAGGAGGCCCTTCAATTTTCCCAACTATATACCCGTTTTACACGTGGTGTTTTGTGATAAGTGGGGACGGTTGCCCTCAACTGGTCTCAAGCCAACAAGCTTTACCAACCAAGTAACACTGCCATTGTCCCTCCAGAGATTTTTCCCCTGTACATACTGGTGCCCTTTCTGGTACCTTGTTTGGTTATCTTACCCACTAGTGTTGGCTTTACTTTACTCTCTGGTTGTTTTAACTTCCACTTTATGGGTACTTCTGGTGGCTGTTCAGGCTCTTGACATGAGTGCTAGGTCATGAGTGCTTTCTGGTAGATAAGGCGAGTGGAGCAACAGAGACTTTTCTTTCGCACTGCTGGGGCCTTATCACTATCAACCATAGGCTGACCATTTGGCCTCCGCCTGTCTCTGTCCTACAGTCTAGCAAAAAAAAAATTTGCCTGTCTTCAGCAGCTATGGGTCTGGAGTCATCTCCCACAGGGGCCTGAGTCTATATTCATTTTATGTGAAAATTTCCCCGAGTTCATTTGGATTTTTATGTCTATAAAGGAGGATCAATTTGCTGTTAGTGTTGGATGTTACATATATTACAGGGCCAGAAGAGAATCCTCTCAAAATCCCCTCATTTAATATATCCAAGGATCACACTTGTTGACCACAGTGTTGAACCGGAAAGCCACGTTCACTTGATTAGCCATCAGGAGCTCAAATCTTTTTCCGCTGCTGCTTCCAGAGTAGGCTCCAGCTCCTCTCCATATGGCCTCTACCTCATTTTATTCCTAGACAAATGAGCCTACAGCTGGCTATCTTGAATTAAACATTGTCTTTTCCATGTTCCTTCCCAAGCAAACCAAATTCAGTGGCAACCTGATCTTGTCATTATTTTGTGTTAGCCCAAATTTTATTTCAGTGGCGTATTTTACTATTAGGCTTCTTTATATTTTTTTCCCAGTGATGTTAATCATTTGAATAAAAACCTGTTGCAAAAACCTCACTTCCAATTACACTAACACTTTATTACATGCTTCCTAGTTTGGCTGTTCCTTGATAAGTGTAGTATAAATTTGGCATCAGCTTAGGTGCCAGCAATGTAGTGTGTCCCCAGAGGCTGGAAGGCACCAGTACTTCCCTTTTCTTCCTTATCTGTTACCAGGAATCACCAGCCCCGTGCAATGTAGGTCCTGCCTCCCACCACTGCTCCACCCTGCTGTCCCAGCCTAGCACCCAATGACACTTCTCTGACTACCCAGAACACCCATTTGTGAGTCCTCTCTTGCAGCATTTCGTTTTCATCCTGTCCTCTGGAATTTCCATCATATTCTGAAACATGTTAATACATGAGCATGAGCACTTCATCCATACCTGTTTTTGATTTTGTTTTTCAAATTTACCTGTTTTAGTAGCTGTTTAACCTCCACTTGTTTGTTTTGTTTTGTTTTGTTTTTTTGTGAAATGAGAAGTATTTCCTTGTGACATGAGAGAAATTTGTCTCTGGCTTTTTCTCAGCTATAAAATGAGGTTATACTGTGTATTTCTGGGTTTGTATGTTACTAAAAATAACTGAATTTTTATCTGGGTCTGGAGTGCCTCTGTTACTGGGGTTCCTTTCACTTTTAGCACTCTTAGAAATCTTAGTGTCTTGAACTCTCCATGTCACTGATTTATTTTATGTCCTTTTGTCATGCTAAGAAATTTCTATAAACCTGGCTTGTAATTTAGTTTCCTATATATCAAGTTCCTTCTTACTTAGAGTAGAATTTGTGCACTTTATTTTGAACATTAAGAAGGAAGAAATTTTTTAGGTACAATTCTTTAATGCTGTTGTGCTAAACTTCTAACTGAAGGTTCCCTTCTCTGTCAGCTTCCTCTGCCCATAAGGAGCAATTCTGACAGCATGTACTTGGGTAGAGTAAGCTTATTAGTCTTCATCTTTTTTCCCCTTCCCCTCCCCCTCCCCCTTCCCCTTCTGCTTCCCCTCCCCTGCTATTCCTGGTACACTTGAACATCAGATAACAAACAGACAACAAAGTGGGATCACTCCTAGTTTTATGGGTTTTTATCTCCTTGTTTGAAGTTAATTTTTTTTCCTAACTTCTTGTCAGCATCAGTAAGGAGACGGGCTCAATAGGAAGCAGGAGTTGTACTGTAGGGTTTATGCTCCAGTGGACACTGCATGCTGTGTTCTGATACGAATGATCAGGTGAAATGCACAGAACTTTGTACTCTGAAGAAATCAGTTTTGAAGGGGGGTCTGTTTGGTTATGACTGAGTTAGGAAGGTGAGGATTTCCCCCTTCCCTCACAGGGCAGAGTTTTCAACAATTAGAGGACAAGGGGGAAATATTTGTAAGTAATACTAAAACGCAAAAGTGGGAAAGGTAGGCAGACTCAGCAGTCAGGCTTTGATTTGTATGGGGCAGATCTGTGGGTGGAGTGCGGCAGGGCTCTTAAGCCTGAGGCACGTGCAGGCTGTGAATGGCCCTGGGCAGAGCTCTGGGGTTGGAGGACTTGGCTTTTGGAGGGCAGTGGCATCTCCCCTAAGCCCTGTCGTATCCAGAAACCTGCTGGGCAAATGTGGCCATGGGGAGCCATAGCCAGGGTGTGCAGGGGGAGGGGTGCATTGGTCCCACTCCACATGAGAAGGCCCCAGCATAGGCTTTAGGTTGGTTGGTTGATTAATTTTCAAAGGTGAAGAGAATGAAAAAAACCACCTGTGGTGCTGTGATGGCATGAGGCTCACAAAACCCATACTGTGGCCGCAGTGGCTGCCCACCCCCACCCCCCCACACCCCCCCCGCCTCCCCGCCATGGATTAGGATTTCGTTTAGAGAGTCTTCATACAGCTAGACAATGCAGTCTAGCGGCACTTTGCGGGGCTGAAGTAATTACAAGGAGAAATCAAAACATTGGGAAGGCCTATCAGGAAATAGGGCCTCAAGAGGCCTGGCCCCAGTCATCTTTCTGGTATGCTGATCTTGGAGGGTCTGTATGTAGGGAGAGCCCATGCTGGGGTCAGGATATGCACCCAGGAAGTGCCCCAGGCGCTTTCATGCTCAGAGCCACTGAGCAACAGTGTAGACTATCCTGGGAGCCATGCACTGGAAAGATTTCTTATTAAACACAGGTTAATTGCTTCTTTATTTGAAGGATTGGAATAGGGGCACTTCCAAAAGTCAGGAACAGCTCAACATGAAGGATTAATAGTGTCCTGTTGTTATTTGTTTTGGCATATGCAGATGTAAAAAGCAAAAATTCTTGGATGTGGCCCAGTTTAGTTTTAGGTCAGGCAAAGCTCTATGTTCTTCCAATTTGGCCTGCAGGTTCGGCCCCATTATGACCAGACCAACTTCGTTGTAAAATATGTCCTCTATTTTAAGTTTTTTTTCAAAGGGAGAAATATGGAAATGAACAGCTCTGCTTTCTTTAGCTCTTTAAAGTACAAAACCATTTTTATTTTAAATTTGTAAAAAGAATTCTTTTTCTCACATGGGACCCTCTCTGCCAAACCAGGCACCTCAGCACAATTAAAGACATAAACCTTTCCAAATGCTTCTAGGTAGCTTGAAATGAGGTCATGTGGGTGACACGTCTTTTATTATAAAACATTGTAGGAAGAACACTGATGGGCCTACTCTGACAGGAGTAGAAGGGCCCAGTGAGAAAATACAAATGTTTAATAGTTTTTAATAAATATTTGCAACATGTGTTTTAGCAGGACTGTACAAATATAAACTAGTTTCTTTGCCACCTGCAAAGAAATTGTCTGGTTTTATTTGTAATACCTATGGGTAGGTAGTACGAGAAATTTTTACTACTTATGCGAATCCTAATGCATAGAAATACTTTCATTGCTGTATTCATTTGGAAACTCTATAATTGTGTTGGAAAAAAAAGAAATATTGGGCAGACTGAGGTAATGCTTGTATGATTATTTCTAACGTGCCTAAAACTTCTTGGATCCCTGTTCCTAAAGAGATCACTGAACTTGCTGGGTTCTATTTGGTTTTCTTGGGTTTTTGTTTGTTTATTAATAGGGGACTGGGAGGTGTATTGGGTGTAAACTGTCAGTGCAAATAGCCCTTCAGCAAACTTTTCCATTAGTTTGACAAAAAAGTTCATGGTTTTGTAGTGGTACGATTTTTAAAAGATTTAGTTCTGTTCAGTCATTAATGTAGGAACAGTTGGTCCTTTATTACTTTTGTCTTTTGAAGTTCTTATAGGTAAGAAAGTGACAGTAAATCACAGCATCTACTGAAGGCAAAGAGAATTTTTTTGTCAGATTTATACATCTACTCCCAGACTTTCTGTACAAAGAGGATCTTGGCTCTCAGTGATACCTGCGAAAGATTTCCTAAAGTGAAGCAGCTATCAGTACACTAGAAAGTGAAAAATTTCACTTGGGAGCAGGTAATGTTCCAGCAATACAGACTGAAAAACTGCTGAATCTGCTCCCTCCACAGCAAACTGCTCAGTAACCCATTACTCAATGCAGTCTTCACTGACCATGTAGTACTGCTGAAAAAAACCCCCACAGCTTTTTTTTTTTTTTTTGTGAGAGAGGTCCAATGCATGTGTATAGCTATGAGCATGAAACTGTGTCTGCAAAACCAACAGAGATGTCTGTACTGTTGGGTCCAGCAGAGCTTGGATCTGGTCTTCAGCAGCTGTTGTGCGCACAAGGAACGCAACTGTGCCTGCAGGATTGGTTGTATGGTTTGTTTCATGTGCAGATCACAAGTGGCTGTGAGGAAACAGGACAACGGTAAAGGAAGTAATAGATCAAGATACACAGTATCTTGACTGATGTAAGCTTCCCAAGTCTCAGTGGCTGCATTTCTGCTTATTTGACATCGATAAAAAAGACAGTGTGCAGTCAGATCAGGAGAAGTCTGTCCACAGACTTGGACAATTTAATTGGGCAAGTCAATTTATTTTGAGAAGTCATTAGTCATTGGGCCTAAGTCATCCTGAAGGCTTTGTGTTTTAGATATGAATCAATACAGTGTGGTCTCCAAATGTTCTAGATAGCACTTGGGAGGGAGAATTAACATGAACATTCTGTATGGGAAATAGAAAATATAATTATTTAAATCAGGCATAAACAACGTTGTGGGTGGCTTCAGTTTTGCAGAAATATCACGCCTGGGATTTTGCATTTCATTTTACTTCATAAGGCATCTCCTCAGCTAGTGGAGATCAAAAGTATTCCACTGTGATCAATAGAAGGAATACAGATTTTACCAGCTCACAATGTCACTGTGAACACCTGCTGAGGAGATAGTTTGACCTGTCACTGTTTGAAACAGACATGGGTAAATACATTTTTGAAAAGCAGCTTTCATTTGTGCAAGTGAGAGCTGGGTGTTTTCAGTTCTCCTTAACAATTATTGGCCTAAAGTGTAAAAGACCCTAGGTCACTGGTTCTGATTTTGACCTTTCCATTCATAAGAGAAAGACTGAGCTCTCTGAAGATATGCTAACACATGGAGACCAATTATTTGCTCTCATTTTAGCTCTACCATCTATCAAAAAGTAAAATAACATAACACACTCTGACTTCAAGGCATGTAAAATAAAACATGTGCCCATTACTGTATACACAGAGTAAAGAAAATGTTTCAGGAGAAAGGCAGCACTTTAGGATTTGACATTGGTAAATAAACATTGTGGTAACTTTGAGCAAGAAAGACTGATTTTTTTCATTCACATGTGATGAATATTATTCTTTTATGCCACTGTTTCACTAACACTACACCACGTATGATACTCCAGGATAATCAGCCAACAAGGCATATTTTAAGTGAGATGAAAGAAAGGCAGCATGGCAGTGTAAATACCCACACGTGTAAGTGAGTTGCGTGTTTTACATGCAGTGGCTATTTTTGGGGTCCAAGGTCAGCAGCTCTCACTGTGAGCAGAGGACTCTGCGTGATGGAGGACTTGGAGGCAAAACTGCTGTCTCCTAGGATTGCTACCTGTGTCTGAGAGAAGGGTTGGGGCAGGTGGATTGCACAAAGCTGAAAGGAGACTTTCCTCCATTCCTGGAAACTTCTCTGCCCCACCTCCATCTGGGCATGGGGAAACTTAAGAGTTCCAGGGTGAGATCCCAGACAGATTTGCCAAGAATTAGGCAGGCCTGCAGCTGGGATCCATCAATTGCCCACATCAGCATCCATGAGCTGGTACTTGGGGATTGGAAGTAGGATGGATAACCAGAGATCCCAGCCACCCGGAAGCTGCAGAAACATATGTCTGTGTTGCCCCATTACTCTAATAGGCACAAAACTAGACAAGCTGCTCTCACTCCTGTAGCTCCCTTTGATGTGCAGAGTATTAAATGCCCATGGTTCAGCAGCATTTTCAAGCAGCCTTACCATGAAGTGCAGCTCTAATGCTAGGCCAGGGTTATCTGCATCTCCCAGGCTCCCTGCTCACTTGAGCAAGGTCTGGCAATGAGGCGGTTTGGCCTCTGGCAGCTCCAGTACCTGGGCGGGAAAAATTTGGAGATTCAACTTTGAATGCCCAGCACTGTCATTCAGAAGGACCCTGTTCTCCCCCTTCCTTGAAGCCAACCAGTTTGCTCTATTCAGAGAAAATGTTACTGCATTTTTTAATGAAAAATATCTTTGCTGACCAAACAGATTTGCCTGTGTTCTGCTAGCTTTGGTAACACTGCCATGTGGAAAGCGATCAGCCCTGAAGTTTTAATAATATGTAGAGCTGCAACTTTGCTTTGCAAGCGGACAGGATTGTAATAGTGTCTGCTGAAACTATTCCTGCCAAAACAAACACCAGGAGAGATTTCATTTCCATGTACTGAAGTCTCACTTTAGTATTTGCCAGGGAGCACATTTTACTTTTCCCATCTTCTCTTCTGCCTGTGCTGGACAAATAAAGAAGGCACTGCAGATAGGTAACTATCAGTCAGCATCTTGGTACTGGAGGGCTGCCTGACAAGCTGTGGGCTGCAGTAATTTATGCAGTTTTCTCTCTATGTTCAGGAAGGGCTTTACTCTTTCGTTTCAGCACTTTCATAAGAGCTCAGGGCTGGGGCCTGCATTTTTCTGTGGTAAGCTCACGAAGTTGGATTCCCCTTGGACTTGCAAACCGTGGCCACATTCATATTTAACATGAGCCACTCTGCGCAGCTGATTCTTCTGGTGTTTATTTTTCTTGATTTGAAATAATTCTTATTTCCCTCTGAGGAAACCTTGCCTGTTAATGACTGTTAGCTGTAACATGCCAGCGACTATCCTCAGGTCTTCTCCCTTGGCTCTGTCTCACCTCATCCATCACCTCCAGACATGAGGTCAGAGGTTGCCGTGAAGTGGGGGAAAAAATCATGCTTTTGAGGAATCAAATTGTTTTGCTTAAAAACTTTGTCCTGAGGTTAGCTATTCTGGCCTCCTATGGCTCAAGTGGTCTCTCCTGTAGGAATGGAGACCCAAAATTTCCCAGTGGTGAGGTCATAGCTTTAGGTGTACTGATACCAAAAGCACATGCTACCATACTGATTGATGATAATTAGGAGATGCTCTGCGCAGTTGTGCCACTATATTTATCCTTGTGTCTTTGGGTGTGTGTGTGTACGTGTGTGTATTTCTCTATGTGTGTAGTTACAAATGTCTGTGAAAATGAGGTGAGAAACCTGGATCCAGATCTGTCCCTCACAGCCGCATAGGTTTGCCCCTCCAAAGCTGCACCCAGCGCCCAGGAAGAATTGGAGAGGAGTCAGTTCTTACCCCCACCAAGATGGGGAAGTAGCCAGGAGTGTCAGTGAGCTTAACGGTAGGTTTCAGAGTTACAGATGGATGATACAGAGTTCTCCCATAAATTGAAGCAGACTCAGGCTGTTCTGGAGATTCATACGTGGTTAGAAATGGCAGTAGGCAACATCTAGGATGCCATGACAAAACTCAGACTTGTGACATTTGCATTTCAGTGTTGTGGAGAAAAATTTTTGATTACTTTTGACTAAAGCTTACCTATTTGTTGGTTTTACTGGGCTAGCTGGCCTTCTCAACTTCTGGGTTACCGTCAGCAACAAGAAGAGTAAAATCCACAAGCGTACATCATATTCAGCTGTTTCATTTATCAGTCATTCCCAGAAAATGCTGTCATTCATGCAGATGGATAAGTATAACATGGATGTAAGCCATGTTCTCTAACTTTTCCCAGATCCTTTACCTTATCAGAGATAAGAAATGCCCTGAGTTACTTTTCCATCATAAATAACGTAAAATTTCAAAATGCTTTACTGAGTTGCAAACTCCAAGTACCATTCTTGTTTGACTATGAAATTTACAGCTGAAGCTTACTTTTGAGGCCACCAGCCTTATACTTCAAAAAAATTGTTTTCAAGAATGGCTCCAGTCTTTATAGGAGATGAAACTCAGAGCATTTTGCATCTACACAAAATACCAAATTATTCTGGATATCAACCAGGAAGCTTTGCTTGAGTAGCCATTGCTCCTAAGGTGATAAATGGTCACTTCTCTTCAATTTGACTTGCCAGTGATGACCTTGGTGACTATCCTATATTATTTGAGAATATACATATGAGCTTTCTTGAAACATAACTCTCCAAGTCTTCAATAAGAATTCAGATTTACCATCCACCACCTTAATGGAAAAAGACACTTGTGGAGCTGGGTGGGATAAGAGAAGTCCCGCTATGATCTGGTGTTATTTAATCTGACTGTGAAGATGAGTCCTCCATTCCCACTTCTGTCTTCTCCTCTCTCTTTTTTTCTCCATGTGGTGTAGTAATTATTTTTCCTTCTCCATTTTTCTTTATCATGCAGCTAGATTAAATGCTTCTTGATCACTGGTAAACTGCTGGTGTCCAACATAAGTATTTATTTATATTTAATATTACCTGGTTTTACCTAAAGTGGAAGACACCTGAATCAAACTGAACATTCACATCTAAACATCAACTAAACACCAAACTTTCTACCTCCTGTAGTCTGCTTACATCAAGAGATGCTTACTTTTGTCGTAAGTCATGCTGCTCTCTCCAATGGTTCAGTGCTTGATTTATGAAAATCCACATAGTTCAGAAGTGTTACAAAGGAAACATCATGTCAATAGCTAGGTGCAATCCAACAAACACTTGAAAGTTAAGCATGTACTAACAGATGATGTATACAGGTGTTGAACACTCAGCAGATCATGGCCAATTTCTGGTTCCACTGAAGTTTCTGTTATGTTCACTAAAATTGGAATTTGACACAAATAACCTTTTAAGTTTTCAAAGGAATTGAAGCTTCTCTTGAACTGAAATGCAGGTAACAAAGAACAGGGAGTGATAGTATTTATACAAGCTGTCAAGTTGAAGAAATTTTTGATCCATAATTTTGTTGATTTTATTTTTTATTTTTTTAAATGAGCTGGACCATTTTTGTCTTCCTTTGAACTGATAGAGTGGCCTGGAGAAGGTGAAAAAGATGTATTAGGTTTCTGATAGATAACCAGTTGCAGAAACATATTTAAAAGGAAAGGAATTCTTTCAGGGTATGAGGTGGAAATTACAATACACTATTTTTGTTGACCCAAATTACATCCTTAATTAGCTCTTTAATACAGCTGCTTCTTCAAAGTTTGAAGAAGCTCTGTTAGTGGAAAAATTGTGACTGTATGGACAGTGCTGGATCATTGCCATGGTACTTTGACACATTATCATCCTAGTAAATGATCCAAGTGTTGAAATTCAGTGTGGAGTGATGGCTTTTGCAAAACTTTGCCATGTGTTTCAGCCCTCCTGGCAAGCACAGCATTATCTGATGGTATGTCTCTTGGAGAGGAATGGAAGAAGACAAGGAAAAAGAGAATGTGGGCTTTGTATGAGCTATGGTATTTGAACTAAAGCTGTAGCTGTATAAAAGCTTGCCTGTAAGTTTACAAACATACAGTTAAGACCCTTACCTAGATCCCTTTTCCTGCCTTATAATTTTATGGTTAAAAAAATTACTGTTGTTTTTGGACTTTCTAGCAGCCACAGAGACAACCAAATGTTGTTTGTTTATTTATTTGTGAAACAAATTATCCCCCTCTGCAAACTTCAATGTGTAATTTGCACTGGCTTTGCAGTTTACAACAATGCACACACTGGTTTAAGTACGCCCCTCTCCCTGGGATTAGAAGATGAAGTAGCAGAATCGCCATGCAAGTGGTTATGATTTTAGTGCAACAGTTGCAGCTCATTATATCTCCCAAAGTCAGAAATAATTTGTCACAACAGAGTCCTCCATTCGAATCTACAGTCTGTGCCTGTAATGAATAAAACATGGATGTCAGAATTAAAAGGCTAAGAGTTACGGTAACACACTCTGAGTACTGTTGAGTGTGATTCAGTAAAATTATGGATTTGTCCCCATTTATCACTTGTGGTACATTTAATTTAACAAACACAGTAGTCAGTTTTTGTTTACACTGGTTGCCTACCCAGAGCAGACAGTCTTTGAAATGTACCCCTTGACATTTTCATTGGATTTCAGTGTATTTGCATGCTGGTTTTATGTGTATTTTCTTGGTTGGACAGTATAGATACCATTCAGTGGCACAGCCACAGTTGCCTCTCTACAGGGCCAGGCAAAACTCAAAGCTGAAACTTGCTGAGTTATCAGTTCATATCAGATAAAAACAACCCAGCTTTGCCCTAATTTATTGTTATGTGTGCTGGTGGTGAGATTTAAGAAGATATATGCAACCACTTTGTGTTGATCATACCAGTATCATCTCAACTGAGTATGAAGAGGGAAATCTCATCTGGAACGAAACAGTGTCCGTTAAGACCAGCAAAGTGAAGTTTTTACACCAAAGGAAATCTACCTACCAGTAGGTAGATTTCTGCCTCATTCCATGGGAGGGTGCAATGGGGTGATGATGTCCCCTTCCAGCTCCTGGTACAGAGCAGGCTCTGGTCCCTGTGGGGTTCCCACCTAGCCTGGGGAGTAAGGCTGCACAGGAGAAAAGACTCCTATCTACCTCTCACCCCCAGCCCCCTCACAAAGTCATATGAGCAGGTGCAGTGGGGCTGTTATGACTTGGATCCTGCACCAGGGTCCACACATTATGGGGTCGAACCTGGCCTGAGGAGCAGACTGAGCCTCCAGAGCCTAGAATACATCCATTAGCTTTGCTTTCTTACTGCCTTACTCCTCAGTTCTCAGCTGCATACGAGTGCCTCCATGATCTCAACTTCTGGGCCTCTGTATGGATTCTCATGCCTCAGAAAAGCCTGTGCAGGAGCCAAAGCCTCTGCTGAAAACATTCTTCCCTGGGGATTTGGCTTGCTGTGGAGGGCTGTGTAGAATGGATGCTATGTTTTTTATGAAAGACTGTTAAACAAGTGAAAAGTAAAGGCATGAATGCTTGTGGATATTTGCATGTGTGCAAGAAAGAGAGAAAGCACCAGTGTTGCCATCCCTCATTTGTAGTATTGGCATGTCCTGGGTTCAGCTGATGCTCAGCACTGCCTTTCCATTGACCTCAAGCACTAATTCCAGCTGAGGATCTAGCTCAGCTCACAAACCTTTTATGTTTCCACCACTAGTTCACAAAACAACATTTCTGTAAACACTGGTACAGGCACACAGTGTAGTGAGTGTATGGGCAGTTTGGTTTTCAGTATGCACTGATGCACACAGCTGGCAAATGCATCACATGTGGAAAAGGGGACCGAAAGAGAGAGGCAAAACTTCCTCAGACACCGAGTAGGAGTTTCTGGTGTTTTGCCTTCTACCCTTGTTTAGTTTACACTTGCTGTCAATGAAAGTGCTGACACTACTCCACGAGGGCTTGTTTCCAGTTGTGCTTGTGCTGATGGATGAGATCGAAGCAGGTCAGCTCAGCTTTATCATGTCCTTCAACAGTATCTGTAATGAGGCAGGGAGGAACATGCTGGGAATTCAAGGAGCAGACATTTTTATCTCTGCTCTTTGATGCTTGGTTGGTGATACCACAGGAGAATAAAAAGCTATATAAGCAAAAAGCACTTTTAAGGTGGTTATAACACACCTTAATGCTACTTCTATCTGCTTGTGCTACAGATCTGCAGAAGTCACTTATGGCATTAAAAAAAAACCTCATGGGAGCAAATGTGGAGGGGAGCGTTTGTAACATGCTTCACTTTCTGTGAACGCAAATGGTAAGCAGGCAAAACCATTGCTGACAGGATTAAAGACATGCTGGTAGCAGCATCTGAGTTGTTTTGAAATGCCTAGGAAATCGGGCATATAAAATGAAACGTGTCATCCCAGGTCATCTTCTCTTTAGGACTGCTTCTGCCTTTCACACTTAAAGTGCTTGGGACAGCCAGCCAGTCCTGCTGCGGCTTTTTGGACTGTCAGTGTGTCTGTTCTCACTTTTTCTTCTAGGTGTTTATGCCCACTGTGGTCCCCTTTTTTTTACTTGTTTCTGAGGACTCTATACCCTCCTATAGAGGAACATGCCAGCTCTGAAAACAGAAGTGTATGGTATATGTTCTTCAGGGTTACAGGCAGCGTTTTCTGCATCGTGGATGTGGGTGGCACTATTATTTTCACAGGTTCTTTGGCACTTTTTTGTATACTTAATTACCCATCCTCCCTTTGTGAATTTACAGAGGAAAACTCTGGTTTGTGGTTTGCGGTATAAAAGAAAAATGGTGTAAGCGTCCCACAGTTCTGGTTTGATATATTCTACAAAGGTTTTGTTGGTGATCCTGTGAGCCCTCATCTTTCTTTTTTATGTACAAGTAAATACCACTGAAATAAATTTCAAAGAAAACCAGCTATTCTTTGGCTAATTTTCTTCCTCACTATATCAGTGTGACCATGGATAAATGGGTTTGTCACTTGTTTTAAAGAGAAATGCTGCAGAATTCAAAGAGAGGATGGCAGGGGAAATAATTTTCAAGGGTCTTTTCACTGTAAGCCTGGGCATGTGTACAGAAAATGCTGTGTAGTGTAATCGCTGTATCTTAAAATATCCAGTAATCAGTAGTTGGAGCAGAGAATGTAGGCCAAATGATCTTCAAATGCAAGTGGAGAAATAGCTAAAAAACAGTGTGCTCCATTACAATTACATTTAGGAAAATGCTTTGCCACATCTGGCCAACCGTGTTCTTACAATAGAGGACAAATGACTTCCTACCATTTCCTCTCACACAGTTGGTACTAGCACCTGGCTTTGGGTGACTGTGGAGAAAGGAAGATAACACAGATGGAAAAAGGAGAACACTCTGAAGACACGCCAGATGCGATGACCTTATTTACTTTTTTCCCCCGGTTTCTTTCTTTGGGCTGCAGCTACCTCCTACAGTCTGCTGCTAAGGGACTCAGGACAGCAACAGCAGGAAATTCCTCCAGGCTTTCCTCCAGCTGTGATTGCTGGTGCCCCCTCTTACCCAGAGATTGGTGCTGCTCACCAGGTCTGTGCCCCCAGGTAGTGGTATGAATTATGCCTAGAAGTAAGCACTGCCACATGGAAAAAGCTTTTGTGTGGAGCAGCCCTCTATTTGGGTGACATTGGTTGCCAAGTAAGTGTCACCACAGTTTGTTACTCATTACATTGGCTCCCCATGAAATATGAAGTTGTATTCAATGTCTCAGTGTTAATCTCCAGGATCCTCAAAGGACTTGGCAGAGCTGGCCAAGGCAGTGCCTCCCTCATGGGAGTTATGTCCTGGAACAGCTGCTTTTCCCAGAAACTATGAAGATGTCACTTTTGAGGCTGATGGTGGAAGTGAGGGGAAGACAGTGACTTCTGTGGCTTTTGAGATGTCCTGGCTCCCAGGTGGGAAGGTTAGAAAGGCTGGGACCTCGCAATGCACTGCACCGCATGAATCCCCTGACTCATGGACACAGCTCACTGTGGGAAGGGGAAGGGGCCTGACAGAGCCAGAGGTGGAAGGAAGAGTGGTGTAGAGAATTCAAGAAAAAGGAAGGGAATTTAAGTATTTGTGAAAGATGGGTATCCCATGTAGCCAGTTTGGAAGACAGATATCTACATTTTATGTTACTTCTCTGTATTTTGGTATTTACAAAAGCATCTCATTTTCAGAAGTACTAAAAGCTCAGGATTGATACAATGATCTCAGATACTCAGAGTTTAACAACAGGCACACCGTTTGGACAAGCTCAATCTTACTCTAATTCTGTAGCTCATCCAGTGTCAGAAAATGCTCTTTGGAGAAATTTGTCTCTTTGGAGGCATTCAACCACTCTGGTTCTTCTTTACTAGTAGGTAGATTCAGGGAAGAAATCCTCAGGTTGGTGGAGTCACAGCTCAGCTTTCACTCATTTTCCTTGCATCCACTGTTCTTCCACTGACAGAAAATATTTGCTTGTTGCTATGTGAAGACCTATTACACAGAAATTTGAGCTTTGTCCTATTAAAGTTGGAAAGCTGATGCATTGCAGATACAGCATCAAGAAGCCAAGTGTGCTACTGAAGAGTTAAACACTTGTTTTGTGCTCTTCAGTTGGAAAAAAGGTCTGAGTGACTTTTATTAATAATGTGGATTTAATTATGGATTTGAGAGTTGGAAAAAAGTAATAAAGGAAAGAATTTTGGATAAAAACCAAACACACCTAAAAAGTTTTACATCGTTAAGATCCTGAAGGAAAACAGAGATGTGAGGTGTCATCATGGGGAGAGACGCTTGTGGCAAGTCAGGAACAAATATGAAAACACTGTACATAAAATATCTCTCAGAGACATAAAGTAAATGCGTCTCCATGGTAAATGGATATTTGAGCTCTTCGAGGCAAGGAATGTCTCTTACTTTGTTTTTGACTAGGAGTGAAAGTGATAGGGACCTAATTTCTGATTTCCATGTGGGGTCTTAAAGACACCCATAATGTAAGTAATTACTAATATTAATAACTCTTGAATGTGAATCTGCAGTCCTTGATCATAGGAGAAGCATTACTGACTTCTGAGAAGGTTTGCTGGCCATCTGCTAACAATCTGGACACCTGATTGTGCTCCAAGAAGATCAAGTAGAAAGCCAGGTCCTCTATTTTGCATTTAATTACTGCTAAGAAGTCATAATGAGTGCATCACGATGCAACCTTTGCAAGTGTCACTGGGGATTAGACTATTGCAATACTATTTCAATAATGCAGTATGAGGCTACATCTTAGATTTATCTGGAAAGTATCAATGCAGAATTTGACAGCCTGGTTTTGCTTTTGGTTCCAGGATGCATTTCTCAAGGAGTTCATGATGTAAATGCTTTGATGTTCATTCTGCAAGTTGTTGGGTAGAGTTTGCCCTTTAAACAGTGTGGGACCTATGTCTTGGCCAGCCACCCCTCCATTCTGTGCTGGAGTGCCATGGCAGAGGTAGGAAAGAAGGATTTAGAGACTCACCTGGAAGTACAGAAGAGGTTAAACCAAAAGGACTTCCCAGTGAGGATACCAGCCTTGGCCCTTGTTCCCAGCTCTGGATTTGGAAACTAATTTATTGAACTTTAATGTGTGTTCAAAGGCCTGTTGATTTCTTAGCCTTTCAGGAGTGTAGAAAGATTTGGCAGTGGGGCAGACTCAATAAAACTGGTGGATGCTTGAGTAATGCCCAATTTGGGGAGGGTCAGCATGGCCTTTGTACAAGGAACATTGTCTGTACAAACCTCATAGCATTCTTGAAAGAGGCTTAGAGGTCTGTGGATAAGAGTCATCCCATTGGCTGATTATTGTTAGCTTTCCAAAGGCTTTTGACAGAGTTTTTCACCAAAAACTTTTAAGGAACCTAACATAAGACAGAAGATCCTTACATGGATAAATACTTGATAAGGGTAAGAAATGGTATGTATGAGTAAATCACCAATTCTTAGAGCAGAGTGAGATCAGCAGGGGCATTAAATGGCGATCTGTGGTGGGAACTTTTATGTTCAGTGAGAAGTGATATAAAAAAATTTGCTGATGAAACTGAATTACTCAAACCAGCAAAGATGAAGGACGTCTGTGAAAAGTTGTAGAAGGACCTGCATGGCAATGGATGGCATTCAAGGTAGATAAAAATAAAGTGATAAATGGAGGAAAACTGTTTTAGTTCTTTCATGTTGAGAAGGGTGCAGCACAACTGGAAAAGAGCCAGAGAAGGTCAGCAAGGGTACAGAGTATCTTTCTAATGAGTTGTTGCTAATGATGTTAGGGACACTCCATGAGGTCAGTGGAGTGGGTCTGCCCCAGTGTGCTGGGCCTTTCCCAGGCTCAGCCAAAGCTATTTGTTTTAGACTTGTCCCAGAGCACTGCTGTGAAAGGCACTGGGTTTTAGTGGATGTGAGGACAAGGCTGTAAAAATAAACACAAGTAGTTTTGTTGAAAGTATCCACTCCACTATGTAGTGGCATAATCAACTCTCCTGTAAACAGATCCAGTTTCTTTTTCTCAAAATCTTCTTAAAAGCTAGTTTTCTACATCACTTCTCAGCCACAATGTCACTACTCTAAACGAATAGCATGTAAAGCCTAGGAAGAGTGTGTGAACCAGATTTTACACTAGACTGCATCTCTTCCTTACAAAGCAGCAAGCTGCAGTTGCAGAAGTGAAGTTTTATGTCTCTTCTTGTAGCAGGAAAAGGGAAAAGGTCAGTTCAATCAGCCATGTCTGGTGCACAGGAGAGACAGAGGAGGAAGAGCCATTTTCAAGGTAAAATGCCATCAGTTATACTGCCAAGATCTAAGGTCCCAGATGCAGAGGGAATGCATTCCCCACTCCTCCTTTTTTTTCAGCTCGCAGCCTCTCTTTTGTTTTTTAAATTAATTTTTGGCAGTAACATAACCCCTGGAATCCTGCCATCTGGTGATTTAAAAATTTGTCTTGAAAAGAGGGAGGAAGGCAGGGAGAAAGCAAGGGGTAGAGGGAGAAGGAAAACCTAATGGAGGTGATTGCAAGGTTACACAACTAACATTTTTTCTGCAAAAAATCCTTGTAATTTATTTTTTTGATGAGTCCATTTTTATGTCAGGCCCTGTGGGAGAGAAGATGATGTCTGTTCAGTAGAGATTACTGGCCATTTCAAAGTAGCAACAGGACAGCAAGGCAGAACAAAACATATTGGTATTTTATGGGGTTTCCTTAAAAGAAGGCTGTCAGTGTAACATGATCATTCCTTAAATCTTTAAAGCATGGAATGTTTATAGTTAAAAAGATGCAACCGTGGAAACACAGATATATTAAAGTGGAGTAAAGATTCTTCTTGTTTTGGGCTGAACAGTTTCACAGATGCTGGGGAAAAGGCATGGCATCCTCATCTTGCCCCGGCAAGATGTGCCATCTGGTCTGTGTTTGTCACTGACAGTGTTTTGGGCTGGGTCTCTACCCAATTTTCATTATTGTCCCATGTGCCTTGGGTCATCTGGAATTGGGATAGCCTCTCCCTGCCCAATTCCTTGGTGTCTCATGCACCTGTTGCCACCCTCAGCCAGTGCCAAGCGGCAGCCCTGTGCAAGCCAGGTGACCATTTGCAGCAAGATGGGGACCATTGCAGGTTCTTGTGGCACTCTTCCCCAGAGGATGCAGAGTGAAGAAAAATTATGTGAGCCCCTCTCTAAGCCTATGGCTCAATGCAAATTTGAAAAGGATAGATATTATACAATCCATATTTCTGGTCGTTGTTTCTGCTTCCGTGGGGAGACCTTGGAAGTGAGGGTGTGTGTTGGCACCTCACTGATAAAATCCAGGGGCATGCATGCCAGCCATTGGGTTATAGTGGTGGTGGTGGGCTACAGTGTTAACAGTTAGGAATGAATAGGAGTGCCATCATCAGTCACTGAGCTGTGCTTACCCAGAGGTAAAGTCCATGCTTCCCCCTGCTCTGCTTTCCCATCATAGGGCTTTGCCAACTGCTGGCCAGAGACACGGCAGCTGCCTGTGCCACCATGCTACTCTTTGTCCAACTCATCAGTTTCCTCTCCTAAAACAACCTCCTTACAATTAATACTGATAGACGCGGGCTTCCTTTTTATTATTTCCTGTTGCAATCAGTTCATTCAGCTTTTCCCCAGTTGGTTTCAGCTGAAGCCCCAGTTGGGCTGGCCAGCTTCCAGGTGCTTGGAGAGGAAATGCAGAGTTTACCTTTGTGTAGCACTGAGTAACAAGATATGCGCCCTATGGTCCATATTTTGGGAGGGAAGAGGAAAAGGGGGAAAAAAAAGGCGGCAAAAAATGATTCTTGTGTAAAGGATATGGATGTTTTTTGTCTAAATATACTGCACCATGCGCATCCTGATATTCTCAAGCAGGATATCTTTAAATGGATACTGGCAGCTGATTTATGCTTAGTACTGATTTGTTTTTGAAGGGACATATGTATACAAAAAAAGTGAAAGATATTATGGCAAAATATAAAAGGAACTGTTGTTTTCATAAATAACCACATGGTTTTAAAATTTAAACATCTCCATGCAACATTGGAAAACTGTGGCAATAACATTGTGGTGTTGCACAAGACCTACTAAAATGACGCCAGGAAAAAACAGAAGTAAAACTTATTCTTTGCATTGTCCTGCAGAAGGGTGAATGAGACTGCAGATTGTCACGCAGCGCAGCCTCTGCTCAAAGGAGGCTCTACCGCATTCATCTGATTCAATCATTTGGTTGAAAGAGCCAAAAGGTACTTTTTGAGGTGATGCCTAAAATGTACTTTTAAACTGCACTGCACTGCATGCTGTGAAGCAGCATGAGCCTCACTTGAAGATCAATCAGTGAGCAGGTATGGAACACTCATAAGGAGCAAAAATATGTCATTGCTCGTCTTTCTTGTGTCTTGGTTGCTGATGCTACCAAAGATGTAGCAAAATAGTGAATGAGGACTAGCCTTTTGTCCACCGAAGTCTTCTGTAAATTCACATTACCTGTCTGGACTGTTGCAGGGTGACAAGCTTCCAGCAGCTGCAAGCAGTGCAACATGCAAAGGGCAGACCAGCTGAGTGAAACTGGTGGTGGAGAGGCTCACTGACTATGTGCTTGGGGTATTTTGCGTTGGACAAGGTGTAGAGGAATGGCTGGAGTACTCCTGGTGACCTCCTAGGATGCATCTGCTGGTCTAGTTCTACTCCAAAAGAAACCAATTGGTGCCCTCTGGGACAGCTCTTGCCATAGTGAATCAAGGGGTAGGAAGTGATGGTGCTCTCCTGGCCCTACCTAAAATACTAATGTAAAAGACACCAAAATGTTCAACTTAACGGGAGCTGCACAAAGAGTCCCAAGGGCAGAGGTGTCCCTGCATTGCAGTGATCCCCACACCACCCTGTCCCCCATCAGCCCCTAGTGTTCATGTGTTGCAGTGTCCACCCCCACAGGGCTGCAAAGAGCTGTCTCCTGCCTGGTAAGAAATAGTGACATATTCTTCACAATTGCCTGTTTCTATAAGTGTGTAGCCTCCACCTTATCTCTGAGACATTTTTTTAATTCCCAGCATTGTAGCATGCTCTCTTGCTCTCCCAGGCATCTCACATAACCGCATGCCTCCCTGCCACGCAGTGCTAAGCAACTCATTACTGTATGTCTTAGGGAAAGTCTGGAATAACCTTAATTTTCTATTTAAAAAGCAGCTGCTGGTCGCAGCAATTGTCCTAAGGAATGCTTTATAGTTGATCTGTGTCCTGATGTGTGTAATATTGCTGAGGACAGGATAAGCCAGATCTGGAGGTCTGTGAATAACACTGTATTGTGAGAAACTTCCACCTTTTCTTTTGAGACAGACGGAAAGTGCATGTCACAGGAGAAGGCAAGGCTTTCAATTAAGTTCACCAAGTGTGTATTTAAATTTTAGGGATCATACCAGATGTGCTTCAGAAAATTGACTATTTAGGGGTTTTTTTTTACACAGTTCTGTTAGGGGATTAGGAAATATTGGCATCATTAAAACAGGCAAGAAAACATTTATTAGGTTGTCAAAAAGCACTACAGCCTCAGATAAATCCACTGTTGTTCTGCCCCATACCCTGCTTTCCTGCAACTCGGGGATGTCAACGGCTGTGAAGCAATGGAAGAGTCACCGAGACAGCTGGGATGTGAGGGTGAAATCACAGGCTAGCATTTCACCTTTAAAAAGAGCTTAGGCAAGCACATGTTGGGAAGTCATTCTTACCATTCAGGTGGAACAGGGACCGGACACTTTTGGAGCTTCCTACTGATCTGTTGGGTTTGTGACGGCTCTAAGTGAGGTCATGTTGAGTCACATCAGCTGAAAATTAGGGTTTAAAGTTTAAAAATTGATATTGGGTTAAAATTCTGGTTCTAAAATATTAAAAAAAAAAAGAAGGAAAAAAGATTGCTTGTGAAAGAACTTTTGTTGCAAGCAGAGATTCCAGGATTAAGTTCTCTAGAAAATAATTTTATTTTTCTATTATTTTTAACATTGTATTGGTGAATAAAACTTGATTAATTAACTCTTGCTTTTCACAAGTGCTCTTCATAACGAGAATCTCTTTTAAAGAAGAAAAGGTTATAAAGGGTATAATAACTGACTTAACTGATAGTATTGCACCTTTGTGCTTTATAACATTATGCTTGTAAAAATCTGTTTTGTGTTGTGTCTGTGGTGAGACAGGGCAGTGCAGAAGGTTCTCAGGGAATATTTTAGGTTCTACCTGGAGGAGAAAAAGCCCTAGTATCCACTATACAGTGAAACTGGAATGCGGAGATTTATACTGGATTATGTCCATCATCCATCTAGTCTAGCATCCCACATCTGAAAGCTGTCAGTGCCAGATGCTTGAGATGAAAGTGTAAGAAACTTTCAGACAAAGAATTATCTTACTCATAGTTACAGTTTTGCTTAAGCTCTGGAGAGTATATTTTAATACCTCTTCGAAAATGCTTGTCCTTGATGTTTTCAAAGTTTATATAAGCATCTAGACCTTTCTGAAAGTTGCTACAATTTGTATTTTAGGGGCTGTCCATGGAAACAGACCCCATGGTTTAATCCCATCTTGTGTGAACATTTTTTTCAGTACCGTTCTGATCATTCAATTGCATATAAACCTTCTTGTGAGGGAAGATAAAGAACAGAAGCTCTTTACATAATTTCTTCCTATAAGCCAGTGTTCTGTGTACATTTTATAATGCCCTGCTTTTTGTCACTGCTATGAGATGAAAACTCAGAACCTTAAAACTAGAAGAGAAAAAAAAAAGACTTGGGAGGGGAAAATTGCTCATTTTTACTGGGTTGAACTATTCAAAGCACACAGACAAATATTTAAATATTCCTCTGGAATAGAGCTTAAATCAGTAAAATTGAGTTACAAAAACTGTCTTGGCTCAGTAGCAGTCTTAAAACCATATAGATTTGGCTTGGATATTTTTTTTTTTCCATTTGAGAAACTGACAATACACTTCTTGTTGACTGAAACATGATAGCAACAAAAACGTTTTGTTTAGACTTTGCTTCATATGTCAAAAATGCAAAAGAAATTTATTTTGGAGGGGAGAAGAGTTACTGCAGACCAAGAATGTTTGATGTTTCATTAAAAGGAATGTTAGAATTGTGTCTTTCACAGTTTTTCAGATGAAAAAAAAGTCTAGGTGGGGAGCCAAAATCAGTGCCTATATTTTTTATACGCTCGGAGGTTGCTTAACCTGCTTTACACAAATATGTACGTGAGAGAATAGGGAAGAGTGAAGAGAGAATGAGATGTGTGAAAAGATTTCCTGTAGTAGACGTGTTCTTGATATACCTGCAGATTATTTCTAGAGCATTGAGATGTTTAAAACACAGCTGTTTGAGGAGTTGCCACTGCCACATACAGTTAAATCATAATGCTTACTACTCCTGTGGCTTGAAAATGTTTTTTCTTGTTTGGGGAGAGGAAGGGAGGTTGGAGATTTTTATTTTTGTCAGGATGGCTTTGCAGTGAATAGAAGAACAAAGGAATTAGGGAAAGTAACAAACCAGAAGCAGTCAACAAGACAAAGCTGAATAACTAAAAACTTAGATGCTCCTATTTTTTATCTGCCATGTTTCTTGAAATCATGTAAACTATTGTAAATTGCTTTTTCACTAGTTATGCAAACAGCTCAGTAAAACTCAAGCCATTTAGACTATATCTGCAGATGTTCTGGAAGTCAATCTCTCAAAATTTTGTTGTTAACAATCTGGTGAATATTAAGGTTCATTTGGAAGATATATACTCCAATGGCACTGGCTGCTCCAGGGGTCTCCTGGAGTCACCGTGAAGCTATCCAGGCAGATTCTAACACTGCTTCTGGAAACAGAGAAGTTAGATCTCTGGAGGTGCTGAGCATCTGATATGTCCAAACAAGGACATCTGAAATCTGGGAAATGAATTACACTCCTAGAAGCCTGTAATTGGTTTTCTCCATGTCGTTTGTACTGATGTTAACTAAAATTCAACACATTTTTTTTGCATGTATTCCAGCTTAGGCTGCATTTAGTCAAATGTAGATTAGCTTTCATCCAAATATGGATACTTCCAGGGAACAAAACCGTATTTGTTGTCCAGACTCTATTGACCCATGCAATATTGCAATATCCAGTAATGCTCTGGTAAACATATAACAAATTCAGATATAGAAAGAAAGTGTCTTGAGTTCAGTGTTTAAAAACCATCTCTGTCCCACTAAGAAAGCAGAAAAATAAAGCATTTACTTCATACCTCTTCCCTCAAGTTATTGTTATATTAAACAAACTTTGCTGGGAGCATTCATATTAAAAAATGGAAAGGTTTACAATACAGTAAGTAATAGCTTCATTGGGGTAGGAAGAATAGCTTAAACGATGTGAATAGTTAACTTCATTTTTGCACACTCTGGAAAGGATATTTAAACTGTTTTGACATGTCCAGACACTCATTTTAGAATCATAGTCTTTCCAGACATTACTCAATCCACCTGACATTGGAGAAGCAGGATTTGTCACCAGTTCCTGATCTAATGTGTTTTCATGCTGAATTCAGAAACTCTTAACTCTGTTAATGTTGAGTCGTTTATACTAAAAATATATTTTTTCCACAGTCCAGTCTATGCCAGTAGACTTTACTCAAGGGAGAATATGCAACCTAATACAAACGGCAGAGGTTGGGAGCGGAGCCATTAGGGGATCCCTCCATCAGTAATTTCTAACCACTCTGCCACAAATATATCCTTATTGTTTCAGGTATTTACAGTTCTGTCACTGGTAAGAAGCAATTTTCCGTGCTAGTTTATGGGAATTCATTAGAGGTTATTTGTGAGTAAAGACTGCATTCCTACTATCCTGCAAAACTGCACAACTGCGCTCTTTTAACAAATTATATTTAAAGTGATTTAAAGGTCTGTTTAAGGCAACTTTTGATTTCCAGTAAGTCAGGTGTTGTCTTACTATGGAAGAGGCTTCCTTAGGTGTGTTACAGAGTCATGGAGCAGCTGAGGCTGACCGGCACTTCTGAAGGTTTTCTTGTCCAACCCACTCTGCCTGTGCAGGGTCAGGCAAAGCAGGCTGTAAGGGGCCTCCTCTAGACAGATTTTGATATTTCCAAGATCGAGATGTCACAGCTTCTCTGGGAAACCTGTGCCGGTGTTTGATTACCCTCACGGCAAAGAAGTTTTGTTGGTTTTTTAAGTGGTATTTCCTGCATTTCAGTTTGCACCCATTGCCTCTTGTCCTGTCACTGGGCACCACTGAGCTCCATCTCTCTAATTCCTCACCTCAGGTGTTTATATATGTTACTAAATCCCCCTGACCCATCACTTACCCAAGCTTTATGCAAAGCTCCCTACTCTCAGGATCCTGCACTCCACCTGGACCATCTCATGGTAGCTGCAGTCAAGTCTGCTGCTGACCTTCACATTCCCAACCAGCTCTTCCTTCCTGTAAGTATGAGATTCAGCAGAGCATCTCCATCTATCGGCACCTTGATCACCTCTGCCAGGAAGTTGAGATCAATGCACTCCAGAAACCTCCTGGATTGCTTGTGCCCCACTGCATTACTCTTCTGAATGTTATTTGGGTCGTTAAAGTTCCCCATGAGGATGATGGCCTGCAGACTAGAGGCTTCTTCCAGTTGACCAAAGGTCTCATCTGCCTTTTCACGACCAGGCGGTCCATAGCAGACATCCACCACAACATTGCCCACATTGGTTTACTCTCTAATCCTAATTTATGAATTCTTCACTGGTGATTGTGTGTCATCAGCTCTCTCCCCCATCATTTCCCATTTAAAGCTCTCCACTCCAGGTTGGTCTACGTGTATTATGTAACTTAGGTAACACAAAATCGCATTTTAATGTTGCATCGTAGTTTTAACATGTGTTATCAGGTTGAGGTAAGCCCTAGATTTCCTTTTAGCTCCTAACATGAAACTCCAGACTGCTTTATATTTATCTACACTCCTTTGGGCATATTATGCTCATTTCTTAACGAAGGTGGATGTAAAAAACCATTATGTTAATAAAAAAAATATTACTTGATCAACAAAAAATGTGTTGGTTCCTCTGAGATGGTTCATTGGGATTGTTATTTTGAACAACCTTTTTGCTGTAAAATCCTAATGCTTGGGTGGATTTTACCTCAGTTCTGCTGCCTGAAGAAAACGTTCTGTGAATGTATGGGCATATGTAGGGAGAGGTATAGGATTTTCCTCAAACAACTGTATCAATTCAAAAATGATTTATACGCTACCTCCCTCCAACATGTAGGTTTTGGCTTCTTCAGATGTCGGACTTTACAAAGTTTGTTTCCCTCCATCACACAGATTTCTTCTTTTCATCTACTGAATGAAGAGACTTTAGAGTCATAAATGGTGAAACAAATTTATCTGACGAACTGACTTCCTTGTCCTCTGCTCTCTCTGGAATAAAATGTGGCAGGGGCATTCTTAAGTATTTCACCTTTTCATGTCTTGAAAAAATCCCCTCCAGTTTAATCTCCTTAATCTTCATTTACTTTTGCAACCACTCCCTGCTAAGGCAAAGAAAAGATCTGTTCCCTCTCCAGCAAAGAAAATATTTCAATTATTTTAATTTTTTTTTTTTTTTTAACAGGAAATCAAAATAACTGTGCTCTTGTAGACCTAGCTGCTGTGCTCAGCTTGGTCTGGCCATGGCTACCATGAACCATTGGCTGTGCTGCCAGTGGAGCAAGATGCCACGTGCTCTGCTCCAGAGCGGGAATGAGCATATGGCCAACAACAACAGCAACGGCAAAGAATCAAAGAAACCTCAGATGACATGCTTCTGGAGATTACTGTTTCTCTGTGACGTGGGGGAATGTTATCTGGCTTGTTACAGGACATCTGCGTGGTAGGCTGGTGGCCACCCCCCCACCCTCTTTAACATGAGTTCAGGTCTGGCTGGTGAGCCCTCTGCCCAGCTGAGGTTTCAGCCCTGAGCATGGGGGTCGGAGGGATCTCTGTGAGGGCTGCACGAAGCTGAGCCTCGTGTGAATGGCAAAACGATTGCAAATGTGTGTGGGGGGGTGTTTGCCATTTTTTAATTTGGCTTTTGTTACTGCAACTTCTTTTCATTCACTGCACTTTTCCATAGTCAGCACTGTGGCTGCCAGCAGTTGTTCCTGCGAAATGCTTCTGATTATGGTTGGTGTCAGCAAATACAGTGTCTACAGCCCCTCTGTAGTGTTTCCAAAAATGTGTTAGCCTGGACAGAGCACTAGTGGGTCAAA
Source organism: Strix uralensis (assembly GCF_047716275.1). Classification (NCBI taxonomy): domain Eukaryota; kingdom Metazoa; phylum Chordata; class Aves; order Strigiformes; family Strigidae; genus Strix; species Strix uralensis. The sequence goes on from NC_134012.1 coordinate 76,289,113, forward strand.
AATGCAAAAATGGTCTGAATGTCAGTCTGAAAAACAAAGGGCTTTACAACCTGCTCTTTCAGCTCAGCAAAAGCTGCTCACAGTAAGGGACTGAATTGTTTCCCTACACAGGGTGTGCTATTACTTTGCTTTAAAAATACATCCTTAGCAATGGATCACACTCCTGCCTCGCTCCTGCAGCTGTGGTGGTAGAGGGGGCTTCAGGTGTTTTATTGCAAGATGCTAAAATGAACCATTTGCTGAGTGAGGGAAAAGGAGGGTCTGGTAAAAGTGATGCTGACAAGTAGAGTTCATGTTAGACAGCCACTGTTATTTTCTGCAGAGCTGTAGCTGTCACCTGCATTTGGCTCCCACAGTGTTTTTTGAAAGGGCAGGTGGTGCTGGTCCCTGCTGTGTCAGCAAAGACCTGGAAGTGGTGAAGACAGGGAGGGGAGCATGGTCCCATCCCCATCCCAGAGGGGTTTGGGCTCAAGTCCTTGCTCTACCAGACAGCTCTCCATCAGTGGAGCTTCTCCAACCCAGCAAATCCTGAGAAACAGTGAGTAAGAGGATAGGCGGGAACAAAAATAAACTCACACGGTTACATTAGCTGCTGCTTAGACATTGTTCAGGTTTCACAGAAAAAAAAGCAGGCTGTCATCAGTGCACTTCGGTGTCTCAGGCCAGTACTGCCAGACAGGCTGTTGGGACAGTGGTGGTTGATGTAGGAGGGAGGCGGGGCAGCCAGGGAGGAGTGGGCATCAGCAAGCAGGAAGGAAGTGGGGAGTGGACACAGGGCCAGGGGTGTGATAACAAGAAAGGGGATGGGAGGCCTTGATCAGCCTCTGTGGGAGCAGGGGCACAGGTCTGCACACGAGTGATGGTAGGTGACAGAGTACGTGGGTCCACCTGGAAGACCTGAACTGGCCTGAAGCCAGTCCTCGAGTTTTCGCATCCTTGTACTATGGTACACCGTAATATATACTGATGTTCAGCCCCTGTGTAGCATTTAACTTGTGGAACTCAAAGCACACACTTGACCAAGGTACCAAGACCCAATTATCAAAAAAAGGGTGAAGGGAGGCAAAACAGCTCACCTCTGGGGCAGAGCTGGGGTTCAGCCTCCAGCCTCTGGCTGTTTGAGCAACAGCAAGGCACAGATCTGTGGCCATGGTCACTCAAGGGCCCAGGACCAGTCCTCAGAGTTGTAGCCACTTGTTTCTTGTAGTTCTGTCCCGTTCCTCCAGTTCTCTGCTGGCATCTGCTCTTGGCCAGGACTGGAGACAGAGGGGTGGGCTAGTTCATCACACACCCAGGAGATGGGTCCTTGGGTCCTCATAGGCTGAGTCTGAGTGATTTTACACTCACAGAGGAGACATACATACAGCTGCTGTCAGCTTAAGCAGCTCTACTTCTTGCCATGTTCATCTTCAGAAGTCCTGCCCTGGTGCATTCCGTGAGGCTGGGAGGAGCCAGGCACAAGGATTCACACTTAGCACATCCATCAGTGACACTGGGACAGTGGGAGCCCTGTTTTCGGTCCATCTCTGTCTAAGTTACTTGCCATGAAGTAACTCGTTTTTCCCATCAAGGAAAACCAGGGTGTGAAGCAAAACATGGCAGCCTGCATCCCAGATGGGCAGGGCTTTCAGACACATGTTTCTCCTCCAGTCCGCCCACTACAGTTAGTACAACATGTCACATTTCTACACTTCTCTCTCCTATCTCCTATCTAGTTATATTTAATTTTGCCAGATGATATGCTACTGTGCCTCCCAGGTGTGCTGCAAGCTGGGGACAGCTGAAAAGAAGAATGAGATTCAGTGCAAAGACATGTAGTCCTACCCATGAGCACTCTTTCCTTCTCCTCTGGTCCTCACATGGTTTCAAAAAAGCCCCTGGCTTCCTCCATCCTCCTTGCCTCATATGAGTACCTCCTGGGGATTCAAAGGGACAAACTCTGATGTTCGTCAGCATAGGTCAGCATAGGGAAGGTAAGACTCACAGAAAGACTGTAAATATTTTTATTAATGGAAAATAAGAAACCTAATCCACCTTACTTTTATTTGTCCCATTTGTATTAATGAAAACATACTGCAGTATTTTTCACTATTCTCCTTTTCATCAGATACTCTTCAGGTCCCTGTGTAACACAGTTGTGATCAGTGCCTTTTTACCATCATACTGGGTAACACATCAACATACACTAGAAAGGGGTCATCCCCTGAAGGAGCTTGCACCATAGATGTGGCAGAAAGTGGTGGGCAGCATCTTTGTTATCCTTGAGTTACAAATGGGGACCTGAAAGACAGTGAGTCACCCAAAAAAGGGCTTTTATTCTGTTGTCCTGAGATCCTGTGCCAGCAGCTCAAATGAAGGATCACCCTGTCTCCTCTGCCAGCCATTGCCTTTCCTTTCCTAGGACCAAGTACGCTCCAGGTCTGTGGGCCATAGATATCTGGTGACCTTGGTGCCTGTGATAAGAGGAGCTCTGGGACTGCACTGAATTACAGTGCCTCAAGGGGGGACGAACATGAACAAATGTTGCCCTGATGGCTTCACACCCGCATACATCTCCATGTTCAACATCTTTGAGACTTGTGGCCTGTAACTATATATACATTATATATCCTCTGCTAGTCATCCCACCTCTCCCCTGCTTGTGGTGTCTGCTTCTACCCAACAAAAATGAATCTCCCCAGTAGCAGGAACCTGAATGATTATCACTGTGAGAGCAGTTAAGATGATCAGTTGCCTTTGGTAGAGTAAATCCCTCAGAGAGTAGGGACAGTAGAAGACAGCTACACGGCAGATGTTTATATATATGCGCACATGCACATATACACACACTCTCCCTCTCTAATTCCTTGACACATGGAGAGCAGCTACACATGCAGCACACTTTGTATTGTACGTCAGCTTCAAACATAGCCCAAATCAGCCGTGGAAATGGCAGCAATTATGGTAAGCTGAAACCAAACAAACTGCAGCAACCTAATAGTTTCAGTGGCAGAAGAAAAATCCCACATCACCCAGCTGCAGGAGCTGATAGGAAGACAAGCCTTAAGGCAGCTTATGGTTTCCTGGCTGTCATCAGCTGGCAGCTCAGATACTTGATATAATGAATAATCAGTGTTTGAACTGATAGAATTGACCTTAAAACATGCTGGGGACGTGGAAATTTTCACAGTGTGCATTGGGCACTGGAAATTGTGGTTTGAATACATTTACATAGTAAATGTTTGTACTATGGGTTGAAATTAACGCAAGATGAAAATAAAGGCTGTAGTCACTACATGGCAAAAATATGGAGATAGCTATATATCTATATAGCTATATATCTGTGAAACTAGAGAAGGAACTCTGTAAATGACAACAGCAGTTTAAGTAGACGTACACTGCAAGTTGTCCTTCTTCTGAGGCCTGTATTTATTACACAGATGGCAAAACAAGCCAGTGAGAAGCAGGAGGGAAGGTCTTCAGTGGGCAACTGAGTAAAAGCACTTCTTAGGAATGCATTAACAGCACAGGTAGCAAGGCTCTTCTTTCCTTCCTCCTCTCCCAGGGGGGATGTCAGAGACCTGCTTGATGTGGCGATGGTGGGCAGGAGTTGACCACCTCCACCTCCACTTGCCTCCTCATTCATGCTGCTCGGTGCTTTGGCAGAGAAGGTGGGCAAGTTTCACTGACTGCTCTTGAGACATTGCATGGGGTTAGGGCTGCAGGCGGAAAGCCTAGGAGAAACCTAGGGGTGCCTTTGTGTGGAGCTGAAAGGAGGGAACTGGCTGGCTTTCTGGTCTTCCCCTGCGTCTGCTGCAGACATCTAGCCTGCGAGGAACCTGGCAGGACTGGGCTCACCTACTGCCAAGATTTCTGTGAAATAGTATTCCTGAGTTGCTTTGTCCTTTTTTGCTGGCCTGGTCACTCTCCAAAAGCCAGGCTTTAAAGAAAAAAACCTAAACCCACTGTGCAGATGTTACAGCCAGGACTGTTAACATGCAACAGAGGCTTTTCTAGAATTGCAGAGGCGTAAAGAGGCAAAAGAAATGAGGTACTGGCTTGAGAAAGGGCTTTCAGCATGCACCTCTGCTCTCCTCCCCAGATTTGCTGCCTTTTAATTAAAAAACAACCTCTTGGGAAATTTGGATCATGGACTTTTTTTGCTAGGAGACCACCACTCACTTTTCCCTCTTCTGCCTCCTTAATTTAGGTTAAATTTAAAGGAAATAACTTGAGGTTTGGAAACAAATATCTTTAGAGAACAGCTCAGTAGTATGGTACAGAACGAAGATGATAGCTGCAGAAATCATCTAATTTGAACTGAGGCAGGTAAGAAAAGCCAGGGAAACCAAATCAAACCTTTTCTATATGCATTGCTAGCGGCTTGTTTTTCTACTGTGTTGTGCTTTACAATGCAGTGTGCAGCCATGTTTAAAGGATCTAATGTTAGCAGAAAAATATAGCCAAGTTTTTAGAGTACTCTGCACTCTGCAGGCTCATGGACACACCTACCCACTGTGTGCCCTCCTACCTGCTACCTGGTTTTCCCTTCTGTGATTTGGGGTGATTTACTCCTCAGGCTAAAAGGGAACATGTACCTCACATTTACCATGAGACTGGCAAGCTGGTAAGCCTTTGTTAAGGTACCTTGATGCAGCCGGTGCAGTATGAAGTTCACACTTCTGCTTGCCCAAAATGTAGCTTGTTCATGTGCTTGGCCACTCTGGCAAGAGCATCACTTTATAGGGAGAGAAAGCTCTTCTTCCTCAGGGCTGGTGAGAGATAGTAAGGTTATAGAGGTCTGTACCGGTACTGGGAGACACTGTGTTTTGCAGAGACTTAGAACTGCAGAGTTTCATTTTCCCTTTCTGCTCTCACCACAGATGCACTGTACCATCATCAAAATGTTTCCTATCCTTACCTAGTGGTAATGTTAGAGTCTGTGATGTGGCGTGGGGGGATTGAGAGATTGAAGCCCTCTTTAGATCCTCAAATCACAGCAGAAGTTACTGCACCAGTGGACAGCCACGCTGCTCCACTTCTCCACTTCCAGCCTGACCAGTCTTGGTTGGGTTAAAAATACAGCCTAGACTCTGGGCTCTTCAGACACAGCTTTCTTTTAAGACAGCATCTTCACCTTGCCAGTGGGGGTGGTGATTGATTTGATGAGGACCACAGACCCTTGGCAAATGGGCTGCATCTGCACTTGCCAAACCTTGAATTAGGCTGAAGTGAGGTTTCTGCACTGTGGTCATGAAGGACCTGATTTACAGAGACTCTGAACTGACCAATCTGCAGAGCTTGTCTGCCTGGTAATTTTAAAGGACTAAAAAACCATTTGAAACAGGAAATGAAGAATATGCACAAATGAAATTTGCCTTTGCTGCCCTGGCTTGCCTTAATGGCTCTGCTTTACCTCTGTACATTTGTCCTTGACTTTCTCTGTAAGTGATCTTATTCTGTCAGAAAGGAGATGATGTGTTCACCCAGACAATCACAAATGGATAAGAAAACAGAAATCCATATTTTCTTCACTTTCTTACACCCATCTGCTCAAATATAGCAATTCCCTGGTGTAAGGAAGCTCAGTCATTCTGTGTCTGGCAGGAAAAAGTCATAAACATAAAAAACCCCAAAACAAATTCCCCTCCCCAAATGTCTGTAAAGAGTAAACAAAGCAGAAGGATGCAAAATATCTTTACAGCAGACAAGTGTAAAAAGAGCAGAACCTCTCTTCATGGCCTAACCTCCTTATCTAGAGGAACAAGGCTTCAGATGCAGGGAGATATTGTCCCAGAGGAGGCAGGGAGTGATGCTGGGGAAATTGAGCACTCGTTATCTTAATGATGCCCCAAGCCTGGAACATTTAAAAAATAGATGTAGTCTTTGGAAAAACCACAGAACAGAAAAAAATATATGTGCTCGTCTTCCAATCTGGTCAAATGAGACAAGTCATTCCAAGCACTTCTTCAAAAGTACTCTTTTCTTTGTAAAATAGAATGCTACAATTCTGGTGAAAAGCACCCATGAAAACCAAGTGTTTCCAGAATGCTATTTTTGTGAAAGAAAGCCTGTTGCTTACTTTACTAAAATCTCATGTTTTCACATAAATTGTGAGCTTGGCAAGTCTTTCATGAAGTAAATATTTACCTCTCTTACCACAAAGTGTCAACACTGCTTTAAGCCTGTTACTTGGATGTTAGTTCATTTTTATTATCTCCATCAATTTCAAAAAGTAAGGAATTACCACAATGTAAAATTAAATCTGGTAATAAAAATTAATTAATTGACATATATGTCCAGGCAGCACGCACTAGTCTTCAACACAGAATTACTAGTAGGCTTGTAAGTCGTCTGTCATTAAGCCCCTAGGTGTATACACAGTCATCTAGATATTTCTTTCATTTCCAAAGCACAAGATAAGGCACTAATTCTAAGTGTCCAGATTCATCAATGCAGACTTTATTGGACCATCAGTCAGGTGAAGCAACCAACAGTAAAAGAAAAGTGTCTGGCAAACACTCCTGTGGATAAGCATGCAGTAGCTGTGATTTGTGGTGACAGGTTATTTTAGATGCAAAGACATGGAAGCCACAAATATACTGAGATCAACTACAAGTTTAGTGAATTTTAACAGGAATAACTATTATCCTCAAAGTCCTATCAGCAGCAAACCACCTGGGCTTTGCTGCTTATTGCCTTACATGCTCATAATTCTCCTGATAAAAACATTTAGGCAGCCATGAGAAGGGAGAAACGATAACATATGATTTACGTGACTGTCTGTCCACATGAATAACAAAAAGGGAGCAGATTAAATTAACATTTCCTAAATAGCTTGAAGCATGAATGTAATTCTGCCAAAGCTTTTGCTGCATTCTTGCAAGTAATACACTCAGGGAAAGGCAGGACTGGTTTGTAAGTAATTTGCTAAGGAAAAAAAAGGCTAAGCAACAAATTTATAATGTAATTTAGGGGCTTAATGATGCAGATAAGCATCTAGTGGGAGATTTATGCCTGTGTGCTTCTGAAAAATGCAAAAGGATGTCCAATTTACAACTTTAGGTTGCTAAATACCTTTAAGCTTTGGTTTTAGTTTCAAAATAAGTATACATTTGCCACAAAGGTCTTGGCCCAGTATAGCTGCATACTTTTTGCCACTCCATACACGTGTGGGCTGCAATGCACATTCTGCAGCAGATACTACAATTATAGAAACACCACAGTAAATGATTAAAAAGGGCTTTCCAGAAAAAAAAATAAAAATCAATGCCTCCAAAACAGCACTGGGGATGCGAATTGAAGGGGGAGTCTCTATGCCTTTATACCTTGTAGTATTGCATAGAAAAGCCTTGAAATTATAGCATTGGGAGGAAAAAAGGAAAAGGTTTTATATGCTGTTTATGTGAAAAAGAAAGGGAAAGATTTCTGGTTTTTCAGGAGAAAAATTAGGAGAGAAATACATTTAGTTACATAAATGTGCTCAGATCTGAAGGGGTGCAAGGAGTTCATCACTAGAAGAATAAATTACTTCCTTTGGTGGACAGACCCTGAACATGCAGTGGAAAGAAAGCAGTCTTTCTTACAGAAAATTCATTCCAGTCTTTATTCTAGATGTTAGTGTTAAAAAGTTGTTGACGAAAAGAAAGAAGACCTCAAGAACATAGTTGCTACAAAAACCCCTCATAATTCTTAACAGGAGTTGTCTGCACACAGAAATGGTTGTCTGGGGCATGGATCCTGATAATTTCAGCACTGCTTCAGCTAATCTTTGGCATATAGTTAAGGTACCTGAACCATGCCATTTAAAATCTAAATGAATGTCTGTGCAGACTTTTATATCTCTGCTGATTGGACCATCATAAAGAAGCAAGCCAACACAGAAAGATCCAAACATTTGCTTGCTTTAACAGCTAACCCTTTAACAGCAGTTTCTTTCAGAAAGGCACTTATGTAGGACAGATTTCATATAAGAAGTTCAAGGCAGATCACATACACTGTTCTAGCCTCCTGTGTTTTTTTGTTTTGTTTTGGTTTTGGTTTGGGTGTTTTTGTGTTGTTTTGTTTTTTGGTTTATTTTGTGGTGGTTTTGTGGTTTTTTGTTTGTGTTTGGTTTTGGGTTTGTTTTTTTTTCTGGTGAATTTTTTAATTATAAGAAAACTTTCTCCTGCAGCAGAAAGAGTTTTTCCACAACCAGCTTTCCTGGAGAGCTTATCCTTGCCCTGATGAAGTCTACCAACACTGCCTGGGTTGAATGAGCCACCTCTTCCCTCCGCTCGGTGCCAGTATTGTCCAGTGTGATCGATAAGGGGTTGGGCTGTGGGCTGGAGGCACATTCCCAGCGCACCAACATCTGGAAGTCATTCCCATTGGAGTAGACTGTGAATGCACTAGGCAGACAGGATCCTATAATGTCTCTCCTGTCTCAGCCTTAGTTGCCTCCAATGGCCAGATAATGAGAGCACTACTGTGAGTGAAAGTGTTTATGTGTTTATGTGACCACAGGTATGTGCTTTTTTTCCGCTGATTTCTTGCGTGCTCTGCAGACAGTGAGCAGAGACATCACAGGGACAGGGGAGAGATGGAGCAGCATGCTCGGGTGGTGTGATAACTGCCAGCTCCAGGACTGTGATGACCTCCTTTTCTCCTGTCTGTTGCAGCAACCTGTTGCCTGTTTTCATTAGGGCTTTCTGCTTGGGAAACTACTTTGACCTAGAGCATGTTTACAAGAAGAGGAACATCAGCTAACACCATCTACCCAAGTGGAGTTATTTTCTAAACGTTTTTCTTTTCCAATTACTTTTTGAATAATATCAGTATCTCTTGAATTAACTCACCAAACAGTGTGAAGTCATTACACCAATTCAAAATCCACACATCATTAGAAACCCTTGCCAAGGTTCATATAAATATGTGTGTTTCCCTGTCTGTGCTGTCCCCTGGACCAGGGCAGTGAACACAGGAAGTACATTTGCCACAGCAGCTAGAGTCCCACTGCGTATGTGGAGGAGCTGCCCGATGAGCCAACAATAGTCCTCAAAAATGGCAAAATATTTTTCTTGTAGTTCCTCCAGGAGAAGGAGGGCTTGAGATATGCCTTCTGGATGTCATCACTGAATAGTGACAGACTTGTCACTGCAGTGAAAAAAGTATTACCCAGCAGGTTTTGAAACCTACAATTTGGTGGCACACCAAGAAATCATTATATCTTATGATTAGTGTTCATGACCCGTGACCACAGCCACTGAACACATCTCCAATTTCCACATCCTTGTCCCCTCGAATATCCTGGAGGAACTCCTGCCACTACTCCTTCTGTCCCATGCAATGACCCTGTAGTTGTGCCTCTGATGGTGTGTAAGTGCAGTCCTGGAGCCAGAGCCAGGGCCCATCACCTCACCAGCCCATTACACCAGCTTTGGGGATATCTCTGGGGTCAGCCCAGCATACCACAGGAAGAGCAATGGGAAGAGAAACCAGGTACCTCCTGCTATCTTTATCCAGACACTTTGCACAGACAGATTAGATGCCTTGTACCAGGTACCTGAAGCATACCTGGAGGCGTGAGCCCCAGCTCTCCACTGGAGCTTGCACAATGACATGGGTGTAGGGCAAGACCATGTAACCCAGCGGAAACCTAGAGCACCAGAGAAATGCAGCCCCAAAGGCTGAGTGCTGGAGAAAGGAGTGAGAGGGACTAGTTGGAGTCATTGGAAAGAGCTTAGAAATTGGCCTGGCTTATTTTCATACATTTTAAATGTTCAGTTATTAAAAAAAAATCTATATCCTAATTTCCCTGAAAATGAATGTACACATATTCTGTTAGCTTTTAAAATGATTACAGGTTTTTTTACATGCAATAATCTGCTGATTTCTTTTGGCTAAACAGTTAACTCTTTACTGATATTTCCAAGAGATGTGGCTGGGTTATAATAGGTTAAATGAGATTGTGGTTTAAAATACAGAAGTTGAACTGTATGTATGTGTGCTTGCTAGCAGGCGTGTGACAATAAATTAAAATATCTTATGTTTCTGATCTAAATATCTACCTTTCAGCATTAGCTTACATAATTTTTCTTTTCTACTCAGAGAAACAATGGAAAGGTAATCTTAGACTGAAACAGCTCCAGAATCTGTTTTGTCAGCCATTAAACAGATCATTTTTCCAGAGTCATTATTTTCTATTCCTTCTGAAGTTACATTATACATAAATAATAGAAAAATAACTTTCTCCCTCCAAAAAACACTCTGGCATGAAACTCTCATAAACTTCCTAGAGTGTGCATGAGCAATAACAGATAACCGTTACTAAAAGAAATACTTTAAACGTTTTATAAATTCTGTTAAACAATTTCATTGGCAATAGAAATGGGAAAATGCTTTTTAATGTTCTACTTTATCTAGTAATGCAGAAATCAAAGGTATAAATCAAAATAATATGTCTCACTATGGTGTGTTGACATATGCCATTATTTTAGATATCTACTTCAGCCGATTTGCGTATTAGGATAAGGCTTTTACAACAGGTTTTTAACTAAATTCCTGTAATCCTTAGTTTACTAGTGTTAAGAGCTTAGATAACCTACCTAGTTATGGTTTAAAGGAGAAATTTTTTCTTTTCTGCCAAAGCAAAGGTTTGTATATGTCACTCACTTTTGATACTTCCTCTAGAAGAATGTCAGTTTGATACAAGCCTACATGTCTGATCTATGGATGTGCTTGTACTCCCACTTTTAGATGCTGATGAACAAAAACATTGGGTCATAAATATTTATGTATAAAACCATATGCTAAATTTGCTTTATTTAAATCATTTTAGTAATTCAAAAAAGGTTTTCATAACATATGATTTAATGTTGTTGACTGGTTATAGAATTCTTAGGTCCAAGTTTTTAAATCAGTTGTTGAAGTGGTTCTCCAAGCTTTTATTTAAGATGGCCAGCAGGCAAGAAGTTTAATTCCAGCATTTCAAGATTTCAGAAGATTGGAATATATTTTTAGCCTGAAGCATGTTTATTTAGAGCCCACTGGAAATAAAGTCAGTAAAAATGTGCTAGTATAATCTGTTGAATTCAATGGCAACTTCTTGGATCCAGCACAGAAATTGTGGCTTGGTACTTTGAAGGTATTCTTGTAACATTCTAACTTTTGAAAGGAGATGTTCTAACACTGAGACTATTCAGAAGAGAAGAGTAACTATAGGAGAGTAAATGAGAAAGAAAATTAATTTCAGGCATCGGAACAGGCTGCCCAGGGAAGTGGTTGAGTCACCATCCCTGGAGGTATTTAAAAGATGTGTAGATGTGGTGCTGAGGGACATGGTTTGGTGGATTTGGCAGCATTATATTTATGGTTGGACTTGATGATCTTAAAGGTCTTTTCCAATCTAAATGATTCTATGATTCTATAATTCATGTGATTTTGAATTTTCTAGAAAATCAGCATCAAAACAGATGAGACAGTGAGAATGTGGTGTCAGAAAATCTGATGAAAAGTTTTGTTTATTTGCATGATGGCAATGTGTATATATGTGGTGGTTTTTTCATGGATTTTCTTGGATTCTTAGTGTTTTACAAAGAGCAGAGTATTTGAACTAGGGTTGGAAGAGTATTACTTGTGCTCATGCGACCTGCACAGTGAAGGATCCTCCTGAAAAATAGTATGTGATTATAATATAACCAAAGAGTTTATCACAATGTGATAGGGACATAAAGGATGAAGCAATGCCTCACTCAAAGCTTCAAGCCAGTAACCTGTTGCTCCAGGCATTTAGGGGACAGGGCCTATGTCAAGGTCTTCCTTACCTTCCAGATGGACATTGTAAGATTCATTCACCTGGTATGCTATGAGCTCCTGCAGTCACATCTTCTTAGGTGTCACCACCTGAAGTGTCAGAGAGAGTTCCCATTGGAAAACATTCATAAGCAGAAAACATTCATTGCAAAACATTCAAAACATTCATTATTTCCTTTTGAATCCAGGCCACAAATTATTCACTGCTACCCACCGAGGGAGACATAGGAAGGTGAGGAGAGGATGTTGAATGCCTGGGAGACTTGGATTCATTACATGAAACCACTACACACAAACCAGCAAAAAGGGACACTTGACGTTGTGGAAGGAGAGATATCAAATGCCGGTGAAACAGCATAGAGTAGGGTCATGAATAAAGTAAGAGAGAGGTCTGCCTAGCTTGGTCTGCAGTCCCAGTTCAGCCAATGTGACCAAGAAAGGACAAGGACATGGAGGAAGTAGCAACAGGAGCTGTACCCTCATAGCAGTTTTGTCCAGCTGATCTCTGCAAACAGCTTTGAGGCTTGCTTGTGTACCATACAAGCGCAGCAAGGATCTCATCATGTTTGAAACCATCTGGTTCTCTGCTGCACCTTTTTGTCTCATGCAGACAAGCCCTTAAAATTCAGCAGCTGTCTTAACATATTTTCTCAAACCACTTTTCCAGTCTGTTTGTCTGTCCTCACATGTTCTGTCTAATGTGCACAGCAGCAGCTGATGAAAGAACAGCTAAGGGCAGAAACAAAGGCATAGTTTGTTGCGTGAAGCCAAGCAATTATTAAAGCTATTGTAGATGAGGGTGCTGAGCTACCTGTGTTTGAAAGAGACTTAAGGGAGTGTAAATGCTGAACCTTCAGGCAAAAAAAGCTTGTTTGACAAAGATACTACCTTTAATACATTGAATAAGCAGAGATTTAATGCTAAAATACTATTGACTGTTTTTGATTTACAGAATGATGTGTTTTCACTCCCATAATCCTTCCTTCAAGTTTAACAGCAACCGCAGAATGGTATTATGGAATTAAAATTTATTTGTATTTTTCAGATCTAGTATAAAGCTAACAAATTTCTCTGCTGTCCCATTGAGTGGGTACAGATTATTCTATAGCAAGTGCATCAGGTTTAAGGAAGTGGTGTGAATTCTGATACTACTTTATCCTTTTGCTGAAAGTTTCTCTTTGTATCTTGAGTTACCTGAATCCTTTTACAACTGATTCCACTGTGAAGTAAAAGCCATCATCCCATCAGGGATTCAAATTCTTCAGCGAAACAGTGTGTACAGATATTATCAGCCAAGGTGAGGGAGGATGGACCAATCTCTATGGTGACACAGCTGGCATTATTGCACTACATTGCACTGTCAGTAATATATTGAGGTAGCAGTTGTAGGCTAAGCTAAGTCCCAAGGATGGACAAACATTTTAGCCATCTGAGAAACTGCCAAAAGCTTCTGTGTTTCCCTAAATTTTAATATGCCAGCCTCAGCAGCTAATCCCTTGCCAGCATTTCCAGCACACTGGGTAAATTGAGTATGGTCTGTATAGGGTGATAAAACTCCATCAGATGAACAAGCCAGGCAAGAGAAAAAAAACACCCTCAGGATAGAAGTGATCTTAGAGATGATTAGATGTTTTTTACTCTGTCTTTTTTTGAAGAATCAGGAAGAAAGTTGCTTTTCTCCCTGCGCAGGTTTGGGAACATATGAAGATGTTATAGTTGTCACGTCAAGCATGATGAGAAGCATCTGAGCTGCAGAAGAAAGGTCACAAAACAAGACTGTTTTATAACACACAGATCAGTTTACCTGGGGGTTGTTATCTGAGTAATTTTTTTAAAGCAACTGGAACTTCTCACAGGGAAATGAATATCTATGATAATGTAAATTTTATGCAAATATTATGTATATTTTAAACTATACAAAAAAGATAATGTCTGAATCTTGGAAGACCTACTCTGACTCTCCCAAGTCTGTCGTGATTGCTATTAGTTGCAAACCTTTCCTGACCTCATGAAGAGGAGAAGGAGCAAATAGCTCTGCTCAGTAGAGGAGCTCCCCAAATCCTCCATGCTCCTCACGCACATCCTGCTTGTTGCCAACCATCACAAATGACATTTGGAGCAGTTTTTGCAGGTGGGGTTTTCCCTGGCTGACAACACAATTTCTGTGATTAATACTGCTAGGAGCCCTGCTCCACCCTGGCAGCTGGCTGTCCCTACCCCTTTCAATGCCAGCCTGCTTGCTTAAGCAAGTTCGATTTTGCTGGTAGCAGATGACGTTTTGCCTGCAGAAGTTTGAAATTTTGCTAATGGTGCTGTAGCATTCCCTGTGTTTGCACTGACTGGAAATTTCCAGACTGTAGATAGACCTTTATAGGCCCCAAACAGCTGCAGCTCATAACTGTAGCTGCAGTTGTTCTTGTCTGGCTTGTAGCTGGAAAGGAGGAGGATATTAAAATCCCATAAAGATACTATCAAATTAGAAAATACTGTACAGTGTGCTTTTGTTTCTTTTAAGAATGAAGAAACCAGATGAGAGAGGACTTAAGCTCCCTCTGTGCATATATGCAGAGCGGAAAGAAATTATATTTAACTGACCTCTTGATGATAGGACTTGATATTTGACTATATTTAATCATGTAGGAAAAACACAGTTGCACTTTTCAACAGCTGCTCTTACTCTGAGCTTCAAGGGGCTAACAAAAAGCTTAGGTCTGGACAGGGGTTTACTCCCTCTCTCTCCCTCCCCCACAAAACCTGCATTTTTCATGACTTTTGGAGTTCCAGGGGGAAAACAAAACATGTTCTTTACTGCGTTCAAAACTTTACTGCTGTTTCAGTAATATCATGGCAGTATAGGTGGAAGCAGATGGGCAAGAAAGAAAGCAGGCCCTGCAGGTGTGAGAGAATACCCCACCAGCTTGGGGATCCCCCATCGGTGGGGTCATCTTTACCCAGCCATGGAGGAAATGTCTTACTGACTTCCCAGGTTAGACTGAATAATGACATGGTTTTTTATTCTGTTTCAAAGAGTTTTAGCCCATTTTCAGGAAGACAACTGCCATAACGTTGTTTCTGATACCTGACAAAGGTTTTAGCAGTCACAGTGTACAGAGGGCAGGGTGGGATGATTAATGCACTGAACTCCCCCCAGCCCGTAAAGGAGGCTCTTTCTGAATGGGGTCACATCCTGGTGTCAGAGCACTCCGATCTGCCCAGATGTGCCAAAACTCAGGTGGGATGTTTGGGATGTAGTAAGTGTAGGGACTCACTTTCCCATCTAAACATATTGGGAGATAATTTCTGATTTCAGCTTGAGCTTCTTTATATTCCTGATAATTTCCCCAAACACGTCCACTTCAGAATGTGCTGGACAGATTTAGAAATATAAAAGAAAATTTGGGGTATAAACTTTACCAGAATATGTTTGATGCTACTATCAGTATTTTAATTAAAATGTAAATTAAATAATTACTTACCTTACTTATCCTGTTTCACTAATGACCTTCAATATGCATTAAATATAACTGAATGCTACCATTTAAAGAGAATTAAAATTTAAAACCAGTCTTCGGGAGGGAAAAGAGGTAGAGTGTTCTAATAACTGCTTCTACACTTTGCACATATGTGAAGACATTAATTTTAAATGTCCAGATTAGGAGGTTTTGTATGACATGACCCAATATTAGTGAAAATAATCTTTTTGAAAACAGGTTATTGAAAGTATTAGGCATTTAAAAATCCAGCTTAATAAGGAGACACAATTTACACAACACCTAAACTGAAAATGCAAGGAATGGTGTCTGGTTTCACTTCTTAGGTGCATGTGTCATTCATGTTAATGTTAACAGTAATTGTGTGCTCGGAGTTTCTCTTTTAATTTTAAGCTTCAAAATGACCAAAAGGAAGGAAGTAGCTCAGATTGCTTTCCCACAGTAATACTGAGAAGGCCCAATGCTTAGTGTAACAGAGTAGCCAGCATGTCAGCCTTATGGCTTGTAGGTAAAGCTATAGTGCATTCAGGCTCCAGCTCTCGCTGGAACTCACAAACCTGGTGTACTGCAAGCATTAAATCATCATGCCATTTGTTAAATTAGTTAAATGCTATTATTTAAATGATCAGTGGGAACATTCGTCTACACACATAGAAAGAAAACCACTTAATCTGATTACAACTGGTAGTGCTTACTGTGTAAAGGCATAGGCACAGATGCTTTGTTCCTTTGAACAATAAACTTTCCGATTTAAATAGACCTCATAGTTATACATGTAAAACAAATGCAGTTGCCTACTTCACATCCATGTAGATATTGATAGTCAGTGAAATGACTTGATATGTGGTCAAGAAATCTTCCAGTGATATTGCCATGCAGATATTTTTGTGCATATCTACATATACTCAGATACACACTGGCATTTTGTCCCAGACTGAGTAATTACTTCTGTGATTAGGTTTTTGTGCAAACCACAACTCAGTCTTCATCCTTTTACAAATACACTTTCATTTATACTTCTATAATTATGAGATCTTCATAGTTATAAATAAAGTTCAGGGAGACTGGGAATAAAAGAACATTTAATAATCTTAAAACTGACAAAATTATATTGTTTAAAGAAATATCTTTTGACAGCAATGCATAATTCAGTTCTGGTGCTGATTATCACAGGAAGTTCTTGAGGCCAAAGACCATTTAAAAAGACTTGCTATTAATGCAGATAAAAAATAGCCTGAATGGTCATAGTTGGTTATTGTCAAAGTATTGGAAGACTGTTTGACTTCATGTTACCCAGCTTAAAACAATCTCTTCTGTAAGAGCAGAAGGTGGGGCCTGTGTCAAGAAGATTTTTTTTGGCTAAAGCCAACTGTGTTTGGTTGCTTTCCACATCATCTGCTAGGAAAACACATTTGTGCTCCTTTGAACAGCTTCCTGTGACCACCCCTATAATGTTGCTTTTCCTGCTACTTTTCTTTCAAACACAGAAATTCTGTTCCTGAAGGAAAGACTTTTCCAAAGAGAAGCAAAGGATATTGTTATCCTTTGCACCGCAGTGCATTGTGAAGTACAAGTTTGTTTTGGTAATGCATTGGAATCTTACTGAGTTTCTATTTATGCAAAACCTACATAAATCAATTATGAAAGTAAATGTTTAGAGCTGACTTAAAAGTGGTTTTTGTTTGGTTGGTTTTTGTGGAGAATATTTTTAAAAATCTGCAGTGTTTTGGATAAACTGGAATAGATATGAACACTTTGTGTTTAGAGCTGGATCCAATATTAGTCTGTGGTTCAGGTAATTTTGGGAGGGAGGGGAAAATATTCGTAATACTTCAGTTTAGATCCCAAACCTAAATACCCGATCATATATCCAAACTTAGCTTCCCTCTAGTGCTGGTGGGAAGAAACGGACATTGCGAGCAGTCAGATGTCGTGGGCCTAGCTAGACACCTGGCAAGTTTTGGGTGTGCTGGGGTCCAGTGGTGAGTCTTTGCTTACTGCTCTCTGCCTCCACTGCATGCCAGCCTAAATAAAACATCCCCACATGGAGTTTCACAGGAGAAAAGAAAGGCTTCCCTTGCCTCTCCAGGACTGCCCCTGAGGTCTTCTCCCCAAAGGTAGAAGCTCAAAGGACTTTAGGGAGGCACGAGGACTGTTCTTGCTTCCCATTTGCAAGCATTTGGGCTGCTTATGGAAGATTCCAACAGCTTTGCAGATCAGTTCACTCAAAATTCATCCAAGTTATGCATAAACCATATGAAATGATGCAAATCTCACTAAATTACACTAGAGCACTATTTTGCTATGTTGATGAAGTACTATGAAAAACAGAAGACTGGTACAGCTATTTGGTGAATTATTTTTTTCTATGGTGAATAGCTGTACTCCTTGACTAATGCTTTCAGAGAAAAATATGCAACTAGATTTGCAATTTTTCATGATAGATCTCTGCTGCCATACTAATGTTTACTTTACATATTTTGTCTGCCCTCTTCATCACACAGAATTTTTCTTGCAAGCAAAAGGATGATGAATGTGCTTGGACTGGGAATATGCAAAAAGGCAAAAAGTTATCCACAACTCAAGCAGAATTAAAAACAAGGAGAAGCTTACTGAAATTCCAAGAATTCAGTTAAGATCTAATAGACATTCCTAAAACTTTTTTTTTATTTTTGTCACCTGCTCTTTCATGTTGCTGCTAGCAATCTCTGGTGAACAGAAATTCCCAGTGTTAGTAGCTCTACTTTTTATTGGAGTTCTTACATTTATATGTTCACAAATGATCCTTAGTCTTGGTTTAAAAAATAGACTCACTTCTGTCTACATGACCAAACTAAAACACAGAGAAATGAAAAATTGAGCATAGATATTATGGTTTCCTGGAAGGTTGCAGTTATTCTAGCTTCATGCTATTTATGTGATGATCTAAAACACAACCCAAGTAGATGTTGTGGTCTGAGCCCAGAGGGCAACTGAGCACCACACAGCTGTTCACTCACCCCATCCCACCCCCCCCAGCGCTGGGAAGGAGAAAAATTAATCAAAAGGCTCAGGAATCGAGATAAGAACAGGGAGGGGTTGCTCACCCATTATCAGTCACTGGCAAAAAACCAGGCTTGTTAGGGGAAGAAAAAGAACATCACTTTAATTCAAAACACTAACAAAACCAACACTTAACAGGCAGGATGAGACAATGAGGAGTGTTACCATATCTTAAAAACACTCCCTCCACCTCTCCCTTCTTCCCAGGCTCAGTTTTGTTCCTAATATCTCTACCTCCTCTTCCAGCGGCGCAGGGGCTGGGGGGTGCAGTCAGTCCACCGCTTCTTCCTGCAAAGGTGGGGGAAGCACTCTTCTGCAATCTTCCCCCTGCTCCATGTGGCGTCCCTCTTACAGGAGACAGTGCTCCACAAACTTTCTCTGTTGTGAATCCTCCCCATGGGATGCGTTCTTTGGAGATCCTATGGCATGGGTCACCTCCACGTGTTGCAGTCCTCCCAGCACTGAACTACAACAGCGGAGGCTTCTTCTTCCCACAGACTCCTGGGGTCCTCCACAGGCTGCAGGTGACTCTCTGTTCCTCTGGTGACCTCCATAGGTGGCAGGGAGGGCAGCCCTTGCATCTCACCACGGGATACATGGGGACTCTCTGCTTCGGCTCATCTGCCCCCCTTCCTTCCACTGACTTCAGTGTTCACATAAGTGTCCTTCTCATAAGGCCTCCTCACCTCCCTCTCAGGTTTCCCTTCTTAAATACATTATTATAGAGGCGCAGCCACCATCACTAATTGGCCTGGCCTTGGTGCAAATGTGGGTCCAACTTGGAGCCGGGGGAGCTTTGAGAAGCTTCTCACAGAGACCACTGCTGTAGCCCCCTCCCCTATTGTAAACACAGCATGTGGAAAAGAGTGGAAGCACCACTGTCTGAGATGGCCTCTCCCTGGCATTTCTTGTTTTCTATAAGCAACCTCCTCCTATCTGCTATTTCATAGGGAAGCAGTGCTATAGAACAGACCCTTTCTGCAGTGGAGTACCTTAGATGCTCACAGAAAGCATCAAAAATCATCAGAATTGATTTAACTTTCATATGGGAGACTGCGGCCTCAGACCAGAACACATCAGACAGTGGAGGATGGGTAATGCTGCCTGCATCCACATGAGCTGAGCACTACTCATTGTTTTTGCTGATAAATGAGGCTTCTGAGTAATTTTATTGCTGTTGCTTCCCACCTCAGGTATCAACATTTGACCTGGAGATCTCACTGCCATGAGAAAGGTTGCAAAGCTGCAGGGTCACGTTAGTGCTGTGTGTTAGGATCACTAGAAAAAACACGGAGTCATTATAAAACAAGACGTGACACTAAAATATGAGGCTGTGAAAGCCTGTCATTTGCAAGGCTGTAATATGCACTAATGTAGTGAAAGAGAGAGCAACATGGATGTTATGGTGATAATGTGCACTTATGGTATTTCTCTGGGCTGGAAAAAGACCACAACTCTTTATTTTGACAAGGGATAATGTACATCTTTGAGAGTGACTATGAAAGAAAATCTAGTTTGAGACATCAAGTAGTCCAGCACGCAACAGAAAGCTGTCAACATCTGCTGAGGTGTCATGTTTTCTTGTATGAAAAATACAACTCAGATGTAGCAGCAATCTTTGCAAGGGTCACACCACTTCAGCAGAAAAACACCACCTAAGGTAGAACATGGTCTGTTTATTTAAAACAAAATTAGGAACCAACAATGTAATTAATAGTTTTTAGTGTATCCAGAGCATCTTGTGTGTTTCTTTAACTGCTATAAATACAGATTCAGCTTGCCACACACAGCGCACTTCATCTGAATCTTGTCAAATGAGTACATTATTTACATTTCATCCCATGTTAAAATGTGGCTTTCTCTTTTGCGCTTATAAGTGTTGCAGCAATGCCACACCAATGTAAGGGTGAGTTCCTAGCATTGTGGTCCAGATCCTTTCCTGACTACCATGGTGTCAAATGGGAATGCTTTCCTTCTTATCACAAGTGGCATTTGGACTTTTCATCTTCAAAACAAAAAATCGGGGTCAATCTTTTTATAAAAAAAAAATCAGGATGTCAACCTGAATCGATTAATCAAGTTTCCACATTTGTCTTCTTTTCTTCTGCCCCTCCTCCCCTTCTTCTGCATGAGCAGTCACTTAAAGTCATGCATGTAATTATCTGACAGTTATTTCAATAATACTAAAATAAGTTAAGTAATCCTTCTCCCTTTTTATGACTGGAATCTTGTGCTGAGTCTATAGCTCCTTCCAGGAGTGTGAAGCATAGATATTATTACAATTTCTAGCTGCACTCAGGGGCTTTTATTCCTTTTCACAGATACACAAAATGCAAAAGACTGTTTGTTTCCATCTCTGTTTTTTTTTTCAAGTGTAAACTAAACAACTCCTTTTACATCTCTTGCTGGTTAGCAGCCAATGTAAATGCTTATGCTAGGAGAACAAGCCCATTTCCTGCCGTTAAGGCTTTTTTGTTTATCCTAGGGCTACTCACTGCCACTGCCTGCCCCTGACAGACTATTAACCCCTGTTTCTAGCAGGCATACCAGATGTGGGTTTCTTAAGCAAATTATTGGTTATTTCACCACATGTCGTTTTTGCAGTTAAGTGTTTCCAGCCTCTCAGAACATTCCACAGAAATAACATCACATTTTCCTCCAACCTGTTAATTAGCATAATTATTTATCAGCTTGAAAACCACAGCTTGAGTTTGTTAAGAGCAGACAGATACACACTGGACAGTGGCCCAAGAGACTTGAAAGAGTGATGAGAAGAGGGAGGCTGTGGAAGCTGACTGAGAGACTGTGGGAAGGCATGCTGTTTGCATTTCCCTCCACCACCTTCTCTGAAGACCCCTCCAGCTGATAAGACATATCCCTTTTTCATGCTGCAAGAAGAGGGTGTTTCAGAGTAACTTGTCTGTCAAGGTCTACCCAGCTCTAACAGGGAGATCTGGCTCCAGATGATCACTT
Source organism: Strix uralensis (assembly GCF_047716275.1). NCBI lineage: Eukaryota > Metazoa > Chordata > Aves > Strigiformes > Strigidae > Strix > Strix uralensis. The sequence continues at coordinate 76,310,391 of NC_134012.1, forward strand.
CAAAAAAGAGGTGATACGAGAAATATGCACCCTCTGCTACCCCTGGCAAATAGTCCAATCCTCCCTTTGCATCGGTTTCCTCTTTGTGCACGTATCTAATCTCCCTCACTGAAAGGAAGGACAAGACCAACACTGCTAAGGCTTCTAGGATGTAATTCCTTCAGTCAGCATGTGAGATAAGTAAGTGAGTCTTCATCCAGCGTTGCGCATGCAATATTCATCCTCAGGTCAAAAACCATAGCGCCTTGCAGAATACATTGCAAGCAGCAGGTCCAAACTACTCATTAGATAACAATGACAGATAAAATACAAAACTGGCTGATACATTTAAAATACTCAGGTGACCCCGTTTTTCCAACCTGCAAATGCAGAGGTCTGTTTTGGCCCTGAGCAGATTAAGGCTCTCTTGCCCCTGGGCCCCATGTGAGTCTAGTGCTAGTAGTGTTTACATAGGTCCCTGTATGGGGTGGACTGCACTCAACTTTTGAAAGGTTAGGCACTGTAATTTTCTACCTGAATGTGTCTAGGCTGCTTTTATAGCTGCAGCAAGTCCTGTACTTCTGCCAGCAGCTGTACTGTGGTTTATGCATACCTGGTAGTTGACGGGATTTCATGTAAAAATTAATAGTAGCAGCATGGAACAGGGTTGGATATGTTTCTAAGTGGCTGTATTAGATCTTAGAGCTGCAGTGGATATTTTTTTTTTTAGTTAGACTTCAGAAAAATGTAATTTGGACAAATGATCTAGTATGTCCTGTGACCACAGTTCAAACATGCTGTTTTTCTTAAAAAATGTTCAGGACATCCAATTGTATTCCCAAGCTTTCCAGTTCATATGCAAGCCTATAGACATAGTGGGAAGTATCCAGGACTAGAAAGCAGTGATCTCCTAAGTAGCCCCTTTGCTTCAGAATTGCTAAGGTCACTGAAACAGTTTGGTGGCTCTTGGGTATACCTAAAATTACTGTAAAATAAATGTCACAACACAGTATGGACCAGTTGTCCACGTGATGCACTAATTGTCACTAGTCACCTATTAGACATTAAAACATAGCACATTAAAATGCTCTACTTAATAAATGAGCACACAACACTTCATTTACTTCAGGGACTGTGGTGCATTAATGGTAGCAGTTAATTTGCATGTTCAAAAACTGGTTTGTTACTTTATCTCAGATATTAATCTGGGAAAACTCTATTGGAAGTTTCAAGTCTTCATAAAACATGAGGAGCTGTGCTTGCTAGTGTTGTATCCGCAGTTGGTTTTGCTTTATCTTGTTAGTTCCTGTTATACACTGCAGGCCAGATGGCAGCAGGCTGACACAAGTTTGAATAAGCAGGCGAAGAAACACAGGGTTCTATGAATGATGAGCACAAGGCCTGTTTCTCCAGATGCCTGGGGAGATGCTTGATACAGTAAAACATAATGGCAGACTGACATTTTAGGCGAGCAGTGTGGGATCATCTCTGTTCCTCAAGGGAATCACACCACAAATGCAAACCATTCAACATAAACAATCTTGATGAAACACATTCAGGTCTCTAATAAGACCTCTAGGTACTAAGCCCAGGCTCATGGAGCAAACACAGGTATGCACATTTCCAAGTGTTGAGAGAGATGCCATGAAGAGAATGGAGAGAAGTGAACAATCTTACCAAACTGAGGATCTACTGACCTTTGGCAACTGTATTTCTCAGGTATTCACTCATGCCCGTTGTTCAAGGAATTGAAGAGATTTTAAAAATACTTATAAATTCTTATTGACTTAGATGAGAAGTCTGTCAACAAGTAGGAAAGATCATAAATACAATGTTCATAGAAGCCATCTTCAAATTATTCAGGAAATTATCCTTTCTTGCTGACATTCATTTACTTTTTTATCTTTTAATATAATTTTTTCCCTTCTACATGACAAAAAACATGTTTTTCCTTAAATACCTTAGTTGCTACCATTAATTGTTCACTCATATTCTGTTAACCATCACAGGAAATTACGGGTCTCAGTGAGAACAAATTCATTGAGGGACAAATTGATGACAGTTAATCATTTTGCTATTTCTAGAATGACACACATGGGCCACATTTTGTCACAGGAAAGAAGAAATACTGATTTAAGCTGAGTGCACAAATATCTGCAGAAACATAAATTTCTCTGGATCAATGGGTAAACCCAATAAACTTTAAAGAAAAATCCTACTGATTTCAAATGAAACTAGTTGACTTGAAAATGAATTTTCAGTAAATCATGGCAGCTTTGGGCTCTGCTAGATCCTCTTGCCAAAATCCCCCAGACCAAGCAATGCATGCTTGCTAAGTTCTGCAATTGCAGCTGCGGTGACTCACATGTACCAATGGATATCTGGAGCCCAGATGTTACGTGAAAGGGGAAAATATCACACTGGCTCAGGATCTATACTTTCATATTGCTCCCTTGATGATTCCTTCTCCTCCCCTCCCCACAACGTAATTTAAAGAGAGAAGAGCTGATAAGGTTTCCACATTTCTCCTTAGGAATTTGTGGTATGCACTGGTGGCTGCAATAAATAGCTCCTTTAATGCCATCAGCAGCTCAAAAGAATTTTGAATGCATACTGTAGTACAATTGCTTAACCACTTTCATTTCCAATTATGCCACTTGTCTTGCATAAGTTTTGGATTTTTTTCATAATTTTAACTATGTACTATTGAGGCAAGAACAAGACACGTGTCTTGCTCTACCAAAGAGGTAAATACACATTCCCTTTAGTGACACTGGCGGTAACAGCTCATCCAAAGAAGGATTTTTACACTTCTCTTCCATTAGAAGGTGTTCTATTCCTTCACTTATACTTAGCTTACTCATGGGCTAGATAAGGAAGATGTTGTAGTCAATACAATCATTTTTCCTATAGACTTGCAGTCTTTCCAGAATCTGCAGGTAACGGGATGGGACAGATGAGATTTCAAGCTTTACTTCTGTTTATGAAGTCAACAGCTTCTGAAGTTGGAAGTGAGGTTGGGCACTCTGTTCATGCCCTCAGCACTGTTACTCCACTTTGCATTTCTTTTTAAGGTTTTCCCAATACAAATATACTTTCATATTCCATACTTGCTAGCAAGGTAGCAAGAGCATCATTTTACACACCTGCATTATCCACTGTCTGCCTGAGCAGTCATTAGATGACTACTAGATGATGGAGGGCAAAACATGCTTCTAGAAGAGACATCTTTTTGAGGAGATTCAGAGCTGTGGTCTGGTGACTTGCCTTAGTGAAAACTCTAAAATGAGACATTTCACTCCCCACCTTGCATGCATTCCCCAAATCTCTCTTGTCACTCCAGTTTTGTCTCAAACCACCACCGGTCAGCAGGAAGCTGTGCCAGTGCAGGTTGTGAGGCAGTACCTCAGCTTCTCAGGAAGCATGTGAGAGTGCACAGGAAGAGAGACTGGACTTTAGAGAAGTCACAGAAGGAAGCATGCAGCCTGCTCACACCATTGTCTCACACAGAGAGAGAAAGAAAGAAAGTTGCAGAGTGGCAGAAAGCTGGAGGAGAAGCAGCAAGGTCCAGACAGCAGCCTCCCACCTACATCCTCCAGCTAGCCCAGTCCTGACCCTGGAAGCACTCTATGAGGTTCAGCTATCACAGATCAACCCCTCCAGCTGTCTTCTGCCCTCCACAAGGTCCCCAGGAGCAAACCACTCTGATAAGTACAAAACCCACCCAAACACCTGGAATCTGCCTGTAAACCATCTCCCAGGGAGAGGGCCCTGGCTGTGTTTTATAGTTACCACCTGCTGTTGCTCTGATCATATGTGTCCATCAAGTGGCCTGTAAACTCAGTTCATCTGGGCAGACAGCAGAATCTGACACAGTTTTAGCCAGTCTTTCTTCCATAATGACATCTTCTTAGATATTTTATTGTATCTTGTATTTTATTTTCACATGAGAAAGAGTTGAAGGGGTTTTTTCCACAGAAGAACCTACAACTCAGGTATTATTACTCATCATGGGTACAAAGCTGTCTAGCCTTATGCTTTTTAATATACTTAAATAAAACAAGAAAACATTAATAATGTTTGTTATTTAAGATTATTTAAGTGAACACTGGCATTCACTGCTATATTTCAGCCAGATGGGCCCATTAACTTTAATTTTTTTTCACTTTTTTTCTCCGCGCTGACATAACATTTGATTATTTTTTAAAAAAATTAAAATCATACTCCACAAATCTCTTCTTGAAAGCTTTTCAAAACTGGTAGAAAAATACCCACCTTGATTGTAAATCCTCCCACTCAGATGCCTGTTTTTTTGAGGGGGTGGGTTTTTTTGTAGACATTAGAAACCTGGAAGCCAAAACAAGTTTAGAATAGGAACTCAATAGAACAGCAGCTGGTGGCAAACCCTAAACATGCCTCAACTCCTGTTGCTGCAGTAAGATATTTGAAGGAGCCACTGTGTTATTTAATACAGGACAAATAACCTTCCTAATTAATACTCTTTCTATTTATTTATGAAAGCTCCTAAAACATAGTTCATAATATTTAACTCTGGTTTCTCTCTGAGAAATCAGACAGGCAGCCTGAGAAGCCTTCAGCGGGCCAGGGGAGTCGGAGAAGCAAGTTCTCTGGGACCCTCATGCTGGCTGGGCACCATGCCACTAACCCAGTTCTCTGCTGTGGATGCTAATGCAGCTTCTTCCCCAGCAGCGTAAGAGAAGAACGGGGCATACTGGCCCTAACTCCCATGTATTGGCTTGTGCTGGTTTTGCTCTGACCCTCAAAGTTATTTGAATTTCTTTTTCTTGGGGTGTATGTGTGTGTATGTGTGCTTAATTTAATATAGGTCTGAACATCCACTGGAATGCGAGAGCCCAGCACTGGTGCAGCAGCTGTAATGAGAAACAGTGGTTGCACACACCATTTGTAGCTGGGGCAGGCACTCCAGCCCTGTGCCCCAGCGGCTGTGTCGGCTGCAGCACCTTCCCCTTCCCCGCCTTTCGCTCGGCATGCCAGGAGCTGTGCTCCATGGCCTCTTAGGCAGTTAAATGCTTTCCACGGGAGGTTGCAGCTGAAGTAAAGGCTTTGCCCTTGAGAAAACTGAACTGCTGCTCGGTTAAAGACACCAGCAGTTTTCAAACTGGTGTTTATCTGCGAGATCTTAAGTGAGATCTCGCTTCTAATATTCTTTTACGTTTCTTTCTGCAGCACTTTGCCAGTGGATGAGAACAAACTGGGGAGGCTGGATATGCTGCATGACCTGGCAATCAGCGTGCAGGAACCTTAGTGGCAAGGGTAATAATTTATTTCTGAGTCCACAAGAGACCTGGCTTTAGCATTGCACACCACCTTCCAATATATCCAGTAAAGCAGTGATTAGATTATATGAATATTTAATTTATCCCTATTTTAAAAATCAGGTCTACAGGGTCTTAAAGAAATAAAGAAAACAGATATAGTCATGAACATGGTTGTACATCTACTGCTTTTGTGATCATTCAACATTTGCAAATTCTGCATTACTTAGCAATCACCAGGGTCTGTAAAAGAGTGTGAAAAATTTCCTTCTGTGATATCATCATCACAGACATGTACCAAAAAAACTGGTACACACTCAAGGTATGGGGAGGTGTGATGTCAGGGTGCAAGCTCTGACTGGCAGTACTTTGCTGATCAAAGACCTTAGTGGTAGATGTGCTTATGCCAGCAAATTGATGCTTCTGCCAGAACTGTTCCTTTATTTAAAATATATTTTGCTACTTCTTTATAAGCATAGTGATTGCCTCTATGTTGGGCATGATTTAGTATACTTTCACCCATGCTGGTAATGATAAAACTTAGAGCATTTTCTGTAGATCTGTGCAGTTACAGTAGTGAGTGCTCAGAGTGACACATAAGAGTGAGGCATTATTTATCAGGCTGTCTCTATTTATCTTATTATATCATACTATGTTATACCATACTTATGTTTCTGACCAGAAACAGGAAGTATAGCTCAGACAATGGAGAGTCTAAAACTACCCAGGTTGAGAATCATGTCTTTGCTATGTTGTATCATGGCTCTGTATTGAGAGATCTAGAAGAAACTGAAGATGTGCATGGTATATTGCCAAAAAGAATTCCAGTGAAAGCTACCCGGTAAGTTGAATCTCTGGAGCAGCAGTTTCCTAATATAAGTCTATAGACCCCTGGTAGTTTACAGACCTGTAGTGCATGCTTGGAGTGGTAATAGTATCTTTCTAGTATTTAAACTCAAAGTTAAATAAAGATTAATGTAAAGAGACCTGCTTAAACATCAGGATCATTTTGATCTTCTTCATCAGAAGTATCTCAAAAATGGCTTAGAAGAATGGGCTAAGTGACCCAAAAATGCCACAATGACATTTCACCTTATCACCTCTGGTGATGTGACACAAAGCATTCAGGCATTTTGTATTATTGGTAAAGATTTCAAAATTGTATTTTTATGACTTATGTGAAGAAAACATAGGGTGTCATAATTAATGATGAGTCACGCTTAAAAGTTGGGAGTTTTCACACCTTTGGTCTAATTTATTTTAGCCAGCAGTATTCATGAAAAGATCAGTTATACAGGAATTGATGGGAAATCTCATCTGAATTTTGTTAGACCTCTTAACCTTCCTCACAGCATTTCAGAAGCTCTGTTGTTAGCCAAATCCAGATAGTAGAGAAGAAATGGAAATAAGAAACAAGTTTGCCGTAGCCAGTTTCAATGGCACCATTTTGATTTTGGGATTGAATCAGGGCTGGTTCTTACATTCTTCTGAATAGCTCAAAGGCTAACAGGAAATTTGACACTATTCCACAAAAATATGCAAGAAGAAAACCAGTTTCCCATGCAAAGAGCAATTTAGTGGCATTTAGAATCCTAAGGAAAGTGTAAGCTTGTTGGCCAAAGACTAGAGACACAAGAGACTTCTGCCAGAAAAAAATAATGAAAATAAAGCTTTTCAGTTCAATCACAAGTCTAAACTCATCTGAAGTTCAGAAATCCTTAAGAAAATTTGTGGTGTATACGGGCAAGCAAGAAAAAAGTCAGAACAGGTTTTAGGACATGGTAAAAAGGCTTTGTGGATTTTAAGGAGTGGTATAACTATCTTTGCTATCTTTCTTACAGTACAGTAATATTTTCTAGGACAAACACATCTGTCATGCTTAATTACATTTTCTTATAAACATAAAACTGGCCAAATTCTGCATCTGGCTGTGCTGGGGTAAATTCAGAGTGAAGCCTGTAAACTCAGTAAAATAGCCTATAAAATCAGCTGAATTGATTCAGATTTGCCTACTGGTAATTTAGAGCAGGGGCTGAGCACAGTTGGCTCTGATCTATATAAAGCGACAGTGTGGAAAAATGGGAAAACAAAGCCTCACCAAATCAGTGGGTTGACTCAGAAAATATTGCCACTGAATTATGGTCCTCTAAGCAGGCTACTCACTGCAAAAGAAATGCTCTCTAGCTTTGCATCAACACAGAAATAGCATTTTTATTCAAATTCTCGCAATGACCTCAATGTTAAATCAGGTTTCTGAGGTAGAAACCCAGCATATTTCTTGAAGTCATTTTTTCTGTAGGACTTGGACAGCCTCTGCTTTGTGTATATACTTTTTTAAAAAAAAACTTTCATGTATTTTCAGGAAGTGATATCATACGAACATGCTGGTAAAATTAGCCTGAGGCTTTTACTCCATTTATATACAACAAAAGAAATCTTTGTCACTAATTACTTACAAACTTATTATTGGTCCCTTGTAACTGCATAGCCAATGATTACAGCAGAAAAACAATAATTTTTTGTAGTTATGACTAAATACCAGCACAACCCTCATATTATCAATAATCAGTGTAATAAAGCTGGCTTATTGTTCTAGCATTAAAAGGTCCCAGTATATACTTGATGCTTATGTTAACTGGAGCTGTGTTTCAGCTTAATGTAATTTCTGGGAATACTGAGATAATCAAAAATTGCTGGCTTTCATATGATACACATATGCCAGAAGGGACAGTCTCTGGTTTTCAGACTGTCTCATTAGTAAAGCTGGCCTCCTCAAAAAGGACTTGCATTTTAATAAATCTCAGTGCCTGTGCCTATTTTTTTCTCCAGAGAACTTTCAAAAGATACCAGGCACATACAATGTATCACCATTTGTTTTTTCAGTAGTGTGCAATGGTTTCTTATTACACAACAGTACAAATCAGGTTACTTTGAAACTTATATATGCCATATATAAGACAAATAATATTGGTTTAAAAAAAAAGGTTTAATTGCTTCTGGAACTTCAACATCTGATCTTGAACTTTATGTCCACATGTCTTTTCTTCTGCAATTCGGGAGGTTTTCCATAGTGGGTGAACACAATTTTGATAAATTCAGCCCTATGCTGAAATTTTCCCTGAGTCCCCAGGGAAAATCTAGATTTATTTTTTGGGAAAGGAAACAGATGATTTAATTTATACTTACACTTTGCAATGCTCAGCCAGGACTGATAGTGAGCAGAGCAGCTTTTCCAAAGAGGTCAGTCCCCGAGCGTGCCTGTCCAGGCGCTGAAGCTTTTTTGCACGCCCAGAAGCTGCTGGCTTGAGCACTGCTATGTGGCATCTCCCTGGGCTTCCGAGCATGAAAGCTGTTGGGAGTCGGGCAGCCCCCACCTGCAGTGCCCACCAAATGCTTGCAACAAAGAGGACAGGCAGCTCCTGTAAATAGAGATGAGCCTGTGCCACTTTAGTCACTCACCTTTACTGACTGCCTGTCAGATCCTGTAAGACACAACACAGTCTAATGGCCAAGCCCACCACTCCACACCTGCTTAATTTTAGATTCTGCCTCTGCCACCATGCTGGTGTATGGCCATGGTGCTAAACTCTGTTGGTTCTTTCACAGAGGAAATAGGCATAATAACATACTTGTATCAGCTTGAGAAAGAGACATACATAGAAGAAACCTGTTATTTCTTAATTACATGGAAGAAATGTGAAAATGAGATAAAGTTTAATTCCTCCTGTGTTTTGCCACTTCACTGAAGCCAGGGGTTCACCTTGCATGTCTGACCACATGATTCACTATAGGGTAACTTGCAGGCAGACACATTGGGGGAATAATGTCTACAAAGCTCCTCACTGAGACTGTTGCAGGGAAAGTTCTCAAAACAAGCAATTCAGGCCCAGGAAGGCTTTTCCTTCCTGTCAGATCAATACCAAATGGGGACAAGGGCATGCCTGCAGGCAGCCATGTGCATGTGAGGTTGGAAATTGGACTAGACTATATTACTGTAACACTGCTATAACTTTAAGGAAAAGTAACTTCTTTACAGCTGCAGGATAGCTATATAGTCTGGCTGAACTGAGAACAGTATACATCATTTGCTGAAAATACATGAGTTCATTTCTCCCTGCTCCCCATGCCACCCAGTTGAGTAGCATGAATCAACACACATGCAAACAGATAGAGGACAGCCTGACAAAGCTTATTCAAAGTACAATATTCAGGCGAGACTATCATGTCAATCAGAAGTATGTTACTGTCTTGCTATTCTTATATGCAGTGGGAAGGTTTCAGCACTTTCATTTAGGTCCCCTCCAAAACATTTTCAACCCCTAAAAAGCCACTGCTGCTTTTTATATTAAATAACAGAATCAAAAGCAGCAATGAAGAAAGCATGTAAGCATGCGCTTGCAGTTAATGACTCTACACACATGCTGAAAATTAAATGTATACTTTGTGCTTTCCTGGATGCTGGCCAGAGAAGGCAGCTCACAGGACTAAGTCACTAATGAGTATAGTATACTCACACCACACTGCAGGGATCTTTTTCTTCTCTGCTGTCTAGCAGTTTTAAAGGAAAAGACTGCAGTCTTCCTTCGGTGTGCTAGTGTTTTGCACAGAAGGAAAGAGTGATCTTTAAAGGTGGTTTATGTCATGACTCTTGGAAAGAGAGTCGCATGGGCACAGTTCTGATAATGACAGTACATTGACCTATACTATTCTCATGGGCAAACACAGGTAAAACCTATAGCTTGTACTGAAACAGAGCAAACTGGGGTCCAGCTCTGCTTGTCGCCATTGTACCGTTTTTCACGGTTTCTACATTTCTTTCGTTTGGTTTGCAAGTATAATGACATACAAATTGCCAATCACAACAACTGGTGCCCTTTCCTGTTCTCCTCTCATCCCTCATGGGGTTGGGCAATAAAAATGGAAAGAATTTGCCCACCCTTTCCAGAAACATTGCAAACAATTAATAAGTGTGGGTATTTCTTGCTCAAAATAGAAACCCACTTGGTTTGAATGTTTCTTCTGGTGGATAAGGAAAATAAAAATAGTTTTGTTTGTTTGATTTCTCTTCCACCCAGAAAAAAAAACCCAAACCATAAATTGTAGCATTTTTGCTTTTAATTTAATTGGCTTTCCCTGGATTATTATTTCAATGGATTATGGATTACATGAAAGATAAAAACATAAGAATTTGAGAACTCATGTTTATGAGAGAGGTCAGCATCTCTCTTGCCCAGTGCTTCTTTGGGTTATTCCTTTGTGCACAGTCATTCACATTTACTGCAGGCTCTAGTCCCACAGAACATAATGCATGACAGAAGACATGGAGATCTAATGCTTTTGTGCCTAGAGAGAAAACAGCACATAAGGAAAAGGTATGAGGTTTATATCACTTTTGGGTTCCACCTGCTGACTTCAGCTGCATTAAACAGCACAACTGAATCCTAGCCAGGATCAAGCAGTGGGAAGGACACACTGATCAGCTGCAGGGCTGATGCTAGCCTGGAGTTCAGGCAGCTGTGCAATGCACAGCAAATACAATGCACAAAAGCTAGATCAATGGGAAAACAGGAAGGGAGGGGAAGCATGCCTATAATTTCTAATTTAAGCAAATAAACTGGACCATGTCACATACAGCAAATGATCACGTCCACCTCTATTTACAGTGCCTGCGTGCGTCTCTACGGAAATTGGGTCAGAAAATGCCAGTCCCAGAAGCAGAGGAGCAGCCATTATACAGAACAAAACTCTTAAGACAGGAAAAAACAGTGCTGCCCTGTGGGCTTGACAAGCACCAAGGGCTACCCTTCCCAGTCTTCATTCAACCTCAACCCCCTCTCCTCTACCTCAAGGAAAAATAGCTTTGTCTCTTCAGCTTCCTTCTGTTGTAATGCTAGGGACTCAGAGAAGTGGTATTCAGAGTACTGACAATTTTTTAAATGAAAAAGTACTCCAAGGACAAATCTCTGATTAACAGGAAGAGGCTGCAGAGCAGGTGGTGTTCCAGTTTTTCCCTATCATCTCTATCCAATTGCTTGCAAGTGTGCTGGTGCTCATTTTGAAAAAAGCCGGTATATGTTGGTTGTCTTAAAATCCAGTGCTTCAATTCACAGGTTTCTTTGTTCTCCTCCTGTGCTATGTAATTTATAGCAGGGACAAGCTTGGGGATGGTGACCACCTCTGGTGGCTGGGGGCTTTGTTCAGTGGTGGAAACAACCTCACTCTAGCTTTGAGGCTGCGGGCTTAGGTGTCATGCACTGATCAAATGCAGCCTTGGTTCTGTCATCTGGTGGAGATGAGAAAGTGTTTCAGCCTCAGGGACTCCATTTCTCTTCCAAAAATGCAAGCTAAGACAGAGGAAGGATCCAAATGCAAAGGAAAAAATGGTGAAAGCAAGCAACAAGGAAAAGATGGAGTATGGGTATATGTAGTTAATACATTATTTAGATGGCAGAGTGGGAGTAGAAATATTTGTCAGCTTCTGGGCAGTTTGGCTCTGTCTCTGGAGTATCTACCTGTTCTATGGCTGTAGTGTAGTTACAGCTACAGCGTGAATCAAACTTTGCCCTTGGTGATACTTCTCCAGCCTCGTTACTGACTCTTACTTGTCTTGCTGTCTACGGTCAGTTTCAAAATGCAAGCAGCAGTTCATGTTTTCTTACCTATCCTTTAGCCCTGCATGAGACCCTGGCTGTTACATTGAAGAAGAAGCTTTTTACTGGTACTTAAAATTTCCTATTAATCTCTGTTTCCTTGTCTTTTGATGGGAGGCTAGCTGTTTCCCAAGAGCTGATGCAATTGCAAGAAGGAGGTGCTATGGTGGTGATGCAATTGCTGAGGGAGGACAGACAAAAGGGGGATGTTTCATTCCCTAATCTTCCCCTTGTATATGGCTTTCACCATGTTTAATTTTCTAATCTTATTTTTTTCTGGCTTTAAATATTTTAAAATCGTAAACAAATAAAGATTAGAAAAGTCAAACGGTCTGAGCCTGTCTCTGTTGAGACTCTGTGGATAGTTTCATAATATAAAAGTTTATTTCTAAATAAGGCAAAGATGAGTTCTTTCCAGATGAGCTGGTGCAACAAAAAGAAAAAATCATCGCTGTTGTTGTTACTAGTATGTGCTAGTGAACTTTATCACTGCCTACCAGGGTTTTGAGGCAAGGGGCAGTTTCTGAGACATGCAAGTAAAATAGGTCTTGGCATAACGCCATTAGCCCCCAGTGAATTGTTATTGTGAGAATGAGTCAAAGCTCTTCTCCCCATGTCAGGCAGAAGAAGTACACCCTTCCCTTTGTATATGGTCATGGACTCCTTGGTTGGACTCAAAATCTAATAGCTGTCCTTCTTTTGTCCTTTTTGACTGATTCTTTTTCTCAGGAGCTTTTGCCATGTATCTTGTGTCACCACACCTGCTGCTTCCTGGGGTGAGTGGGAAGATCCTGTTCAGTGTAGTCATGTGCAACATAATCTGATTGAATTCAAATTACAGTGTCTACCTGGATTGGTCAGAGATACAGATATGCTAGAGTGGTTCTTCATGGCCCATGAAAGGTCTGCAATCAACTTCCATCACTCTGTGTCTGGTATGTCACCCTCTCTAGACATTTCATTGTCATCCCTAGTAGAAGTGACCTCTTTGCGAGTTCCTTCAAGGATTCTGAAGAGCACACATCTCACCCTCATGATAAATGTCTTATTGTAGCAAGTGTCAGTTACTAGAAGCAAAATAAAAAAAATCTTGGCAATCTTCTCTCTGGTACTTACACACCAACATGAAGAATTAAACCACACGTACTGAATGTTATACTGTACTGAATACCCTCATGTTATTTTTCACAAACAAAACAGAAACATTTTCCATCAACATTAATTTGCAAAACATTGTTACTTTGCTTGGATGATATGAGAAAAGATTTTTCCACACATGATAGAAGAGGAAAGAAGAAATCAGATCCTGCTTTGCAGATGCATACAGCCCTGAACCCACAGGGGAATGGAGCAGCAGCGTTTGTCACAGTTAAGGGAGACTATGTCTGTGGAGATCCCTTGTTTAAATGTTGGCAACACATTATTGATTAGCACCTGCTCCCTACAATCAAGTGGGACATTGTGAGTTTATAGATCATATAAAATGTTTCCTCAGGTGCAAAGACCGAGGTGGTGTGTTTGTGCAGTTATTGTTAAGCTGGGAGTGAAATTAATTCAAATGACTTGTGAATCTCCAGGGAGGCAGGAAATGGGAAGTACCAAATTCCATGAGGTAGGACGCACTTGGCCAAAATGGATTCTTGGTTACACCTTGGACTTTTCATCAGTTCCAGGGTTCTGCAGAGATGGGAGTAGAGCCAGAATCTGTCCTGGAGTCGCTGTGCCTCAGCCTGTGTTTCAATCTAAAATGTCGGTAGGTTACCTCAGTCTTCTCCCCCTGCAAGCTTTCTCCTCTTCTGTTTTAATGCCAGCTAACTTATTTTTGGCTGGTGTGCAGTGGGAAGCTATCCAAACTTTTTCCACAGACTTTATTCTCTACACCGGCAATCACAGCTGTCATGACTTCATAACTATGAAACAGTACTGCAGGCGGGGGTAACAGGCCCTGGATTGTATTCGTCTGGCAGGAGATATAAAGTGGCAAATGCAACCTGTGTAATGCTTGACCTCATGCTGTGTTATTGCAGAAAAACACTTTTATCATGCACACAAATCACTTTACTTCTCTTTTTTCCCCCTTCTTTTGCTTTTCTTTAACTCAGAAGGTCAGTATTTTCAACACAGTCTAACCACCAAAGAAAAAAATGTGTTCACAAATAAAGTCCATAAGTAGCAAAGGGTTATGCTGACCCAGGCTGAATACCTGTGGTAGCAAGCTGGTCCTATAAAGGCCATGGCAAAGCTCCCACTGACTTTATTTGGGCCAAGAGTTCACTCTTAACTGTCATTTTCTCTGTATTAAATGTGGTGCAGGTATTATACTCTGATGAAGGACACATATAGATCTACTTATATAGCAATATTATTATATTTTTGGTTTTTTTCAGTGGAAACTGTCAGAAAAAATAATATGAAGAAATTACAGTTAAATGTACCACTGACTTTTTTGCTCTGCTAACACAGTCCTGCTGGGTAGCTGCCTCATTCAGTTTCCAGTGATTTTGATTGCAGTTGAAACCCTCTAACCCACCCTCCCTGAGATGAGGTAACAAGCCTCGCAGAGCAGTGTTGGCTTTTCCCTCTTCTTTCTATGCATGCTTTCCACAACAGTGATGCAGTGAATAGCTGTGACATTTAAGGTAATGGCGAAGCAGTTCTTTTTGAGGAATCAGGCAATTTACCCCGTTTTGAGGATTTCAGTTGCTCTGAAGACTTCAACGAACATCAAGGCATTGGTTTCCATGTTGAGTCTATTTAGAAGAAATATCTACTTAGTCACATGGGTTAGCAGTTTCTAACACAGAAAGCTCATGCTCTGCAGCACATTTCAAGGAGCTTAGACATGTCTTTTTTTTCATCTGTTTCTTTCAGTTTGCCAGTTTTACTTAAGCAGTTTAGCCATCAATTATGAACCCACTACTGAGTGTGGATGAACACACCTGCGACTACATACAAGAGATTGAGTCTGGCTCTGTAAGTCAGGTAATACTACCTAGCATTCACTGAGGCAGTATTTTTCTGAAGCCCTTACCTTGTCTTCTACTGTATTCTGCTGGCCATGTTGCAGCACTATGCATTTTCATGAAAATTTGAGGGATTTTGGCATATGTGTGTATATATATGTGCACATATATATATACACACATGTATATGTGTATATATGTGTGTACATCTAAGTTTTATATTCATATATGACTTTTCTTCGTGCCCCACATTGTGCAAAATGGATATCTACATAATCCTACATAGACAGGGACATACTATATAAAAGTGTTTGTCTGTGAGTTTGGTTTTTATGACCCCTTATTTTAAGTACTTTCTGTTGCTTTGGCAATCACATTGTGCTGGGGATAAGATAGATTTATTGTCAGTTTTGCATCAAGTTGACAAGTACAATGTCGGTTAGATTTTGGTCTGCTACAGGTCTCCCTGGTCTGTTGGGAGATTACATCAATGCAACCAGGAGAGTTTTGAAGGGATTACAAATTTGTCATTACTATGTAAATCATACAGTTGTGATGAAAATACATAATCTCTGTTTCTCCAGAGGAGAAGTTTGCCAGACCAAATCTTGCTGTGCTCTTTGCAAAGCATGACTAAAATATGGTACATTTCTGTAGTTACTTCTGTTTTCAATTCAGAGGTAGAAAGGGGCATGGACTGAGGCAAAAATTAATTCTTTGTAATCTACTTATAAATTTGTAGGCATAACCTATGAACAAAGTCATGCCAACCACTAATTGCAAAAGGGTCAACAAGACTCCACCCACAGTAATTAACTGTAGCATCACAAGCAGCAAAGATAACACCAAAATGCTTCTCCTTTCTGACATGCTACAGCTTTGAGCTATACAAGAATGAAAAGTTTTCAAATAACTAAAGTGAATGCATCTATCAAAAGTCAATATATCTGCTTTGTCATTTGTATTACTATACAGCCAGCCAAATAACTCCAGTGAAAGCAATTTTACTACTGCAGTGACACAAGTGAATATCTGTAGACAAAAGTTCTTCATAATAATTCTTTTAAATATATATTTTAGATTACAACTCCCTTGACTGAGAAAAACTTTTGCAGCTATAACATGCTGATTGTACAGTTGCTGAAGAACCCACATAACAGCAGGGGTGAGGTTTTACAAGCCCCACAATAATGTCCAAGCTATTAAACATCAAGAAACAGCATTTTTTTGGCCTAACCTGAGAGCTCTCCAGGGAGAAGCCATAAAATATAGCCCTGTACAAGATGTCACCCACAGGGGCCACACTGAGTTTGTGAATTAAACTTTAAGTGATTAACACTGATGTTTAATGTCTGCTAACAGTGTGAGTGCAGATGTAACCAGTATAAGAAAATGCAGTCAGTTCCTTTGTTACAAAGGTAGAGTGAATCATCCTGACAGGGTAATTAATACTTGTGAAGCCAGACTCAAGATAATTTACCAATAGTAAAATCAAGTACTCACAGGTTTCAGGGTTTTTTAAGTACTTATTAAAAAGAATCACCAGCACCACAAAGTGCCATAGAAAATCCCTTGCTAGACAGGAGCAACAGAAGTGAAGCACAAGTTGCAGCAGGAGACTTCAGGACTCTGAGAAGCTATTGAAGAAGCTTCAGTTCAGGACATAGCTGGGAAATCCAGCCACTAGTGCAAAAAACAGAAGTGAATGAATGGATGAATAGAGCCAGTGATTCACTTTATCTTCAGCCTACAAATTGCTCAGCTGGGACCAGCAAACAAGCTCTTGAGCCAAATCACAGACTATCTGTGCCTTACACTTGTGGGGGTGGCAAAGGTAAGTACAGGAAGATATACTCACATACAGGACAGACTACCAACATGTTCTTCAGTTCAGCATGTCAAAAACAGTTACTTTGAGAGTCTTCCTCTCAACTGCCTTTAGATACTGTACACCATGCTCTGGATTTAGAGCCATGCACATTTTCTATAAAAGCAAGCCTAGTCTACATGGAAGTTTTTTATTAAGTTGGAGCATTGGCTTTTGAAAAAGAGGACTTTCTGATACCAGCCCTATTTTCAGTTAATCAGTCCTAACGAAAAAAAAAAGCTAGGCTGATGGCCTTGCCAAGAGCAAGTCTTTAATTAACTGTTGCACATGCACTATTCCAAGCTAGGAACATTTCAAGCTTCTGTACATCACTCAGATGATGTCCTTCCTTCCCATAGACTGCCATGTGTTTTAAGAAATATTATCTGGACATTGTATCCACAGCGCTGGTGCCTGCAGCTACTAGAGGTGAGCTTAGAAATGTATAGTCCAAGCAACCAGATACCTCAACCTATACATGCACCTATGCAGCATAAGCCCCATGGCATCTGTTGCTGTTGCTTCCTCTGATAGCAGTGCCCAGGCAAACAAGATATGCAGATCTTTGTTTTAAGAGATACAGGCTGTATCAATGAATCTCACTCAGTCCTACTCCAGAAATGAGAATGAATAAACTAGAAAGCATATGTCAACCCTGAGCCATCTACTGCCTACTCAGTCTCTTGATGAAGATGTCATCTATCCAGACTTCTGAAAGGCCTTTGATATAGTCCCCCACAACATTCTCACTGCTAAATTGGAGAGAAATGGATTTGAAATTTCATTTGAGAGAAGGGATAGATGTTTAGAAATCATGGAAGCACCTGAGAAGGGTCTGGTAGGAAATGGGGCCCACACTCACAAAAAGGTGTTGGATTCGTTAGCTCATCTCAAGTGCATCATATGCAGTATGAGCAACAAACAGGGGGGAGCTTGAAGCCATGATGCAACACGAGAACTATGACATAGTAGATATCACAGAAACGTAGTGGGATGCCTCACATGGCTGGACTGCTGCAATCAATGGCTGCAAGCTCTTCAGGAGGGATAGACAGGGAAGGAGAGGCGGTGGAGTGGCCCTGTGTGTTAGAGAATACTATGAGAGCTCAGAAATCAAGTATAGTGATGACGGGGTTGAGAGTGTTTGGAGTAGGTTAAGGGCCAATAAAGCAGATCTTGCTGTGGGAGTCTGCTATAGACCTCCCAACCAAAGCAGTGAGGTGGATGAAGCTTTCTATAAACAGTTGGGAGAAATCTCGCCGTCACTTGCCGTTGTTCTTGTGGGGGACTTTAACCTCCCGGGTATCTGCTGGGAAAACAACACAGCAGAGAGGGAACAATCCAGGAGGTTCCTGGAATGTGTGGAGGATAACTTCCTCACACAGCTGGTGACTGAGCCGACCAGGGGAGGTGCCCTCCTGGACCTGCTTCTTGTGAACAGGGAAGAGCTTGTGGGGGAAGTAAAGGTTGGAGGTCGTCTAGGGTGCAGTGATCATGAGATGATTGAGTTTTCCATCCTTGGAGAAACAAAGAGAGGGGTTAGTAAAACTGCCACCTTGGACTTCCGGAGGGCAAACTTTGACCTGTTCAAAAGACTGATTGACAAAATCCCTTGGGAGGCTGCCCTGAAGGATATGGGAGTCCAGGAAGGCTGGACATACTTCAAGAGAGAAGTCTTAAAGGCACAGGAGCAGGCTGTTCCTGTGTGCTGAAAAACAAGCAGGAGGGGAAGGAGACCGGCCTGGCTAAACAGGGACCTTTGGCTGGATCTCAAGAACAGAAGGAGAATCTATGACCTTTGGAAGAGGGGGCAGGTCTCTCATGAAGACTATAAAGATGTAGTGAAGCTATGCAGGGAGAACATCAGGAGAGCCAAAGCATAGCTAGAGCTCAACCTGGCTACAGCTACAAAATATTTCTATAAATTCATTAACAACAAAAGGAGGATTAGGGAAAACCTCCCGCTGTTATTGGATGCAGAGGGAAACATAGTAACAAAGGATGAGGAAAAGGCTGAGGTGCTCAACACCTACTTTGCCTCAGTGTTTAGCCATAGAACTGACTGTTCCCTGGACACCCAGCCTCATGAGCTGGGAGATGGGGAGGGGAAGCAGAATGAGGTCATCCCAATTAAAGAGGAAGTGGTCAGAGACCTGCTACACCACTTGGATACACACAGGTCTGTGGGACCAGATGGGTTACACCCAAGGGTGCTGAAAGAGTTGGCAGATGTGCTCACCAAGCCACTTTCCATGATTTACCTGAAGTCATGGCTAACTGGGGAGGTCCCATTGGACTGGAGGGTGGCAAGTGTGACACCCATCTACAAGAGAGGCAGAAAGGAGGATCCAGGAAACTATAGACCTGTCAGTCTGACCTCGGTGCCAGGGAAGGTCATGGAGCAGATCATCTTGAGTGCCATTACAAGTCATATAATGGACAACCAGGGGATCAGGCCTAGTCAGCATGGGGTTATGAAAAGCAGGTCCTGCCTGACAAACCTGATCTGCTTCTATGACAAGATGACCTGACTGTTGGACGAGAGAAAAGCTGTCGATATTATCTACCTGGATTTTCAAAAAGCATTTGACACAGTTCCCTATAGAATTCTCATAGAAAAACTGACTGCTCATGGCCTGGATGAGCGTACGGTCTGCTGGGTCAAGCACTGGCTGGATGGACGGTCCCAGAGAGTGGTGGTCAGTGGGGTTAAATCCAGCTGGCGACCGGTCATAAGTGATGTTCCTCAGGGCTCAGTGTTGGGACCATTTCTGTTTAACATCTTTATTGATGATCTTGATAAGGACATAGAGTGTATCATCAGTAAATTCGCAGATGACACCAAGTTAAGTGGGAGTGTCGATCTGCATGAGGATAGGGAGGCTCTACAGAGAGACTTGGATAGGTTGGATCGGTGGGCCAACGTTAACGGGATGAACTTCAACAAGGCCAAGCGGCAGGTTCTGCACTTGGGCCACAACAACCCCATGTATCACTACAGGCTTGGGGAGCTGTGGCTGGAGAGCTGTCTGGAAGAGAAGGATCTGGGAGTTCTAATTGACAAGCAGCTGAACATAAGCCAGCAGTGTGCCCAGGTGGCCAAGAAAGCCAATGGCATCCTGGCTTGTATCAGAAATAGTGTGACCAGCAGAAGTAGGGAGGTGATAGTCCCCCTGTACTCTGCACTGGTGAGGCCACACCTGGAGTATTGTGTCCAGTTTTGGGCACCTCAATACAAGAGAGATATCGAGGTGCTGGAGCGAGTGCAGAGGAGGGCAACAAAGCTGGTGAAGGGTCTGGAGAACAAATCCTATGAGGAGCGATTGAAGGAGCTGGGACTGTTTAGTTTGAGGAGGAGAAGGCTGAGGGGAGACCTCATCACTCTCTACACCTACCTGAAAGGACATTGTAGAGAGGTTGGTGCTGGTCTCTTCTCACAGGTAATTAGTGACAGAACAAGAGGGAATGGCTTTAAACTGCAACAGGGGAGGTTTAGACTGGACATTAGGAGAAAATTTTTCACAGACAGAGTGGTCAGACAGTGGAATAGGCTGCCCAGGGAGGTGGTGGAGTCACCATCCCTGGATGTGTTTAAGGGTCATTTAGATGGGATGCTGGGGGATATGGTGTAGGGGAGAACTTTGTAGAGTAGGGCTGATGGTTGGACTCAATGATCCCAAAGGTCTTTTCCAACCTGAATGGTTCTGTGATTCTGTGACAAATGGACTGTTAGATGGGTAAGGAACTGGCTGGATGACTGCATCCAAAGAATTATAGTCAATGGCACAATGTCCAAGTAGAAACCAGTAATGAGTGGTGTCTCTCAGGGTTCCGTACTGAGACCAATACCATCTAACATCTTCATCAATGACATAGACAGTGGGATTGACTGTACCCTCAGCAAGTTTGTGGATGACACCAAACCAATTCACAATAAGGAGGGATGCCATCCAGAGGAACCTTGACAGGCTTGAGGAGTGGGCCCCTTTGAACCTCATAATGTTCAGCAAGATCAAATGCAACATTCTGCTGGGTCAGGCCAATTCCCAGTATCAGTACAGACTGAGAAATGAATGGATTGAGAGGAGCCCTGTGGAGAAGGACTTGGGCACTGTTGGATGAAAACTGGACATGAGCCTGTAATGTGCACTTGCAGCCCTGAAAGCCAATTGTATCCTGGGCTGCATCAAAAGAAGCATGGCCAGCAGGTCGAGCAAGGTGATTCTTCCCCTCTGCTCTGCTCATGTGAGACCTCACATGAAGCACTGCATCCAGTTCTGGGGCTCTGAGTAAATGTTAGAGTGGGTCCAGAGGAGGGCCACAGAAATAGTCAGAGAGCTGGAATACCTCTGCTATGAAGAAAGGCTGAGAGAGTTGAGGTTGTTCAGCCTGGAGAAAAGAAGGCTTCAGGGAGACCTTATTGTGGCCTTTCAATGTCTAAAGGGTGTTTATGAGAAAGACAGAAAGATGTTTTACCAAGGCCTGTAGTGACACAAGGGGAAACTGTCTTTTAAGCTGAAAGAGGGTAGGTTTAGATTGAACATAAGAGAGAAATTTTTTATGATGAGGGTGGTGAGAAACTGAAACATTTGCCCAGAGAAGTTGTGGATGCTCCCTCCCAGCAAGTGTTCAAGGTTAGGTTCCACGGGGCTTTGAGCAACCTGAGATGACCCTGCCCATGGCAGGGTGGTTGGAACTAGATGATCTTCAAAGGTCGCTTCCAACTCAAACTATTCTGTGATTCTATGTTTCTGTGTTGTTTATTATGGGTAATACTGCTGGGGCTGAAATTCTCATTATTACGTATAGTGAGCTGCACTCCCAGGGAACACCCTTCCTTCAATTACTTAAAGAAAATACAGGAAAAAATAGTACAGAAAAATTAGGACTGAAAGAGTCTTCTTGGCTCACTGAGTCATGCATGAGCTTTCTGAGTTTTAGTGTTGGTTGGGGTTTTGAGCATGTAAGTGTGTGTTGTGTCACTCATTTTTCTTGTGGGAAGTGCTATATGTCTGTGTGGAGGCAGTGATTTATTGTACAGCCAGTTTTCATCAAGCATTAGCTTTCTATGCATTAGCTCAAATAATAATAAAACTATTTGAATAATGTGAAACAATTTGCAAAGCAATTACAGTCACCTTGCCTGAGAAAGTAAACAGGGAGATAGAGCTAATTATGTAATTCTAAAGTCATGGAATAGGACTGAAGCAAAATCATATATACAGTCCAGGGTTCCTAAAGAATTAATTTCCAGCTCCAACTACTAGACAACCCTCCCTACATTTGTTCTCATTTAGATAGCCATGCTATTGTTAATATATGTCTGACTTTGATCCCATTCCACTCTATATATTATGGCTCTATAAAGCAGCACTTCTGTAGAAAATCATCTAGTGGGGCATTTTCATGACATTTCTTCTTGCTGCATAACATCTAATGTTGAAACATGGATCAGCAAAAACTGCATAAGAGAGAGAGAGACACTGACTTTCTGAAGGGACAATCCAACAGACACATTGCATTCACAGTGAAGGAAGAAGGAGTTTATTCTTTTAGCAAACAGCAGTGATGACCCTTTTCTGGCTGTGGATGGGGTAAAATTCCTGCTTTTTTTTAAAAAAAAAATTTTTTTTTTTAAAAAAAATTCTTTTTTTTTTTAAATTTTAAATTGTATTAGGTGATTGTGCTGTCCGTTTGTATTTGTGTAGCAGAGTCAAAGAAATTAGACATGGAAAAATGTCTTCCTCATCTTCCCAACCACCTGACTATTCCTAAACCTCATTCTCTCTTGTCTGCAATCTGGGCTTTACTCCAGCCTTTTATGCTTAATGCATACTCTGTACTAAGTCAAAAACCAGACATCACCAACCTCCAGTTTATTTCCTCCTCCTAATGTACCAGTTGATTGCTGGTAGTTAAAATCTCCCATTACTGCCACTTGGCCTCTTTTACAAGCTTTTTTTATTTGTACAGTCATTTCACAGAAGATAAATCACAAATTAGTAATTCCACAGTACTGATAGCACAGTGTACTTTCCTGAATCTTCAGCATGAGAAATGAGATATGTGCCTATAGGTCTGTTCCTGGGCTGCTTGTGCTGCCTTTTAGTGAGCAGTCTTCCAAGCTGAGGGGCAAAACAGTGGCAGGAAGCCGTTCAAAAGCCTACCTAAACATGTTGCTTATCTATTTGTTTAATATCACAATTAATGGCATGTACCTTTAAAGGTATGAAATGTATGAAAAAAAACATATTTTAATGTGCTTTCATAGATTTTCAGTTACATTTTATTATATTTAAAGGCAATGTAATGTACGTGTAGTATAATTGGGAGCCCTGCAAGTACAAGCAGGGATTGTATTCTGTGGATTTATCACTGCTTACAGTTGGAGGCCTATTTCCAAAGTGAAGTTTTGCAGCATTGATTTCTATGAAGTCAACTTTTATTATACACACT
The DNA here is from genome assembly GCF_047716275.1 of Strix uralensis. NCBI lineage: Eukaryota > Metazoa > Chordata > Aves > Strigiformes > Strigidae > Strix > Strix uralensis. The sequence goes on from NC_134012.1 coordinate 76,333,603, forward strand.
ATTGACTTTCCTGTGAGGACAAGCTGAGAGAGTTGGGGTTGTTCAGACTGGAAAAAGCAAGGCTTTGGGGAGACCTTCTTGCAGCTTTTCAATACTTAAAGGGGGCTTATAAGAAAGATGGGGACAGACTTTTTAGTAGGGCATGTAGCAATAGAACAAGGCATAATGGTTTTAAACTAAAAGAGGGTAGCTTCAGGCTAGATATAAGGAAGAAATTTTTTATGATGAAAGTGGCAAAACACTGGAACACGTTGCCCAGAGAGGCGGTGGATGCCCCATCCCTGGAAACATTCAAGGCCAGGTTGGATGGGGCTTGGAGCAACCTGATCTGGTTGAAGATGTCCCTGCTTATTGCAGGGGAGTTGGACTAGATGATTTTCCAAGGTCCCTTTCAACCCAAACCATTCTGTGATTCTATGATTCTATGATTCTGTGACTTCTGACACACCTGAAGGATGTACTAATGTATCTATTCCACTTAGAAAACTGTCTAAGAAATGTAGATTTTATTCTGAATAATGTATTGCCATCATCTCCATATTGTTCACTTAACTAGTGTAACTGCTCAAAGTGTGCTCACAGCCTGGCCAGTGGCCAGACCTTGAGGAGGTGAGCTGGTGCGCATTTATCCTCTGATCAGTCAGCTGTCTGACAGATCCTTCCAGAACAGGGGAATGTGACATTTGATGTGCCTCAGGAAATCTTTCTGTGACTCTCTGAAATCACAGAAATGCAAAAAATCTGGCTTTACTTGTTCTAAAGAGGAGGACAAAGATAATTCCTTGTATGAGTAGTTTCCCCAGAAACAGCCTAATTAGAATTTGTGGCATCAGTGAAATAGTTTGGGGTGCAGTTTAGAGACTTAATTAAACGAAACCAGAATGTCTGATTATTTTAAATATGGTTATGGATGAACGGAAAATAGTTCAAGTTTTTTGTTTTCTACAAAGCATTTTAAAACAGACTTTAAATCAGAAGACTAATTCTTCCAGTTTAGTCAGAGTGACATTCGCATTACAAACATCCAGAGATAAGTATGGTGGTTCAATGGCAAAGCTAAGCAATTGCTAGTGTTACATCTTTAAAATGGATGAAAGTTTGAAGGGGACTTCCTTGAAGAAAGACAACTTTAAAAAGTGCCTACCGCTGTTGCACATGATCCTCAAGATGACTTTTCTTATTTTCTGTATAAATCACTCTTTTGTAAATTGAAGGACCAGCATAGAGCTATTTCAGGTCACAGTCTTCTTTAAGTAGTCAAATCTGCGTGTGCACTCCATGAGTTTAGTTAAAGACATTTCAGTTAAGGAGATTTCCCCCAAAATGAAAGGTATAAGAAACAATGTGCACTTCTGTCCTTGCCAAAACTCTCTCAAAGGTGCTACTCTTTCATTTTAAAATGTGTACAGGAAAACATCAGAGAGGCAAGCTAAAATGTATCCTGAAATGTATAACATACAGTGTTAAAGGGGCTTAAAACTCTGATAAAACTTTGCTGAAGCGGAACTAAGTGGGAAATGCAACAGCCCCAAAGAAATGCATTTAAGGTGGAAAAAATAAAGTACAGTAAACGCTTTTCTGACTCAAGTATTTTGAACAGTGATTGTGATAAATGAGATGTCAGAGGACTAACAAAATACTCAAGTGACAATGTGGCAATTAAATAGGCACACTGGCTACTACGGTAGCATTTAAAGTAAATTTAAAATCCTTCAGAGTGTTTTATGGATTTTATGGCTTGGGTCTGTGACAGCTGATACTCTGACCTTTGACGTGAATTGGGTAGGGCATATATACAATGAGTTGTAAGTGTAAAAAGTAACAAAGAGTCCCAAGTCTGTTGCCTTTCAATGAGCCTTAGCCTCCTAAGTCATTGTGAACATCGGACACTTGAAAATGCTGCTCAGTGGTTCTCTCCCTGCTTTGTCTGTCTTGTCAACTTAGACTATAAATCCCTTGGGACCAGGACTGTAACTTATTATGTATAACACCTCATACAATGGAATTTTGATCCATGTAGACTCCAAGGCCTCTAAATGCAGCAGCAACATATACAATTTGAAAAGCAGCACTTTTATGATGCTGAATACAAAAAGGAATAGGCATCAGCAGAAGAAAGGAAATGCATCTGAATATCAATAGGAATTGCCAGAGGACCACTGGGTTGAAATTTGATTATAATGAGAAACCATATACTATTAGGAATTTCTAGGTAAAGGACAAATATTTACACCACAAACTAACCTGCATTTCATACCCAGAATGCCTGATTTAATTTCCCATACACCATGGCAAATTTGGGATTCCTCAGGAAAAGGAATTATACCAAAGTTAGGATAAGTAAGCAAAGGATCAACTCCTGAGCCTTGTAATTTGATAGTGTCACCAAGAATAATGTGTAAAAAAAAAAAAAATAATCCATGCATAAACAAAACTGTATGTTCTGCCAAGTAGTATTTTCTGGCATTGTAATGTATAGGTTTGTGTTGTAATACAAGAGGACAGCTTCCCAGCAGCATTAAAGCTGTCAGCAAAATTGGTTGTTTTCAAGTTTCTCTTAATTTCATTTTGTTTCAGAGTTCTCATTCATTATGCCGTTTGGCTTTTCCTTTCTCTCCCACCAGCTTTCAGAGGACCCAGACCTATGTATTACCAAGATGCTGTTCCCAGTAAGATACTGGGTTCCCCTGAGTGCAGCTGCTCTCTGTGCTGATCAAGAGTGTGCTGCAAGAGATGCAGAGCGAGTTCAATGTCCAATGTTTTTACTTTGTGAGGGGTTTGATAGGTATTACAGGATTATTGGTTTGACAACATTTGCCAGGGTTATGTACATGACTGGAGTTCTCACCCAGAGGAGCCAAGACATATGGGAAAGCTTCCCTATACATATGGGCTTACTCTAACCCAAATATGGCTCGCCTAGACTTAATTTGTTATATCACACCAGCCTCAGAGAGCAGAAAAACAAATCAAACTGCATCATCTTTGCAGAGAAAGCAAACAGGCCCATTACCACTCAATGGAAAGTACACAGGGTTCCTGGGATGGGCTAGTACAAAAATAATTTGGGGAAAATATGATGGTTTTGAAAGGATCCTAACTATATTTTCTTCAGATTTGCAATTCTTCCTTGACTTTTGACAGGTCTTAATGTAAGGACCTGGAAAGATGCAAAAGACTAAACTCCAGGCGCACAAATCTCTGTGGTTTTAGCCCTGCAGAGCCTCTGTGAATACTAAGGAGGGAGAAGACATCATGTGCACTTGCCATCTTTTACTCTCTCATCCTTAGGCAGGCAGAAAGCATTACTGATTATTAGTATAGCATGGATATTTATTCTGTAACAGCACTACATAAAAATTACTTGCTAGATACTGTACAAGGAAGTAGATGAACTCTACCTACACCTATCTTGAATTTAGGCTAGGCTGGGTAGAGAGCAGGAGGAGAAGAACAGGACAGGGGGGCTGGCATTGGAAACAGGCAAGCACTTTTATTTAGTCCTGCCATATGTATCTTCACTCTTTTATGTCCCAGAATATTGAGAATCAGGTGAAATTAACATTTTGCAGCAGAGCCCATAATTGCTGGGCTTTACATACAATGTCTGCATTGCTGGCCTGATCTGTTATTGCTATCTGTGGGACAGGGGGAGTTGCACGGTCTTAAAGTGGATCAAGTCCTACTGGGTACCAGCATCCTGTGTCTGGGGCACTGTCACAAGCACAGGGCTGCCATTCCTTTAGCCTGGTGCGTAAATTCAGAGCAAGACACAGACATGGAGAGCACAGACAGGCTTTGTATGAGAAGTTGTTCATTTCATCCCAGGGTGCAGAAACATAGCAGAAACCAGTTTCACAGGATCAGTGATTGCTAGGTACATGAAATTCCCATTGAACTAATTCACATCTTAATAAAAGGTAGTATAGTTCTTACACTGTGATACACAGCATAAGAGCTCCATGATATTGTACCCATGGATACAAAGCGACTGCTTCCTCTCACAGGCTGGTGTCCTGGGTTGCTCTAAAAGGTCTGATCAGGAGTGCTGGTGTGTTAATGCAGGGATATAATAGGTTCTCTGTGAGGCAGCCCTCAAATATTTCTTTTAAAAGCTCATCTCACCATGGTCATAATCACCTAATAATCTTAACAGACTACTTTGAGAACGTAGAGTATGTTTTATGATATTTGCTTCAGCAGACACCTTCCTTAATGGAGCTATTTTGTGACCAGACATCCAAAAGAAAATGAAATTCTTATCCACAACTATAGGGCACATAACTTCCTAATGTAACACTTTTGTTTTCATTTAAAACTGCTCTGTGTAGGAAAAAGGTTACATGAGTAAGTAGGAAAGAGGTGTCTCAGTGGGAGAGTTTGGAATAGTTTTGATGTCAAAGTTATTTTCCATGTCTAGATTCTCTTCCACAATATAATTTTGATTTTTTTCCAAGAGCACATTAAAAGAACGACAATTTTGTGGCCAGAGTATAAAATCATGAACAAATTCTCAATGGGAATCTGTGGATAGACTGTAAGTTGCGAAAGAAACATTTATATTCCTGTACAAACAGGTGGAATCCCCAAAGGCTCTTCGCGCTCAGCAGTACTGTTTGGTATTCAGTTACATACACACTGTGTACACCCTGCACAAATGTGTTTATATAATGAATTCATACATGTATAGAGCATACCATATAGTGAGTATGTACACAATGAATTGTGTAGTATCTGTGTACTTCAGTGTGCTCAGTGAGTAACTGAGTATAGGCTAACTAAGCACAGGTATGTATGGGTATTTGGCGACTTGGTTTGCTCTTAATAACCTAAAAATAACAAGCCAAGTTCATGTAGAAGTCAAAGGATCCCTATGATGGGTGTAGCTCTACCTTCTGATTACTGACATTATATAAGTGAACAACATTTTAAACTCTGCCACATACTAACCCTCACAAAATCATACCACTTGCAACCCCCCCCCTCCCTGAACTAACCCATTTCACTGTTTAAAGATACTCAAGGATCATGGATAATAATCCAGTTAATAAGAGTGGAGAAGAGTGATGCCACACCAAGCAGCTTCTGCCTTTTCTGTCTAACCCAGACCAGCCACTACTCCACCAGTCCTGTGACCGCCCCTGCAATGCTGTTGCCACCAACAACCACCTGCCACCCAGATGAAGAAGAACGGCACATAGCAGACCAGGACACAGGTTGCCCAGCTGCTCCTCTCAGTTCACAGTCTAGCAGATCCAGCGTCCCTGCTGTGTCCCAGGGTCGCTGTCATATTAGCATTTCCCCATTCTTGGTTACCTTCTCAAGGTTTTTCTGCCTCCTCCTCTAGCTTCTACTTATTCCTCAACACAGCTGCTTCTTACTTTGCAACCATATGAGCACTGCTCAAGGATGCTGTTGACCCTTGCTGGTACGCTTAGAGGTGCCTCGGTGTCTAGAGACCATAGCTGCTGCCAGCTTGTCAGTGCTTGAGCTCAGATGTCAGCATGACACAGTCTTTCCATAACTGACCTTTCTCATTCAGAGAAAGGGGAAAAAACCTCTGCTTTGGGCACCATCCATTCAAGAAATGCTGATGAATTTCCCGGGCCCTACGGAAGACTGCATGGCTGCCTAAGCAACTCTGGTTTCTTGGTGTTTGGAGAAAACAGTGGTGGGGTGTGTAATGCAATAACCTCATCAGTTCACCTGAGTTCTGGGAAATGTCAGCTTGGCTGCTACTTCCAAATTTCTGAATCAGGTGAAATCACAACCTACAGCATCATGTGCGTATCTGAAGGAACACCCTATGGTACTTAACCTCCACTGCTCCATGCTTTTGTGCATTGATGCCAATATTTTTTTAAAACATGTGTGAAAATTTTATAAATTTTTACTGCTTGTGTTTTCCAAATCACTCCCTTTCTCTTTCCTCCAAGACTATTCCAATACAAATACAACAAACATCAAGATCTGGATAGTCGCTGATGCTTGACATGTTATAACACATCGAAGGGAGGAGGAGAGCGATCTGAAATGGACATCAAAATGAAGCAAGCTTCAGGAAGGCAACAGGTAGCTCTGCTTGTGTCACACCTTCCTTGGAGAGAAATTCATCATGCTTGAGCAACTGGTTCCATTACAGGAGATATGCCACAGTGTCTGCCAAGCTTCAAAGCCCCCAAAACCCTAGCATAACCAGATTTAAGGGCAGGGGCTTGCACCAGGAACAGGAACTTGTCCACCAACATGTAAAATGAAGATAGACAGCACTTACCAAGCTCCAAGTACTGGCTTCATGCAGCCTACCGTTCTCCTCCTCTTTACGAAGTTAGCAAAATAAGTGTCCTCTCTTCCTCTACATGCAGACATTCTGACCCAATAGCACTGAAGCTTAGAGACATGTTTCGGCAAGGTTTTCTCTAAGTGTTAGTCGTAGTAAAAATGGGAGTTTTGAGCGTAACACTGAGGGCATGATGTGTCAGGATTTAGTCTTCTCTCACATCTGCTCTACCTGGGTGCAATCCACTCATGCTACCCCTGTGCTTCCACCTGGCATTTCAGCAGCTGATTAAACTGAACATAATTAAAATATGGCTATGAAAGGTAGGCATCTTATCTTACCATGGCTGTGTTCCAGTTGCAAGCAAGTGTCCCCTCTTGTATGTGTCTGTTTAAATGTAAAGACGAATGGCCTCTAACAAGACAAAATACTAGCGGGTTCCTTAGAGAAAATTACTGCCTGAGCCCTGCTGTGAAAAACCATTTGGTTGCTAGAAGTAGTCAGGATGTTGTCACTAAGGAGGCTGTTGGTTGAGATTAAATGATTTGCCAGCCTTTGGTAGACAAAAGGGCTCTATATCCCTCTGACTCATTGTGGAAGTTACAGCCCAGGAATGTACACGTTCTGAGGATGAAAAACCTCTCCTAAATCCAACTTATCCAATGGTTGCACAATAACTTCCTGTACACAGTAAAACTGAAAATGCCAAATATATAGGCTGACTTTGAACTAAACTCATCTGCCTTCCTATGTGTGGATAACGGCCTAAGAAATCCCACTTACTGGGATAAAGAAGATGCTAAAACAGACAGTACCCCTGATTTTGGACTTTACTGCAGAGTTGTTTCAAGAAGCATTTACTTCAGACGGGCACTACAACGGGCATCTGACTGCAAGTCTGGCTCACACGGAAGCCCCAGTGGCTCATCTTAGTTCAATAAAGAAAAGCAACTTTAAAAATACTGATTTAAAATCTACATATACACTGAGATATGGATATTTAACGAAATCAATAGGTTGCAATTCCTGTTTCCTGAAGCATCCTTTAGCTGCTCTTAGCTGTTAGGACTGTACGCCTTGCTGCAGCTATTTGCAGTGCTGTTCATGTGGCTGTCTGCACTGGGTGCTGTGGGTAGAGGCAGCAAGACCTTGTGGCATTGTACGCAATGGCTGGCTGTATAAATCAAATTTCTCTGCAGAACTGACCTGAAGTGACTACCATGCACCATGTGTAATGGCATTCTAGGGGATGATTCCACTAACTTGGTTTGAATAATGTAAGAAACAGTAAATGACTTTGGAAATTGCTGATATCATTCTTTCCCCCTTCCCCCGCTCCCAGCTGTCATAAGCTAACAGAGAAACTCTAAAATCCCTTACAATGGCAGTTCCTGGGTTTTATTGCTTTTTAGTTCCAGTTGTTCAGTGGAAACAAGAGAAATAGAAATTGCTTCACAAACCAGAACTAATTTCAGAATTCTTCTATATTCTTCTGGGGTTTTTTCCTGTGGTTGTCATGTTTCGTGTAATTGCATGTGTTCTGGAATTTAATACTGAATTGTTTTGATTTGCACAGACAGCACAGCATGGACTTGGTTTTGTGCTCTTTGCATGTTATGCCTATGTGTTTGTATCTGTAGTCCACTGTAATTTGCTCTTCAGAAAAAGTATGGAAATGAAATCTCACAGTATTTAGAGCCAAATTTTTGCAAATTTTTTTGTAGGTGGTTTTGATCTGGCTTCTACAATTGCACTCCCCATTTTGCTTGTCTGTGAATTTATGTGCAGGTTTTTTTCTCTCTGTGGCCTCAGATGTGTGCATGCTAGCTACATTAGCACATATTCACATGACCAAACAAACATGTTGTTTAACCACTTGATTCCAGCAGAAATGCAATCTGAAGGTACAACTCAAAGATCTGGTTGCAAAAATCATGTGATAAAGTCTTTCTCGTAAACTGCCAGCATTGTAAATTTGACAGTGTGGTTTAAAAACTTTTATAGTTAGTGTACACCGACCACAGTGCTCTCTCTGAAGAGTACATATTTGAGAGAGACATACACATTACTAGCTATAATTTAAATGAAGGACATCCACAGAAGATTAGGATGACATTGTATTCAGCTTCCAGATTTTTCTCTACTTATAATGTCTACATGTGGCCTATACATCATGCAAGCCTGTTTTAAGATCTTGAGAGAGGCTTAAGCAATGTGTATGTTCTCTGCATAAGAGAAAAGTTCTCTTTTAGGAAAGTATAATAACTGTCCTTAAGAATACACTGTTCTGGAATAATGTGGGTGGTTAAAAATTTCAGCAGGGTATCCAAAAGGTGAAGTGGAAAGAAAGAAATTTTTGCTTAAGAAGTATAAAAAGAGAATTTGAGACCAGATTTCTCAAGACTTGCAGTCTCTCAGACTGCTATAATTTGAGAGGGGAATGAGAAATGAAAATTAATATTTCACTTGAGAAAAGAGTGCAAAAGATGTCCTGAAATGAACTGTTTAAAAGGCTTTCTTTCAATTACCCATGGATTGGAAACTAATCTCAGAAAGTATTTTCCTTACATTCAGTAATTAAAGCCAAGTTCTTCTTCTTCAGAAAGAGCTACATCTCCATGTGAAATGTCGGGCCTTTTCCAGAGACATTTGTGGGTGTGATCTTTGAAATATTATAAAATTTTTATTTCTCCTTCCTTAGCTTCTTGTGTGGTAAGCAGCACTGATGCCTCTGACTTCCATTATGGAGAAGATCCAAGAACATTCGTGTATCAACTTGGCATATTTTCAAGAATTTAATTTTTTGGTCTACTATGGCATCTAGGTTCCCCTGAAAAAAACCCATATTGTTTAGAACCCAGTGTTTGGTAGCCTGATGCTGGAGTATTATATTGTAGTTCAAGAAAATTTATGATGGATGAGAACAGTAAAGGGAGTATCCGTCAAAGCCACATGGACATGTGCATCCTTCCAAATATAATTCTTTTCCAAACTAAGCAAAGATTAACTAAAGATGTTTTGGAACCACAGAATGTTATTTTTAAAAGGTAGCTAGTGATTGAGATAGATTAAGATTAAACTTGGCTGGGATCGGCCAAAACCACAAAGAGCTTAACTTGTTCACATATTTATGGCTGGAGCAGAATTTGAGGGCCTTCAAGCAATCCAAGCCCTGAAATCCTCTGGTATATTTTGCAGTAGGATGATAGGCTGTTGGTTTTGCTTTGCTTTGTTGTATTTTTAAAGGATTTGTCCTTTGTCATACTTGCCCCTTCCTCCCTCCCACGCATATAAGCAGATCAGTTCAAACAGTGTCCCTGCAGGTCACTGAGTCCCAAAGCATTGCCCAATGCTTTTTAAAAAGCAAGAATGATTCAGCTGAGAGATGCTCCACAGCCCTGTGTCCAAGGTCACATTCACCAAGTGGCTTCTCTCCCACGCTGCCTCCTATTCCCAGGGGCACAGGGTGCCAGAGCAGTCTTTTCATGGGCATTTATTAGCATGATGGAGGAAGAGAGGTGCAAATAAGAATTAGCATACACATGTGTGGACATGTGACAATGATGAGCTTTATGGGAACAGGCAGTGATTATTTCTTCTTAAGGCAAAGCAAAGATTCTCTTAGTTTATCCCAGTGGGAGCCACTGTTTATTTATTTGAATCACTTTCCAACTGTACCTATTTTAAGTGTGATATCGTGACCTTTTCACATAAAAGCAACAACACGAAACAGACAGCTTTGATGAACTCTGAGACCCAGACCTCAAAGACATTTACTCCTTTTACCTCCACCGGTTAGCTGAATCAATGCCATTTGTCATTTCAACAGACCTGGGAAAATTAGCAATATCTATATATTACTCTGAAATCATCAAACCCAAACTTTTCTTAAATATAAAATATCCAGCAGTATAAGGCTGCATCTATTTCAAGAAATCCTCCTGCTGTTGCTCTGGTTTCACTTCAGTGGGACAATGTTAATTCACTTGGGCTGTCATCTTGGTAGGACAGGTCACTCAAAAGCCCTGACGTCACTTAGTCTTTTCAAAAATGTGTTTAAAAATTGTGACTCTGGTTTTCTGTGTAGTTTTAAAAGTCACTTAAAACCTGAAAACAAACCAACCATATGCATACATATATAATGTGTGTGTGTATGTATATATATAGATACAGATACATATATCTTTGTTGGTGACATGGACAGTGGGATTGAGTGCACCCTCTGCAAGTTTGCCGACAACACCAAGCTATGTGGTGCGCTTGATACACTGGAGGGAAGGGATGCCATCCAGAGGGACCTTGACAGGCTTGAGAGGTGGCCCTGTGCAAACCTCATGAAATTCAACAAGGCCAAGTGCAAGGTCCTGCACATGAGTCGAGGCAATCCCAAGCACAAATACAGGCTGGGCAATGAGTGGATTGAAAGCAGCCCTGGAGAGAAATACTTGGGGGTATTAGTGGATGGAAAACTGAATATGAGCCAGTGATGTGCGTTTGCTGCCCAGAAAGCCAACTGTATCCTGGGCTGCATCAAGAGAAGCATGACCAGCTGGTCGAGGGAGGGGATTCTTCCCCTCTACTCTGGTCTTGTGAGACCCCACCTCGAGTACTGTGTCCAGCTCTGAGGCCCCCAACATAAGAAAGACATGGACCTTCTCAAGCAGGTCCAGAGGAGGGCCATGAAGATGATCAGGGGCTGGAGCACCTCCACTATGAGGACAGGCTGAGAGAGTTGGGGTTGTTGAGCCTAGAGAAGAGGAGACTTTATGGGGAGACTTTATAGGGGCCTTCCAGTACTTAAAGGGGTCCTACAGGAAAGATGGGGAGGGATCCTTTATCAGGGATTGTAGGGATAGGATGAGGGGTAACAGTTTTAAGCTGAAAGAGGGTCTATTTAGGTTAGATACAAGGAAGAAATTCTTTCCTGTGAGGGTGGTGAGGCACTGGGACAGGTTGCCCAGAGAAGCTGTGGATATCCCCTCCCTGGCAGTGTTCAAGGCCAGGTTGGACAGAGCTTTGAGCAACCTGGTCTAGTGGAAGGTGTCCCTGCCCATGGCAGGGGGGTTGGAACTAGATGATCTTTAAGATCCCTTCCAACCCAAACCATTCTATGAATCTACGATATGATATATGGGGAGAGAGAGACAAAGTGTGTGAGAGAGAGAGACAGAGTGAGAGAGTCAGTAATCATGCCTTCCTTCACCCTTTCCTGGCTAAAAAGGAGGGATCCAACTCTCAGCATTTACTCAGTGACTAAGAAAAAGACTTAGATCCAGCTTCACTGACCAAAGCAGTAATAAAAAGAAAACAAACAACTTTGAACATTTTATTTGACCAGTGATTTTGAAGGATGTCTTTGTAATGGCAGGGGCAACATATGATTAAAAAGATATTTATGCATATTCTCTAACCACAATACTGGAGTTGCTTTGGATTTTAGCTTTCCTCATTCTTTGTTTGTGTGTGCTGACTGCACGTTATGATAACTGTGAGAAGGTTTCTCAGGGGACTGGAGTGCTTCTAGCACAGTGTGTTCTGCTGATGTGGTGCGTATCATTTTACCAATAACAATGCAGAAAGTATGTGCTGTAGCTGCAGCTAATTTATTTGATTTCGAAGGACTCAGAAAGAAAAGTTGAATTACAGCAAATGAAATATTAAGGCAAATATCTGAAACCAGAAGATTCTTTCCCCTCCACTAATGGAAGGAGAGATTGTAACTAACCATCCCTGGTTAATATGGAGGAAGGTGAAGTGTACAACTTTCTTATGTCTTGCAAGGAAGAAAAGGCTGAAATCAAAGTTCACATGACCTATGAAAGGTTAGATGCTTTCAACAAAGGCAGAAGAAATAAAAGGGAAAGAGGAAGCTATTAATCTCATTCCTGACTCTCACTACACACCAGTGGGCAGAACAGGCCTGGCAAAATGAGAGGGCATGCGAGGTCTTCTTCAAGACATTGTCTCAGCCCACATCTCTCAAATTCAGCAAACAGGCACCAGAGCTTCAGTTCATGCAGATTGAGATGATGGCAACCAGAGTTCATAATAAATGCTGGGTCTTGGAGGGAAAAATAAGATTAGAAATTTGCTGGGATTAGGAGATGAACCACTGAGTTGTATCCTTTGCACACAGGTCGGAAACACTGTCATTAGGAGGAATTTGGGTCTATTGTATCCTCTGTAGCACATATGTGAATTAGAAGTTACGTATCTTGTGTACAATAGTCCCTGTCCTTTGAGGAATATAGTTCGACAGTTTAGCAATTCCCACAGGTTGCTACAAAGAAATATGGTATTGGGATGGATTCCAGCAATGCTGGCTCCTCTTCACTGGAGTCTACACCATATCACTTCCCTCACACTTGGTCAGGCTCCATCCAACAACCCTGCGCTTATCTGCCCTCACTTTCCATTTGAAGATTGTCCCAGAGCCTTGTGCCACCAGAGAAACCTCCATCTAACTTCTGGCTTAAATATATCCATGCCTACTACCTTCCCATGAACCCTTCTGTTGGCATCATTCTATACCTTAAACTACTCTATGAGTGCCATGTGCAGCAGTTCTCCAGTGTTTTTTTATTGCCTCAGCTGTCACTCAGCCTTCCTATGCCTTGTCACACTTCACACTTCTTTTGTGAGGCCATACCCTTTGAGTTTTCTCACTTGGGACTGATCTGCCACTTTGTTACCTCTCCCCTGCCTCAGGTCCCATCTGAATTCACCTCTCTTGATCTGGTGTGGACATAACTGTAGCCACCTGTACTGGATACCTAGCTCTGAGTGGTCCTAGCCCACTAAAATCTAGACCCACAGTTGCCTCTCTTGTGTTTCTTGTCTAATTATGTCTGGCAGGCGGTGAAGCTTTGTTTCTCCTCCAAGTACTTTTTCCATCAATCATTAAAGCAGCTTTGTTCAAACCAACATATCTATTGTGCATGTCAACCTTTCCTTAGGCCAGGCACTGCCCACTTTTATGCTTTGTAAAACACCAAGTGTACTTTGGCATGAAACAAAGACATTAATAACGATATATGAATGCAGATGCACTAATTAGTTTGTGAGTAACACATTCCATCACCAGTGTATGAGCTGAAGGAACACAGCCAGGAAATCCAGATTACTGTCACAAGGAGGAGTCTCAATTATTCTAGTCTTAGCATGTGTAACTATAACACCATTAAGCACTGTATTATCCAACTCTTTTAAAGTCAGTGTAAAAATTGAAGAAAACTGAAAATACCTCTACAATTACAAGAAAAAATGTGTTTCGGGTTGACCACTTGGGGTTCTTGGGAGTTACTGAGTTTCCCAAAGGCCTTCCCCACCCCCACTTTAACAAGAAGGCCTGCAGTGCCAAACCTGTATGCACCAAGCATGAGGGAAGGGAACCTTCCCTTTTAATTTTGCTAAATCTTTGCAACAAAGCTGGAGAAGTAATTGACATTTAGCCAGTGCCCTAAATTCTCTAGTCATAAATGCCTTGGCAATATCATAGCTAGACAAACAGATTAAAATAATGAGTGGTACAGAGACTGCTGTGCAACACTTTTTCCCGTTAAAAAAGTACTGCTTTCAGTTGCTTATCACTTTGCCAAACAATTCAAGCTGAAATGTTGAGTGTCTGTTATGAGGTTGATTTTTCTGGGAAAAATTTCTGCTAGAATGAAAACATTTATGAGAATGAAATTGTGAGATGGGAGAGAGAGGGAGGGAGAATCAGCTGCTTGCCCACATTAAAAAAAAGTTACTCCAGACATTTCACTGAGTTGTCATTGCACTCCGGAACTGGGATTTATGATCAGGCCCAAATGGGGCTATTGGATACTGAAGATGTTCAGTGTGGAATTTCAAGATTATGCCTTTAGACCAAATCCAAAGCAATAATCCCCATCTGCTGCCTTGGTCAGATCCTTAATACTCCAGAAGGGATTTGGATACACCTGAAGTTTTGAGACAAAAACTACTTTAAGATTAAATCTGTGACAGCAGTTGCTTCCATGAAGCCTCAGTTTCAGTCTCAACTTGTTCTTAGATGTGAACCTGGACAAAACCATTGCTGAAAAAACAAATGTGAACAACGCCTTTCAGATCTCTGTTTAGTCAAAATGGAGTAGAGTTAGTTCAAGAAAATGTTATTACTGAGAACAAAAATAAACTGCAATGTTTACTCCAATTGGAAATGAAAGATCCATAGAGCTCAGGCATAAAGATCCAGAATGATACTGTGCTGTTAGTGATGGGTACATCCATCAACACAACACCTCGAGAGGAAAATGTATTCCTTGCTCAAGCGATGCAGAATGCAGGAATTCACCCTAACAGTCTCAACATTCATCATGCACAGCATAGCCAAAACCCTCAACTGAAAGCCAGAGGACAGGGAAGCTAACAGGCTTGCTAACTGAGAAGACAGAAACTGAGCAGCTCTGGGCTCCCTGGAGACACCATGTCTGCTCTGCTGCAGCACAACATGCTGAGCATTACAGTGCATCCCTTGCCAGTGTGTTAATTTTTGACTGTTTCTCATCCTTCCTAAGCTCATCTGCTTGAGCACCAAGTGATTCTTTTTTGTTTTTTCCTTTCAACAGATGATTGAGCTGATTCCAGGTAAGGATTCCCATGAAGTTCTGTTTGAGCAGGTACTGCACATTTTGGGCAAATTGCATTATTATTATTATTATTAGTATTTATTAGAATTAGTATTAATATTAGTATTAATTATTTTCACAGTTATATTCATGGCCCAATATGAGTTGCACGCAACACAGACAATTACAAGCCTGATGCTATGGGGTACTATGCTGTGCTGGGTGGCATCCTTGCTTGAGGTCCCGTGATAGCCCCTGTCACTTTGGACTGGGCTGCAAAGGGCAGGCAAGAAGGGACAGACCATGACCCAGCACAGCAGGGCTTTAGGAAACACCAAAACACATCGAGGAAGAAAGAAGATGAGTGGGAAGAGAGCGCTATGAAGGTAACCCAGCACAACTGCACAGCAAAGAGACAACTGCTGCCCCGGGAAAGCTGAGCAGACAGCAGCTGAGAGGAAGAGAAGCTCATCCCCATGATGGAGAGTGGATGGTATACAAGTGGTCTAAGCCCCACAGAAGCCAGAAATGGGATTGACATCTTCCATCTCCTGGCCAATTCCCATCTTGTTCCTCCTCCCCAGCCACTCTCAGCTGTTTCCCCACCACTCGATTCCTCCCTGACCCTTTCCAAAGAGCCACTGGGCGAGCCCTGCTCCACAAGTCACTGCTAACCCCACTGGGGATCCTCAGGGACTGGTGCCATTTTGGGGCATTTTGGAGTGTTTCCATTGAGGCCATCGAGGGGGCTGGTGCATCCCTTGCCAAGTGTCAAGAGGGCTCGGCCAGGGTGTGTGGGGGCCCAGGTGCAGTGCTGGGCAGCTGGGGACATATTGATGGGAAGCACGGGGGGCAGCTGTCAATGGATATAAATATCTGCTTTGTTTTCAGGAGCTGCTGGAGGCAGGAAACTGGAATGTCTGTTAGCAAGGTCTGTATTTGGGTTTTGAGTCAACTTTTTTTGTTTCTTGTTAAAGTCCCAGGCCACTATCTGGGTGTTTCCTCAGCATAAATCAAAGAAACAAGGCCAGCTGTTTTGTTGTAGGGTGAAAGCACAGTCATTTTTGGTTTACTACTTCTTTTCATTAATCCTTCCTTGGAAAAATGATAAAAATGAACTCTTCTCATAGCTGTCGGCTAAAAATTGAAATCTCTGCCCTCTCTCTAGAAGGCTTTTGGCTCAGCCAGAGGGTTGTTTAGCATTCCCCAGGCTAATGTGTTCTTGGAGGTTTCAATTTTGTGATGAAAGTTGTCATTTTTTTCCTACAACAAGAGTTTTAGTAACATTTAATAGCAGTTGTGTGGGTAAACAGACCTTGAGCCTCCAGTGAAAGGTAGGGAGGAATGTAACATTATTTGGTTTAAAAGTTGGTGCTAGCATTCCAGTGGCAGATATTACCTAAGGAAACATTTCTAAAGCAAACATCTTAAATGGTTTTCTTCAAGTTTTTTTTTTTTTTTTCTTTTACGATTTTCAAAATATTTAGAAGATATATACTGAAGTGTTATAATACCTGAACATATACCCCATGAACCAGAGTATCAGAGGTTTCCCACCAATGGCTTGGAAGACCAGGAGAGGTTTTCTTTCCTGAAGAAATAAATTGTACACTCTCGTAGGAAATGTCTTCTGAGATAAGTGCAAAATTGAGTGAGAGGGACTCAGAAGAGCATGGTGAAACAGAGATCCTAAAGCAGAGGAGACTTTCCTAAAAGTATTGAAGTGGGAAGTTGTTTCCAAATCAACATGAAGGTAGTGAGATTTGTATACAATTATATATTCCAGCATGTTCTCCTTCCTAAAGATAGAAAGACTTCTTGAACTGGGGTGTCTCTTCACTTTGAGCTGATGGCAAAACTGCTAGAAATACCCAAGAAATATTATCTGAGCCTTAAAGACAAGCTCAGATGTAGTTTTCATGAAAGGGCAAATTAAAAATTCAGGGTAACACACTGTTAATATGAGAGGCTTTTGATCTGGGGGTGGAAGTTAATGTGAGTTAGGTTTAAGGACAGAATGTTTCTCAATCTCCAATTCCTCATCTCAAGATTCAGAGCACATATTTTCTGCAACACTTACCCAGATGTTCCACTCAATGCCTGGCCAAGCCCAAGAAATTCACCATCATAAATCTTTTTCTTATTTGAGAAAGTTGGAAGGTCATTTCCAGGAGATGGAGACTTCATTACTGAAACCCTGGATTTACAGCATATTTGTTTCCTTGAATATTCTTCTTGAGCAAACATTTGACCAACAGCATGAAGTTGATTGAGAGGGGAGAAGTATAGGAGGAAACGACAGTTTCTTTCATGAGAAGTTTAACAAGTGTGTTCCACCTGAAGTGCACTGCTTTAGCTGCTGTTGCTGCATTGTCAAATATAAGGGACTCATAAACTTAAAATAGTCAGCCAGAGCTACATTTGTCCATTTAAACGTGTGTCTTCTTACACCTCCTCGCCTTGCCCTGCCTTGCCTTGCCTCCTGTACTCCTCCAGACTAAGCTGTTTCAACCATCTGGGCCAATATTTGAACAGTGATTGTATATTGCAGTTGCTCGTGGTTTCCACACCTTTATTTGGGCTCAGTGACCAGCCACAACAGACAAGAGACCCACACTCCTGAACAGCAGAACCTGGACCAAGTGTTTGCAGGATGGACATGGTGTTTATGCCAGGACAAGAAGGAAATATTTCATATGTTTATGTTTCCTAACCAGACACTATGCAGGCACAGAGAAACACGTATAAACCTCTTGTAGAATGCAGCAATAAAGGATAGGAAGAGGAAAAAGGGAAAACTTAGGTGGGAAGACAGCATAAGTAATAGAGATATATAGAGAGTTGGGGAGAGGATGAAGAAAGAAAAAACAGATAAGACTGCTAAAGAAACGGGGAAACAAAAGAAAATTATATGTGATGTCAGAGGTGAAATATAAACTGATAAATAGCACAATTCTTATTTTTATGTAAAATAGGCTGATAAAGTTTATCCATTAATGTATGCATATAAATACACATATACATACCCTGTCTCAACATATAACAAACAGATAGGGTTTAGCTGAGTTTTATGCATGGCAGGAAATAAAACAAAATGCATTTATCAAGCACATAACTGAGCAGCATCTGCTCATTTTTAAAGCTGTCTGAAAGGAGAAGAGAATGACCTTCTCCATCTGTATCTGATGGAGGGATCTTGGGGAACATTGCCATATGAATTTAATAAAAAGTTGTTGTCACTGGCATTTTTATAAATAAAATAGAGACTTTGTTATCTAGGCAAGCGGTGTTTTTCTGCTATCCTGATTCAGTCAAGCTCTAGTTAAGTGAAGCCTGAAACCATACTCCAGTTTTTCCAGTTTAGCACGTGTATGGCACTGAATGCATGCTATGATGAAAGATGGCTTGCTAAGTTGGAACCTTGAAAATCATGCCTGTAGTATTGACTCAGGAGAATAATCCTTTTTGCTTATCTATTTAAACCTATAAACAGATTAAAACTTAAAAGCATTACATTAAGTCCTGTTTTGCCTGAGGAAATCAAGCTTGCATGCAGCAGTAATAATTGCATGGACAGTTCTTTGTAGTAAAAAGGGAACAACTACTTTCTGGAGCATGCAGAACACCTCCAGCTCCGTGTTGCACAGGCCTGTTGTCTCTGTTATCCCCTGTAGGTAGCCTAAGTTCTGCTTGATCCACAAATTTGAGCTGCCTTTGCAGGACACAATTAAGAGTAACCTTCTGCAAAGGACCCTGAGTTCTTCTATTTGCCACGAACTGCCAAAGTATGTTTCATGTGACACCTAAATGTGTCACCTAGAAATGATTAAACCTAGGTAGCCTGTTTCCTGAACTAGCCCAAACATGGGGAGGAGACATATGGGAGACACTACTGATGTTAATTACGATGCCCAGTGACATGCAATTCCCCCCAGAATAGAGACAGGTGGAGGCTGGTTTGGGCTTGATTTTATGCACATGGCCATTGTTATTAGCTGTGGTGCACTATACTGGTTTTATACATGGGCTTTCTGCACCCTTTGACATATCAGGGTCCTCCTTTCCTCAGAAAATCTTGTCTTGGACCCTGTTGGCGCTGACTACATGCCCAGTTCCCCTGTGTAGATGGATCCATATCTGCATCATAAGCATTTTCCATGATGATGCCTTAGCAGACTGCTCTCACCAACAATAGGTGTCTTGTCTCCAGCCATCTCTCTACCTTTCAAGTCAGATATTTCCTTGAGAAAGGCCATACCACAGATAACCATGGTCAGCTGCTGGACTTGGGCTGTTCTCTCAAGTTTGGTCTCATCTTCCTCTCAATGGATCAAGTCTGAATAGAGGAGGAGCTCAAAGCCTGGGTAAACAAGAGATCTAGTAAAAAGGCACGTTTCGTTCCCAGCTGATTAGGAATTTGCAGTCAAAGACTAGGTGATGTAATTTGAATATATAGCCTATGTCTCTTCAGAACTTTCTGTTAATGTGAACAACAAGATGCAAACTCGGGAAAGGGACTGGCAGTCACAGTATTTCAGCCCAGTACTGTCTACGTGTTCAATAGGACAGCAAGAAAAACAACTTCTACGTTCAGATATGAAAAACAAGGAAACTGTTGAAATGCAAAGGAAGAAGCTGTATATTAGGTATATATTTTAAGTATCCATATGAAAGCTCTGGACATTGATTCTTAGGTACCAGTTCTCTAGTGCTATCTCCCATAGCATCTGTGATATAGTTAATTCTACTATGTGGTGGCTCTCTGATGCTCAGCTGCATTTGTCTTCTGGTTACTATCAGCTCCCTGCCCTCCAGCTCCAGCATTCCACTGCTGCTTCTGTCCTCTCCTTTGCACATCACTTTTTCTCCCAGATGCCAGAGATCTGCCATAGACCTCTGCTCTTGCATGAGAGGAGGACTATGTAGGTTGCACCTGGACCAAAGCAAGCCATTTTGCCAACAGTCTCTCTAGACTGCATGTTTGGTTTTAAGCCACCTGAACTAGTGATGTCTGCATTACTTCTCTTGGGAGCTGAAGTCTATGTCTCTGGCAAGGCTCCTTTTTCTCTGATGCCATTATATAAACAAGAAGCATACTGTGCTTGGTCACTGAGAATTTTAAGTGTTGTATTTCTACAGCCATTTCATAACACAGTTAGAGACAAAATGTTAGGGGAAAAAACAAGCAAATAATGCTTTAGCCATTATTTTCAGAAATCTGTGCCAGATCTTTAAAAGTGCACCGATCCTCTCCAGTTGCAAAAAAGTTTGCCTGTGTGAGATGGGTATGCCAATCTTGCTCTGTCTTCTGCCCAACAGTATTTGGGCAAGCGAGAAGAAATTAGGTCCCAGCTTGTTCCAGCCCTCTCTAACTTCCTCTGGTCCCAAGAAACACAAGGCGTTATTCACCTTTAAGAGGTACTATCTTGCAACCAGCTGCTTGTGTTCTGTAGCTGTTTGGTATTTGGAAAAACCTGTGCAGAATAGCTGGCAAGAGCCATTGCAGCGAGAAGTTTGTGCAGGACTAGTCATTACTTGTATCCCCAGGGATGTTTTATTCCTCATTCAGTATGGCTGTTTCCTGTAATCCCTTTCAGTCCTTCCCTTCATGCTTATTCCACATATAGTCTTCCTTCACTCTTTATTACCCTTTTTTATTTTGATTTTAATCTCCAAGAGGCAGATGCTTCCTCCTATTCTGTCTTTGCAAGGTGTCTAGCACAAGGACACACTGTTTTCCATAGGCCTAAGCATCTCCAGCTGCTGTAAGCATGCAGTAAATTTGATTCGCTCCAAGGGCATGCTAGATTTATAGCCACAAAGAATTTCAGCATGGACTGTTCAATAACTGGAAATCCTGGATGTGGGCCACAGCGCATGCTCTACCATAATAATAATTTGTAGCACAAATATGGTTTTCCTTTCCCAAAAGCCACAAAGAGGAGCTCACAGTGTGGCTTCATGCTGCATTTAAGATGGTAGCATCCTGCTCTTAACCAAAAGAAAATATTTTCTTTGTCAAAAACGTGTTTCTGACCTATATTTTGCTTTCTTTTGGGATGCTTCCCTTTCAAATCTGGAATTGAAAAGGGATAGATTTTTCAAAACACAGCAGAACTCAAAAAGTCAGAAATTTTTTTTCCCCTCTATCTACTTGCCAGCACTGTATGGTTAATTATTATTATCAGAGTGCAAAAGTGTGAGTTGGTGACAATAAAGATGTGTGCAAACTGTAATAACAAGCAAATAATGACCAGATTTTAAAAGATATTCCCTAGCAGACCATGAAGTATGCCCTGATCTGCCTTGTTTGCACAATTATACAATGTTTGTCTGTACAAACTGACACTGGTGTCTGACTTACAACTCTAGGTACAGCTTCAGTTGCCACTTTGAAAAAATGATCATAGAAGTGATTTCTATTGGATTCTGTGACCCACAAAAGTTGTATTTTAGATTGTAAATGCTGGAAATAATTGCTTGTCACTCAAGGTAAAATGACAACAGCTTTTGCGTGCCTCCTTAGCTACCTTTTCCAGTTTTCCTTCTTTTAAGTGAAAGACAATGCATTATCACCTACAGAAAGCAGGTGTTCCTTTGCTAAAAGAGCTCTGTTTTATAAAAAGCACCACCACTGCTTCTTGGTGAGGTCTGAAAACAATGCCAACCAGGCGAGGTTTGAGAGATGGGAATTGACTGAGAAAAGAAAGGAGCTGGAGTGGCTTCGGCATCTACTGGAGAGCAGAGCTGAGCACATCTAGATTTAAGCATTTAACAACAGTTAAGTGATGTTGGAATTTGGCCCTGTCTTTATGTTTTTAGTGACCTTACTCTAGTGATCATACTGGGGCCCCTTACACAGCACAGAGTTGGATTTTCCTCCCTTTCAGGGCTGCAAGGGATGGGAAGACTGGCAGGCATCTTTAAGGAGCATGGGTGGTTCAATGCTGGCAGCAGGACCCTTTCACCTGTGTCTGAATTATGATTTTCTAAGAAGGAAGATGAAAGCTGTGCAAAGTACAATAATTAATAACTTCATTGTTGCCTCCCATCTTCTTCCACTCTCCCAGCCCATTCCTCTCACAAAACCAAACAGTTCCTCCTTGACAGCAGCCTGAAATGCAGACTCACATAGTTTATATCTTGTCTGTCACTGGGATTTAAATATTTTAGGCCCTGGCAGCACAGCTAGTTCCTCACTGATTAGAGCCTGATGAGGCTGGTTCCCTAACAGGGACGGGTTTTATTCATGTCCCTTCAGGTTCTCCATCTCCCATTGCTAGCCCTTTCATCGCTCTGGGTAATAGCTGACTTTCTTAACTGCCCTGAGAAGCGCTGCAAGAAGAGTCCCATTGTACACAATCAATGGAGCCCTGGGCTCGCTCCCTCCCCTGGCTATTATGGGAAGGGAAGTCTCTTTGGTTCTTAGACAGACAAGTGGGACATTATCTTTTTAAAAAAATATTATTACTTGTAAAGATGATCACGGAGCTGCACAAGCCCCTCATTGCATTTTATATTCATATACAAAAAACTGCTCTCTGGAATTTAGACCCTGTCTGTCATCTGACAAAGAAAGAAAGACTGGAAAAAAAAATATTTGCAATCTGCTGGAACGGTATCTTGTAGGCAGATGGATTTGTTTCACTGAACACTTTGGCACTTGAACGGTCAGTAAGTAGCTCAGATGCAGAACTGATCAACAGGTGAAAGATATACACTAAGGTAAACAGAGAAAAAGAAGTTGTACTTTTTGCATGTGGTATCTTTGAGAGGATGCTTTGTACTGGGAATAAGTTTCTGGAGAACATGATGTGCCAGTAAGTGTACACCTTACTGCACTGCAGTATAGGCAGCCCACCAAACCAGAAAGGACCTGTCAGTTTTCTAAGGAAATGAAAACTTTCCTGCTGGATCTTTTGGGCCATTTTCAATGATATAAGTAAGAATTTAAATCTCACTGAGGGATTTCGCCATGTGATTAAAAAATCAGAAAAAGTCTACCCCCCTGCCCCACATTTTGGAGTCAGGTTGATGAAGCAGGACTGAAATTCTGGGGTACTTCAGGACTCCCCAGCCCTGGAGGCGGTGATTCCCCTGAGGAGATAAATCTCACCATCCAGCCATGTTCAGATAAGTGCGAACCACGGTACTGACCAGTAGTAGTGCACTTGGCAGGTAGGATCACAATAAATCCCAAGTCTCTCCTACCTTCCCACAGGCAAGGGAGGCAAGGGAGAATAAGGGGCCCTACAAGACTTATGCAATGAGCAGTTTGGGATACTAACATGGCTGATCATTAAACTGATAAATGGTGATAAATGCAAGCCTTTACCTTAACTCAGAGCTGTCTTTAGCTTCAGAAGAAATATATAGGTAGAGCACAACCTCAGAACATCTATATAAAAGTAGTCTATTCATAACACAATTACAGCTGGTAATTGTGAACAGTATGTCTTTTTAGCTACATTTCAGTGGTGCAGTAACTGCTCTTAATAAAAATTGCCTGGCTTATCTCTTGGACACTAAAAAAAGTGATTGATGAGCTTCTCAACTAGTGTTTGATTTGAGCTGAGGTTTTCACTGACTGATAAATACACCAGACTCGCTCTGGCATTCCAGCTTATCTCAGCTCCACAGGAATAAAGCTGCAGGAATGCCTCCTCAGCCTTTAGGAGAAAAAGCAGGAAGATATTTCTGAGGCTTATCAACCCACACTAGAGTCCATGCAGCCTTTAAGTCTTACTGCTAATCTTCAGTAAAAACAGATGCAAAAGCTTGCTAATGTTTTTAAGGTTGACTGCAGACCATTTTCTTCAGCACAGCACCAGAAGCATCCTAGTTTGCTTTTCCCAGAGCGCTTGTCAGTTCTCCTTCCCCTGGTTTTCCCCAGATACTCTTCTATACTCTAGTGCAGGGACTGGGTAGCAGAGAGGAAAAATACAGGGAGATGAAAACAGTTCAGGGCTCTACAGCGCAGTCTGGGAAAGTACTGAAATGGACTGAACTGGAAGCTGATCTCATTTTGCCCAAATAAAGTTGCTAATTGTCTAATCATACAGATATAACTTCAGTCAGTGCTTTGGGTTTCTTCAGGATCTGCTTGAGAAGCATTTAAAACTTTAAAAATAGGATTTAAGGAAAATTATTAAAGAGTTGATTGTGCTAGGAACTCCTTAAGAATTTTAATATTATATTCTTTACCCAAGGCAATAGCTTCTTCAGAGTCATTCCATTCTAATGTGTAAATGCTGAAAGTAATTAGACTGTGTCCTATGTGTATTAAAGTATTTAGGAAAAAAACTTTGGAAAATGTGACTTTTCACAAGCAGCTGCCAAATAGTTTCTGAAAGTTATTGCATTACTAATAATATAAGAAGTTTTAGTTTTTAAAGTAAAGGCTGTTGTGAAACATATAATTTCAGAAAAGTATTTTGATGTGATAAACATTTGTTTTAACATTTCAGTATGGGAATGAACAATGCAAGAACATTCACTGTAATCTCTGTCGGCCAGAAAATTATGTTAAATAGAAATTTTCATGAGAAGAGTTTACATTTTTGTCAAAAAAGACAAACTATTTTATTTTGAAGAACTGAAACACCCTTTTTATTTTTAAAACAACAGCCTGAAGTGCTCTGGAGAAATGTTTAGCTGTCATTGCCACTTTGAGGAGAAAATATTCCTTCAGGTCTGAATATCAAACATGTTTTGTTAGGGATGTCTTGTGTGGTGCACTGGGTTGCACATTTTGCTGTTAATTCTTAAAAGACAGTAAAGAAATAGAGCCAGCATTTTTCTGTTTCCTCATCCTTTGTTGCAGAGTAGACATACAGATTCTTTAATGCTGTTTTATTTATAGATTTCAAATTCCTCCAAAAGCATCACATGCCCTCCAATTCCTGCAATAAGCCCACTGGCTGTTTATGGCTAGAAAGTTAGTATTCATATAGAGACTAGGCATAAATGAGAACCAGACCCTATATTACTTCAGTCACCAGGGGAGGGTGTCTAGATTAAATGTATGCTATAAAAAGACTTCAGTATTAGTCATGTCTGCTTGATGAAATAAGGCCACGTCTGCTTAATTAAATATTATCAATAGTCTTAAAATGTTCTGCTGCCTAATGAAGCCAGTTACCACCTAAACTGTTTATACAGTTGCTTTCTCTGGTTTTTGATCCTCTCCATCCCACATATGCTGTCACTGAAAGGCAGAAGGTGGAGCCAAGGGTGCTCATGAAGCTACCTTTCTTAACCATCACCTGCCAATTTTATCAAAGTAAATATTAAGCATGATGTTCAAAAGGCTATTAACAAGGATATCCATCTCCTAATACCTGCATTTTCACTGCATATAAAAAGAAACATGTAAACACAAAAATTAGGTACCCTCTTAAATCATAGTGTGCTTTGGCTTGCAGCTCTGTCTTGTTAATACTTGAGGCAGTGCATAAATATCTCTCTGGCTAATGTAAGAGCTGCCAAATGACCATGGGGATTTTAATTATGGGACAAAGTAATTGTTCTGGCAAAAAAAGAAGTTTAAATGATGTAAATATTGTAATTGCATTCAGTCACAAGGGAAAAACAGGGATCACCTGTCAGAAGGACACTGCTTCTCTTGAGTTCATGGGGGGTCACAACTTCTCTGTGTTTTGGGCCATCTTTGCCCAGTGGAAGGTGTGCCTTTACACATTCGCATTTAGACACAAATCCTGGCCCCCGCTCTCTGTTTCCCCTGCTTTTCAGCGGAATTGCAGCTTTCTGCACTGAAAGGACTGCTAGAAAGTTCTTCTAGTGTGCTGAGCTCCAGAAGGCAGACTGCAAATAGGTGAGGGGATTTAGAGACACAGAGGTCCATCCTCTGGTGCCTGGGGTACAAAGGGCCTGCAGTGTCTGCTAGGAGTGTGCATTCTGTGGGAAGTATTTGAACTAGGAATGTTTTGCTTTCACGCAAATTTAATAAAATCCATTGAATTGATTGTTTGAACAAAGTTGGACAGGAACTGGACTTAAATTTAGAGAACAACCCAATATGGCTGAGAAGGCTAGCTGAACAGATTGACTGGGATTTTAGTACTTACAAAACTGGCAGCAAAATTATCAAAATGGCCATTGACTCTGATCTTCTGCATTTTACTCTATGCTCACAGACATCTTGACAGCCAGGTCCCCACATTTTGTGCTCACATCCTGCATAACCACCCAGCTCATGTGTACATGCAGAGGAGGTTGGGCAGGAAGAGTAACTCAGATTATTTTGATGTCCTTTGAAAAGGTGGAACTACCAGAGAAGAGTTAAGTAAGTGCAGGAAATGCATGTTCATCTGAGGCCAAAACTGAATCATAGAGATATTTGAAGTCAGTATGTGTCATGGTCCCACATCAATGCTTGGATTTTTCACGGGCTGAGAGGGAAGTTGATTTATTCCCTTCTTTTTTGATTTCCCACTGTCTGGGACTGTGAAGGGTTATTAACTCACATGCTCATACCTTTTACCAGCTAAGCCCAATAGCAATGACACTGTTAACTGCTAATCTTAGAATGTCTTACGTACACTGAGAACATCTGTACATTTATCCTAGTAGTATAATGTTTACGTAAATCTTGTCAATGTACTATACACATACATTACACGTGTAGTCTTTATATTTAAAATTGTGCTTGCTTGAATATAAATATCAATGCAAAATGTAATATTTTATATAAACACATATTTTACTGTTGTATATATTGTGTGTATACAGAATTTGTTAGGAGGCAGACACCAAATGCATTTTTAAAGATGATGTTACTTGGTAAGTTGAGCGTTCACTTGAGACACTGAATGGCTTAGGGATATGGTAACGGGATACAAAATGTTACACCTCCATATCACCACCTCAGATCCAGCCAAAACCAGAAACAATCAAAAATTGTTCCTGTCCTGACAGTTTGGTGGCCAAGAAGCTATAGATTGCTTGTCTTGGTCCCTACTGGCATGTGTCTGTCAGAGCTCAGTCCCGCTGGCACACAGCAGAGAGGCACAAAACCAGCATCAGCTTATGCTGGCTGTCTCTGGCAGGGCGGGGGTGGTCCTCTATGGGACTTCTGTGCCGCTGCCCCTGCCTCCCTGGTGGTAGAGTCACCAGCTGCTTCTCCCCTAGGGGAGTTTACTTAATTCCTCTACCTGACCAGGGAGAAGCTACGGTCCCAATGGTAAAGTTCAGTACCATCTGTGTGAGTTCTCTTTTCAGGTCCTGTGGGTATAGCATAAAGTCAGGCTCTTGACAAGAGGGATTATAGTGTGACAAGAGGGAAATAGTGTGTCCAGAAAGACTAGGGGAGTGATAGTCCCCCTGTACTTGGCACTGGTGAGGCTGCACCTTGATTACTGTGTTCAGTTTGGGGCCCCTCACTACAAGAAAGACATTGAGGTGCTGGAGTGTGTCCAGAGAAGAGCTGTGAAGCTGGTGAAGGGTCTGGAGCACAAGTCCTGTGAGGAGTGGCTGAGGGAACTGGGGTTGTTTAGTCTGGAGAAAAGGAGGCTGAGGGGATACCTTATCACTCTCTACAACTACCTGAAAGGAGGTTGTAGCAAGGTGGGTGTTGGTCTTTTCTCCCAAGTAACAAGCAATAGGACAAGAGGAAATGGCCTCAAGTTGCACCAGGGGATGTTTAGGTTGGATATTAGGGAAAATTTCTTCAACAAAAGGGTTACCAAGCACTGGAACAGGCTGCCCAGGGAAATGATTGAGTCACCATCCCTGAAGGTATTTAAAAGATGTGTAGATGTTTAGGGACATGGTTTAGTGGTGGACTTGGCAATGCTAGGTTAACGGTTGGACTCAATGATCTTTGAGGTCTTTTCCAACCTAAAAGATTCTGTGATTCCATGATTCACATAAAACATCCTTAAGCATACCTGCCACCAGCAAGTTGTACTTCGACAAGCAAATAAAACATGCAGAGGTGCCAAAACATTGCAAGAGCTGAGCCTGTTCTGTGAATAGAGAGAAACTTGAGGGCTGTCGTTATGGTGTCTTTTATGAGCATTAAATTCATCTAATTCCTGAAATGAGACCTTAGCTACCAGCATCATCCTTGAAACTCTTCCTCTCACATTCTTTTTGGATTAAGCTGTCATTCTCATCTTTGGATCCTTCAGCAAAGCAGATGAAAGGCAAAAATATAGTAACCTTTAAGACTGAAAGGTCTTCAGGATTGTCTTCCTTCTGTCTGGGTTCAAACCTATAAACTAAGGTAAGCACGAAAGAAAAAATATATGCCTCCTATAACCATTAAGGCAGGCACTATCTAGAATCTGTACTTTTGGTTGAAAGAGGTGAAAGGACAACATGTATTTCTGGGCTACCAAAAAGATATTTTTAATACATGGAAGAATTTTATTGTCATTCATTACCAGCTACCCATATTTGGACCTGACAGAGCTGCTGTTGATGCACCTGGATTAATTGGATGAGAAGTACTTGTTCAAGAGACTTGATTTACAGTGCTGGCTAGATTGGTGTAGGATACTTGCAAAGAGATTGTAGATGACAACAGTGTTGTCAGGATACACCTGAGGGCAATACCCTCATTCATGCAGGAAAGTCACTCAGAGACTTTTCAGAGAAGGAAAAATACCCTCTATCGGAGAGCAAGAAGATTGTGCCTTGTCCTCATTTGCACTGGTGAAAACTGAAGATGACTCACTGCCCTTCTTTTCCTTCCTCTGTCATTCACCACCTCAAGCATGCAAAGGCATTTTGATAATTATCACACTTAACTGTAATAGCCACAGTGCAAAGAAAACATATACAGTGTGACCTCTGAAGTGGAATGTAAGAGAATGGGATATTCTGGCAACACCTACCAAGCAACCTACACATCACCTGTGCTATGTTTTGCCTTATGTCAAGGCACACCCTGTAGAAGGAGTGGAAGGGAAGGACAGGACAACATATATTTTCCCTGATGTAAATGACATAGTGTCTGGACCCACATATCCCGCAGTACACAGCCTGTCCAAAAGTGACACTAGGCATAGACATGCAAGGTCTAGTGTAGAGGTAAGTCAGAGTCAATGCATCCTAAGCCTTACTGCTCCTAAAAATGCAGAGTTAGCAGTGCCTTGCTGGGGTACTCTGAAGATAATCCAATAATACAGCCATCCTATGGATGAAGTCATGGTGGGACTGCATCATTTCCTTCCATCCAGTTACCAGAAAGAACTGTTATTCTTGTTACTGTATTGCATGCATTTTTATTCATCTCTATGGCATCTGACTGCTTTACCTATGTTGAGTCATCCAAACTCGTAATTAGATAGATCAAACAATGACATTATCCCTGCTGCCTGCAGGTTTAGCTGTTAGCTTGAAGACCAAGATTTAATCAAGTGAGAATGCCAGAACAAAGAGCTATCATGTAGCTCCTGATGAGTATTATAGGTGTATGAGCAATCCGCAAAAATTGGCAGAATTCTGTGCTAAATGTTCTTGGCTTTTATCAGCATTGGCTTTCCCACGACCCTCTCTCCTTCCCAGTTCCTTGTCTTTCTCTTAATTCAATGGGTTGTTTTAATCTTATTTTTATGCTTTAATATATGTTCATTACAGTATTTTCCAAAGAGATACTCCTAAAAAAAAAAAAAATTTAAAGAATCTGAATTTTCAGGTGTTATTGTCATCACTGTTCTCATTTTGCCTGTACATGGACTGCATAGCAGCAAAGTAGCCATATGTCATGATGAGGAAGATCTTCTGCTTAGTTTGACATTTTGTCACTTGCATGCCAGTTCTTCCAGCTGCCTATTAATGAGACAGGTAATTAAATACCCAAGGCATATTAAAATATTATTATATTAATTAGTACAGATTTTCTGGTAGAATATTCTAACCCAATAAAATATGAGAAGTGTCCTGCTGTTCTTACTGATGTATGTTACCCAGTGAAGTCAATGTGTTTGAGCCTGCACTTGTTTATATGTCAGCAATTCAGGGAAATTATTTTGCCTTCTGCTCTATAGGGATGTAAAATGGGTGTGACGTTTATTGGAATAACAGATTGAGACTGGTTAGATAGAATCTTGCTACAGAAGTTGATTGGTTTTGCTAATATTGCTACCAGACAGTTGGTTCAGTTCTTGGAGACATGGATGTGGATCTCTGCTTTTTATTTCCTCCTCCTCCCACATTTCTGTTAGATGACACAGCCAGAGCATTATCCAATAAAATAATCTATTTGTGCAAGGGACTGCAGTATACTTACAAATATCCAAGCTACATCATGTTTAAGTGAAATCAGGATTCTCACCTTCTTCAGACTGAACTACTTCAACATGCCACAGGACTGGGAAGACCAGTGCCTCCAAACAATGGCCAGATGTGGCTTGCAAGATTAGAGATGAGCCCAGGATAAAGGCCAGATGTGAATGCTCCCAAACTAGGGCAGAGCCAATCCCTTGCATTCCAGTCCTCCAGCATGAGGAATATAAATCCAGGTTTATGATTTTCAAAAATGAGGTGGAGTCTGCCAACTTCTTCACTCTTTTAATATGCTGGTAATTGTCATCTGTGATTAGTTTCTAAACCAGAACTCCTACCTTTCATTTTTGGAAAACTTTTGTTAAACAGAGTAAATATGATTGAAATACCTTGGGATGACTATACTGTGTATCACAACACACTGAGTTCTCATTATTTTATTTACTCTTACTGGACAGCCTTCTGCAGGTACATCACCTTCTGAGAAGTGCTCATGGGGCTCTGCAGCACCAACGACACTGTCACTGTTGGTGGAATTTAATGACTTTGGCACAAAATTACAGGATCTGGCTCTGTGATATTTGCCTTCCTGATATTTGCCTTTCTCACCTGGGGCTTCAAGCTAAATGTTTGACAACACCATCCCTTCTGTCTTCTCTTCAGTGATATTCAGTTAAGAAGTTTATTTAAGTAGACCAGCATTTGACCTCTCCTGCCACACTTCTCCGTGTAGTGGAGCTCTGCTGCTGCCCACCTGCTGCACGGCAAGATTGTACTTAGCCATGATCGCTGGCACACACTGTGTGCTTATGGTTGATGGCTTGCTTGAAGGAGAACAGACCACTAATAAATTGCACAGTCATTACCCTTTATGCATACTTGTTCTAATAGGTGTCGCAGATTCCTGCCTCCTAATAAGGAAAGGAAGTAGAAAAACACATAAATTCTCCCAAGGGAGTCAGACAGCCTGAAGCCTAGTTCGACAGCTGTTACTGTTACCATGAACACCAAGAGCAAAACAAGGATTAGAAGGTGGGGGGGGGGGGGGGGGGGGGGGGGGAGGGGGAAAGAAAAAGATGCATTGCCAGGGATTTTGTCAAGATTTTCTTGGATATGGAATGTGTTTTGCACTGCCCCAATCTATAAAAGCTCAGCACTCCTGCAGCAAGTGATGGAATTAAGAGTTTAAACAAACATCAGCATTAATTAGTCTAAATTAATCATTTAATTTATCCAAAGTTTGTATTTCTGTATCTTGTGGTTTTTTTTTTTTTAAACTGTCACTTTAATCTCCAGCAGAAAGATTTTGGCATTCAATGGAAGCTTGGATGCTATGGTGTTATTAAATCTAATTCACAAGAGGTTTTCAGAAAATGTTTTCACAGGGTTTACCTTCTACCCTCAGCTCTGGTCTTTCTCCTGGGGGCCAACTAATAGGAATCGGGTGCTTCCCTGGCTGCCCTGGAGCTATGCTGAGTTACACCAACTAAGCCTCTGTCCCTCCATATTATAGCTGAGATATCCAAAGGGGAGACTCATGTCATCTGTAAAGAGGTGTATTTAGCCTATCCCGCTGAGATAGTTTATGACTTGGCAGGGAAACTGTTGACAGTGCATACTGTAAACATAGTTCAAAGTGAATTTGCAGTCTTGGAGCTGCAGCTCTCCCTATGTTTGTTACATTAATTTGTTAAGGGTGCTCAGTGTGGGTATGTATGTGTCTATAGAGTCTCACCATCAATTAAACACACTCACTTGATATTCTACTGAAAGTGCAAATGGAGCACACCACACACTATTTCTGCCTTTTAGAGCAAGGCACAAAACCAAGGTCACAGCATAGCTGGGCACTAAGGCACCCATTTCACGTCATGACTGCTGGTGTCAGCATCCTGGCCAAATTCCAGTTTGTGCGATTGCTATCCATCTATTTAAAATGTTTCCACCCACTACAGTTTCAAGTAGATACAGTATTCCTTACTCTTGACTTAAATCATTGAGGGGCATTGCTCTGCAATATTGAATGTCTGGTGCTTTTAATTCTCATGCTGGATAACTTCAGGTGCAGACAAAGTGATTTTGACTTTTCAGGCCAAAAGTCACACCTGCTCTCACGAGATGACCAAAGTTACAACAGATCCCTAAAGTAGGAACAACTGATGGTCAGAGTGCGTATTCTCACAGGACAATCCATTGGAAGGGCTCAAGGGAGATTTCTCTTCTGGCATCTCATGATTTCTATGTCTTGTCTGCAGCCCTCCTCCCCCCACCCCCATTGCCTTGTAACCCTCCTTGAACATGAACACGGGTGGTGGATGGTCTGTGGATGCTGACAACTCCTCCAACCCATTCAGAGATATATTTCCATCCCACCTCAGGATTTGGACTCCTATACACAACCACAAATCTTACACACTGTTTCTCAGGTCCACTGTGATGGAAGCATCAGGCCAAGATACGATCTCTGTCTAGAGTGGAATAAAGCTGTGGGCAGCTTAAAAAATGAGTATTAATGCTGACTGAAGACTTAAAAAGACCATATATAATTCCTACGTGAGTTTAAAATAGATTAAAAAAAAAAATCCACAGGGAACTTTTGGACAGCAATTATTGAAACATACTTTTCTAAAAGTATTTGTGACAAATGAGAGTAACCAGTAATATTATTTAATATTCTAAACCAGTTTAAGTTTCTGTCCAATGTCAGTCTTTACACAAACTAAAAATACGCTACTTATTGAGCTGGAAGAAGGTTTTGATTTACAATTATGCCTTGATGGATTACCTGAAAGCACAACCTTCAGGCAAACTGTGATTAACTTGACCAAAGACATCTGGGAGAGCCATCTATGGCCTAAAATTATGACCTTGGTATTCTGGGCTGAAACTAGACACCATTTAAATTGCAGTGCTGAAAAACTCTTTTACAGAGGCCTTTGTTTAGAGGCCAACAGGTTTTTTGGCTTCAGCAGTTCAGCA
Source organism: Strix uralensis (assembly GCF_047716275.1). Classification (NCBI taxonomy): domain Eukaryota; kingdom Metazoa; phylum Chordata; class Aves; order Strigiformes; family Strigidae; genus Strix; species Strix uralensis. The sequence goes on from NC_134012.1 coordinate 76,366,705, forward strand.
GAAACACCTCCTGTGAAGTTACAGGAGAGAAAGAAAGTACTTCCTAATTTTTTTGCAGCCATTACTTTAAAAACAAAACTCCAAACACTCCGAGCTTGTATAAATAAAGAAGTAAAAACAATTAATAACCTAATGATTAGCAAATGCTGTAGACATAGGTTTGGATTTCACTTAGCAAGATTTATGGAGTTAAATATAAAAGTATGACTCTTGAAAGCCATGTGCTCATAATTAGCTCAAGTTTTACCCCTGGATACTGTAAAATCACAACATGCTGTCAGACCCCATTTTCTGATCCTGTTATCAGCATGGAATAAAGTTTTCCACTAAATGCAAAACAGATTTACAGGTGCTAAACCAGCTATTTTATCAGTGGGAAACAAGCTACCTTTTGTTCTCTAAAAAGGCATTTCATGATTTTACATTGGTCAATTGATCATACAACAAAGGGAAACAAAACAATTTTGGTCATCTACTGAAACTGAAGAAGATACAATGTGAAAATAAACACAAGGAAAGTGACTGCCTCTCTGAATGTAGGATATATGGTCTTGCATATTGTCACCTACTGTAAAATAAAAAAACAAGAACAAGATCAAAGCAATGCCATTCCCTTCTTATTGCTGAGTATGCTACATAAATCCTCAGTGTTCCTACAGGCAAACTCAAAGGATAACTGCATTCCAGGCAGCTGTGAACACTGGAAATTAAATTATTCCATTAAAAAGAAGTCCTGCAAAGATAACAGCACTTTCAGTGTATTAATTCCTGCCATGAGACATCATGTGAAGGGACTCTTCTTGGTCCAGCTCCAAAAAGGAGGAGATTTCTGTACCCTCGCTATTCTATTCCCATGCCACAGTAAGGAACACAGTCCTCAGGCTGGGAGGACAAGTGCCCTTCCTGGCTAAAGTAGCTAACATTTAACTTGTGCTCCAGCAGCTGAAACAGAGGTGAACAGCTTCTTACTTGTTTGCAGGCAGGCACCCAGCATGGGGCAGACAGCCTCTGAGGAGCACTCTGAGTGGTTTGGGAATAGGGAATCTGAACTGGTTTTAACAACAGCTGCTTCAGAGTTTGGTGATGGTGGAGCAACCGTCTGCTCAAGAAGAAACAACATCCCTTGGCTTCCCGAAGAGTAAATGTTTTAACATTATGGTTGATGGAAACTTTATTTTAGAGACTGTATCTGAATACTAGGCCTAGACAAGCATGAACCTGAACTCTGAAGCCATTCGCTAAGCAGATCGAGTAATCAGATTTCAATGTTATTTATAACTCTTTTTAACTCCTAAACATTTAGGTGGAGGTTTTGAAAGTACTCTGAGGGGTTCAATGCTTTTCTTCCTCTGAAATGTCCCAGGCAACTTAAAAAAATCATGACCCAACTTTGTACCCAAGACAAAGAGTGTGGAAATACAGAAAGCAGGAGCCTCATGCAGAAACAATACAAAACACTATGTAAACATTCAGTCTTGCTTTACAGCCTTGTCAAAAGCTGAAGAATTAAAGAACAGAAGAACAGTTACGTTGAGCCACAGGGAGTCTCCATCTGACACACTTGCTTATCACCCAGTTTCCTATGAACCAAAACTTACAGAAACAAGGTGATCCTTCCTCTGTCATAACCTCAAGGCTTCCAAGACTCAGTAAAATGGCAGCTTTCTGAACTGAAGATTGTTCAGTGGTCACCAATTAATCTATGCTCTATGTTTATCATTTTAAGTCTCTGCTGGTTGAGTCTGCATTGTCTGAAAACCAACCTCTTATTTGATTGAAGACTGCTGTGGCAACTCCTCTAGATGCTCAGTAGTTGTATTGTTATGAAAAAGACTCCACAGGCATTTCCTTTTTTCCTTCTTCCTTTATTGCAGGAAGAGGGAAGACAAGCATAAGGTAAAAGGCTTGGTAGCATTTCCTTGAGCAGAAGATGAGATGTTTCAAACTTGCCAGGTCTCTGTTCAAGGGCAATTACATCTTCTAAACAGAGACTGCGTAAAAAGACTTCAGAGATCATTAAGCCTGTTACTGATGCTATCTGAGATGGTTTACAAGTAGGTGTACAAGATGGTTCTTTCCTAGTCAATTAGAGGGTAACGTAATGAACACAGTATGCCATTCCCACATGGTCTCCCAGATCTGAGAACAAATGTTTATTGGCAGCACTTACACGAATACTGTACTGTGGTGGTGTCTTTCAGCACCTTTTCTCTAAAACACCAAATCAAAGGAAGCAAAGAGAGAAAGAGCCATGTATTGATTATGAGTCCAGCCCAGCTAGGAGAAACATCTATCAAAATGTTGGCACAGACCGGATTTGTAGATGAACTCACATGTTATAAAGTGAAGGGAAGCTGTGGGATCCTGAGACCTCTGAAAAAGCTAGAAAGTGCACTGTTATAAGTGAGCTTTCAAAACCTTGATCCACTTTGTTTTCTTGAGGGAGCCAGAAAGCAGAAGCTAAAGCATTTGGCCTGACTGACAAAATCATGATACCTGGAACTGACATTGTGTCCATCTTCATGGACCAGATGGCAGATACATAAGGCCTCAGGTTCCAGTGAAATCTTGAATTCCCCTGTAGTTAATGCTATATCATTCTTTTGGGTTGACCCAGAATCAACAGAGCTTTGGTCTTTCTGTTTCCCCCAGCTCAAGGAACCATTTCTGAAGAGTGAACTTCAAAGTGCTTGGCCATTTGTCAGAAATTACCACAAAACTACAAAGAAATAACCCAACAGTAAATCAAAAATCTAAGAGAGAAACCTCTCGTAAGGACTACAAAGGAAGAAAAAACCAAATGACATGGAGAGTTGATTATAACACCAGCAGTTTGCCACAGCAAAGAAGAAACTGATACCAGATGCTGCTGAGAGCCCTTTCATTACCTTGTGCAAGACCTGCGGAGACATGAAGGGGCCCCATGCAGCACTACCTCTTTATCTGGGATAAATGTGCGGCAATTGGGCACAGCAATTCATGCTCGAAAGAGATCTGCAGAGCCAATTATTATTTTATTTGAATGATGAATTTGGAGGCTGACTCCTTGTAAGTTTGCTGCATCCTTTCATCATCTCCCAGCAAGTCTTTTGAAGTTAGCCTGTCTTGAAAAATTACGCTGTTATGTCAGGGCTTTTAATGTCAGCAGCATTACTATTTAAACAAGTGAAAGTAACAGATGAAAAATTAATCAAAAATTGTTCAGTATTGGATGCAATGGTTGCCAGGCCTTATGACCCTTGGCATGTACTTTCTCACTTTTTAAATCCTCAGACATCTTCATCTGGCTTTTTAAAACCTATTTTTAATTCAACTGGCTATTCAACAATTTGTGAGTATAAGCAAATAATACAGCCATTTTCTTACACTCTTCTAGAAAGGAAGGTCAGCTAGTAACTGGATGGTTTATGTTTAGGCAGTATTTTCTGCAATGTTACTCACTCAGATTGCATCAGATGAAGAAAATGTATAGTGAGCTAAGGGAGGGAGGGATTTTTATTCTGATCTGATTTTTTTAATTAGTATAATTACAGAGAATTGTACTCAGCATCTGCTCAAAGCTCTAAGTATACTGCATACCAAAACCATGAAGGAAGGCTGGAAAAAAATTTTCCATGATATTTTCTTAAAAGTAATAAGTTGGTTTGTTGGTTTTTTTAAAATTAAGTCCCTTTTTAGTCATGTTGTGGTTTCTGAGCTTTTCAGGTTCACTTGCTTTGTGTTTCCACTGTTTTCTCTGCAACCATGAGGTATAAAAATGCTCTTTTCCTAACAAGTGAAAGCAGAGATTATATGGACTCACTAGAGTCTGGCAGCTGAGGCTTTTAGAAGCATATCAAATGTAATGGCTGTTGTAATGAAACTGCTAAAACTGCCAATACTGAGGCTGAGAATCAGGCAAAGGATGAACATGCAAAGAGACAGCAGCAGCAAGCTGCAGCAAGCCAGGGGATAGACGGTGAGGACGTTATGAGCAGAACTGGTAACCTGAGAAGGCAAATGTTATCAGTGTTAACGATTTGTATAATTTTGAGAGACACTTGGCAGCCTTTGTGGAAATGTGAAAACTATAGCAGCTCACTGGAGGACATGGGCAGGTTTCCTCTCCTGAATACGCACTTCATGTGCAGTGTTCTCTCAAAAAAATTATCACTTTTAAGACTGCTGAACATTTTCATACACTCCTGATTATTGTGCTATTAACTTCCTGAGTGAAAGGGACAAAGATAGGACAGCATCAGTGACACTGGTGCGACTGTACCCTGGGAATGCTCTAGCCCTCGCCAAACTCCCAAGGAGGTTCAGTTTCACTGAGTGGCTGAAGGTGGTACAGTACCATAACTTAACTGGGTCTGATGAATAAAGTCTGTAAGGGAAGGAGAGATTACCTTATTGATTGGAAAGAGGCATACTAACTTGCCCTATGTCAAGGAACCTGGTTAAAGCAGTAGAAATCTGTGGAATTTATTATCTAGTAAGCCTTCATATTGGAATGAGAAAAAGAGAAAAATTGAAAAGAATACTTTCTAAGCTTACCATAGTTTCTCCACTATGTTGGTCACCATTTCTGAATAATAACTTACGAGGAAACAAAATGACATCGCTGCAACAGTAAGCATGTCAAGTATAATACTCTCAACATAAAGAATGGTGAATGTTTCCTTTACAATTTCTAAATTATCTTGTTGCCATATTTCTTCTCATATTGATAGTCATTAAATACACAGAAACAAAAAAAAAATGCTTCCCACTTTGCCACTTCGGTTGCAAAGCCATCTTCCTATCCATTCACACACATTGTGAGGGTTGTCTTAACATATCTTTAGATCAAGTTACACAGACTAAGCCAGAAAGGGTTATAAATGGTGCTATAAACATGACCAAAAGCCAGAGGAATGAAATGTAACACTCAGGGTTTCTACAGTACTTAAGCAAATATATTCTCATTCCTTTTGGGCAAGGAAACACTTCTTGCTGCTCTTTGTACAGTACCTAACTCGTGGTACTTGTGTTAGGTACCTAGTCTTGTACTTTGGATACCCCCATAGCACAAATGATGAATGACAATTAGCTTTTGTGGCTGCTTTCCTCAGTGAGAAGCATGTGAAAGTCTCATAAATAGCTAGAGGAATTTGTTCTTTTGGCCAAAACAGAAAGCAAATCCCAAGCAAATGTTGGCTTTCTATTACATTTTTCTCCCACCTAATTGCAAACCTAAATCAAGCTATAGAAAAATATTTTTCATTTTTCTTCTGGGGACTTGTTTACAATACTTAGGAAAAACAATGGGATTTTTACTGCTGCTGAAAAATCACCAGCCTCTTTCTGAGCCTTCCATTATTTAAGAAAGGATCTAGGTCCAGAAAACTTCACATATTTGTAGCTGAATCAGCTGCACAGTGTAATGTGGAACAGAGGCATTAAATGGAATTTGCCTGGATTTCTGTTGGTGGACCTGACAGCAAAATTTGACCTTTGTGATGACATACCTTCAAGGTTAGGAAGTACACAAACTATATAACTGCTGTAAATGAAGAAGGGTCTCACGACTCCATTTTAAAAGGAAGGAAAACAATAGTAAAAATATGGTAGCAATACTAGAGTGGAATTTTTCACCCATCCTGAGTGTTTCTTTGGGGTGGATTTTTTTTACAAGAAAATGGTGGCTTGAGTCCCTTAAAAAAGTTTGCCCACCAGCGATAAGAAAATTTTGATAGAAAGATGAGTGAAAGGATATTGTAGTCCCAAAGCTAGAGGTTTTCATTACACCTGACAGCAACCTGCATGTAACTGTCAGATCACACTCCGAACCCACCCAAAATCTTTGGCTTCCATGTCACCTTGTGGCAATGAGTTCAACAGTTTAAATATGAGTTGCTTGAGAGAGGACTCCCTTCAGTTCATTTCAAAACTCCTGTCTGAAAATTTAATTTATTTTTTTCACAGTGAGGGTTAAGGAGTAACATTTTGTTATTTTATTCCTCTTTTTCACCTCTGATTTTTTAAAATCTCCATCATATCTCCCCTTCATCCAAGTCTATTTTTGCACTTTTTTCATGGAATTTGTCTTGTACTTCCATCAACCATTTTGCCCTTTTCTTTGCCTCTGCAAATGGGGCGATTTTTTTTAAAGTGGAGTAACCAGAACTGAAGGTGGTACTCAAGAGATAGGTGTACCAGGGCTATGTTCAGTGACATAATGATATTTCTGGTTTATTGTCTATTCTTTTCCTAATAGTTCTTAGTATTTGCATTACTGTTTTGGACCAAATACGAACACATGCACCTATCTTCTACTTCAAGACATCCTGTCCAAGTGCAAAGCTGAGTCAGCATTATGGGAGAATACCAAGTGAATTAATGCAGCTTCAGACAAGAATAACTGAGGGTTAATGTTTTGCATCATGATTTTCAAAAACTCAGATGATAAAAGAGTGATATGAAAGCATACTGTAAACAAGCTCAATAAATATTTACAATACAATGATAAAAGATATGTTATAGTGAAAATGTTTTCTTTCAAATACAGTGCTTACTATATTGTAACAAAAATCCACAAATGACATTCAATGATATCTGAACCCAATATTAATAGAAAAAATAGGAAGGAAAGAAGAAAAGAATGTAAACAAAATGTAAATATTTGGGGAAAATATTTGAAACTCTTCAAGTTCAAGAAACACTTGAGGCAGTCAGGTAGCTTGAAGACAGTATCTGCTGAAAACATACTAAAAATATCCAAAGCCTAACAGAGAAAAAAAATTGTGGAAGACTGAATATTGGGATAAAAAAGAAGCTTTTTACAAGAAGCCCACTGAAAAAATACCACAACAGGAAGAAGAGTCTCTTTAAGCAATGAAAGTAATCCATAAGCAGAGGGAAAGCTTTTTGCTGAGCAAACTTGGGCATGGCTTTGGAGTGCTGATGGAGTTTTGGGTGCTCCAGACAAGAGACTGTGGTCCCCAACAGGCTGGAAAGCAGGAGTTTCCATAGCATCTATAATAGCTGCTGTTGGCTACCTTGGAAAACTAAGTGTGCTATTGGAGCTAAATATGCTCAGATAGGTAGTGAAAACAGAGTCAAGAATTCAGACAGGCCCCATCTCCAGTCAAAATTATGCTGCATTGCCACCACAGACATGGGGGTTGTGTCTCACTCCTTATGTAAATTCCTGAATGATATCAGAGATTTTATTAGTTTGTCCTGGGTTCCAGGTCTTCACCCACAAAATGGGGTAAGGTTTCTTCCCTCTCAGCTGTGGGCATTTATGGCGGCAAGGGGTGTACTGTAGTTATTCAGGTACTTGTAATGGAAGGTTCTTTGGTCCAACTTTTGCACCTATTCAAACTGGCCTGTGACTCTCCCACTGCCTGGTAAATATAAAATGAAAGTTGGCAGAAGACTAAAACAAAATCAGTCCAAAGGCAAGAAGCCAAATAACCACTTGGCTGTACACTGTAAGTTAGAGCATGCCTAATGTCCCTAAATTTTCACAACAATTATCCATTCTTTCCTAGAAGCAGTTGGCTAGTTAACTCAAGAGAATAAAAAAACTGAGGCTTTAACAGAGATCCATCAAGCACAAAGCAACACTATGGAAGAAAAGTGACGAAAACCTAAAAACAATGGGAAAACCCCCTTTTGTCAGTGAAGTGGTGAGAGAGTTGAAACTAAAGCTTTTCATACTCAAAAATCAAAAGAAAACAAGTTGGCATAACAGGCTTTCTAGTAAAAGAAGTTTAAAAAGTCAGGTGCTGTGGCAACATATAACCTTGAATTCTCTTCTTGCACAGATACCCCCAATTCTTCTTCAGAAGAATTGGAAGTGAAAATGTCTGAGTGCATAAAGTTTCACTATCAATCCACTAAGCTAAAAACAACTTGCTTCTTCTATGGACCTTGTTTGAATTTTGTAATCCAAACAGTTTCAAAGTAAGTTTTCTGAAAAATGGAAGCACTGAGGATACCTACTTAAATGTACACATTGAAAGAAATACTTTTCTCATATTGCAGTCTTTGTCCTGTACTGTTTCACAGTTAAGTGCTTAAATCCCCCAGGGTAAGTTCTGGTTTAACCATACAACCATATCCGAGGGCCATTTTATCCTTTCTTTTTCATATAAGCCACAGGTTTTGACTGCTGAGACAACTTTGGTGTTCAGAAAAAAGTGTCCTTTCAGAGTAAAAGAGAACTAGTAGTCAATTCTGAGAATTGGTTACCTGAATCATTAAATTAAAAAAAATAAAATATTTTCTAATAAGAGATTGTTGATCTTAGTGGAAACTCTGCAGTCAGACAAAAATAGGACATAAGGTTGCCTGATCTTTCAGATCAGAATCTTTGTGCAGAATCTTTCCTCAGTGCTAAAAATGGAAAGTAAGCTGTAAAACTAGTTACTAACTCTGTTAGTGCAGATGAATTTGTAAAGAAGATGTCACAGGAGAGGTAATGTGAGACTGACATCAACTTCTTATCCCTTAAAATAGCCCAGGATGACAGAAGGTCACTACGTTTGTTACAGAAACATGAAAGAGGAACACAAGGTCTGAAGGCACTGCAAAATGGTCAGGGAAGCAATGTGCAAGGAAAACTCCCATACAGTGCTCTTTGGCATCTTCTCAGTCCACAAGTCAGCAAGCTTGCAATGAAGACCAGGAAATATGAAGACATATTTTAATAAGGGTAAATAAGGCTCCATTATCTTCTGAGACATGAGGAAGCAACTGTGCAAAGACAGGATGGGAGAAGACTGCCCAAACAGCAGTAGAGCAGAAAAGAGACTTAGGATGGTAGTGAATGCAAGTCAGCACAGCCATGGAGCTCTGAAGAGAGGATTCTGCAGTCCAGGCATGGTGAAGGTCACTAAGACATAGTCTGTGGGACACCAGTCAGAAGTCTAGAAAATATTAGCTCTATAGGAAGACTGAAACAAGTGTGAGTGTTAACTCCAAAGAAGAGGTGGCTACATTAGTTAATGTATTATTAAAATATGTAAAAGTAAACTATACCCAGGAAGGGAGTACATTTTTTTTCCATGTCCATTGGGCCTAAGTTACACCAAGGGTGTATTAAGTGGTTTGGAGGAAATGCTTTCTACCAGTAAGGTTATAAAGCACCTCAATAGTGTGTACCAAGGGGTGTGGAAATACCATTATTGCAGATTTCTAAAAACAGGTTGAACAAGCACCTAGCTGCAGTGATGGGGAGAATTGCTGACCCCACCTTCAGGCAAGGTGTAGACTAGATGACTGCTCAGGATCCCTCCACAGAAAACCCTTCTCTGATTTTCTTAAAGGAGCACCAATCTTTTCTGCACCTTATTTACTCTGCTACACAGGAATCTTCTCTACTCTTGAAGTGAATCCAAGTAGAAAGGGCAGAATGGTACAAGAAATATTGTTTTAAAAGCTGTTATAGTGAGGATATGAAGGACACAGGCAGGACAAGATGCAGGTGGCAATTACCCCAAACATTGGGGTGAACAAAGACAGTGACTGACTGCAGGCAAGACTTATCTTGGGCATGTTTAGCAACAGCCTGAGCACAGATTTTACAGTAAAGCTTTATCCCAACTGTATTATTTCAGAGCAGACTCTATTCACATGCATCTTTGCTAGGGAAATTTTCTTTGAACTGTAGATGGGGGCCCAGTCATCAGTTGGTGAACGTTAGTGATAGTCCCTGGGCTTGAAAAGAGGCAGATTTATTTATATAGCCTGCAGGTTTGGCTCCATAATTTTATCTCAGCAACTGAGAAAATAATTTTACTTGGCCTTGTCAGAGGTATTTGGTGAATTACTGTTGAATTTTGGTATTTGGTGAATTACTGTAAATAAGTGTTATTTTTGAAAGTGAGTGTGTTAATGAGGCAGGAAAGCCTCTGGAGGTGTGGAAACACTACCACCACGAGCTGTTCCTAGTTCCTAATGACTCACTGGTGCTTCACCTGAAAATCTGTCCTGAAAATAACTTATTCCAGTACTGACAGATGCAGCTGACTTCTGATGCAGGATTGGGAGGACAACTGGGGGAAAAACATCATCATTTCAAGGAAAATCTCAGCAAAACAAACATTAGGTTTCTGTAAGTATTTTAATCAGCTTTTTTTTTTAACAAAGTTGGGAAAATAATGCTGGTTTATGAGCTTTTTTCACCCCTCAAAAGTGTCATTTATTGCTTTTAGGGCTTTTTGTCCCTCTTTTTTTCAAACATACTTTTTATGCTTGCCAATAAAGGGGGAATATTATACCCTGGAATCTTCCTGTGTACGTTAAAACAGTGCTTGGCAAAATGGTACTGGAATAACAAGTAACAGCTTTCTTAAGATAGGGTCAATTGATTCCAGGGGAGGCTATTTACTGAATTATATACAGTCCTCTTGGAAGAAGAAAATCTCTCAAGTGCTCTCAGTTTGACAAACATTTTTCCATCATCTGGTTAGAATTTTTGTGCCAGTTAGCTTGCAGCCCTGCTACTTCCTCTGCATGTGTTCTGCAAACCATGGGGAGGATACACTCCTTATTTTGAAGGAGTCAGGAGTGAGATGCAATTATGGGGGCCTAAGCACACAAGAGATAAAATCTCCTTCCTGTCAGCCAACATAGAGGGCAGTCTGTCCGAGCTCAGAGGCAGCTGATCAGATTTAAGCCCAAGTATTTGAAAACACATCTTAGCAGCCTATGAGCCCCATTTGTTTATTTAGAAAGAAGCCATTGTATCATTCAGTTATTCTAATGAGGCCTGCAAAGCAAGTGCTGGCATAGATACCACACATTTTGAAAACATCCAGCCTGTGTTCAAGTAAAGCGGCTTCATATTGTGTTGCCTCTTGACATGTATCAAATCCTGTGCAAGCTTGCCCAGGTCTTTCAAACATACTTTTTACATTTCAGTGCAACTTATACCTAGACTTCAAATAAGAGATATGTTTGAATGAGGGCAATTTTTGGTAATTTTCCCGAATTCTGCATTTATGCTTTCTTTGGCCTAATCTGTTTAATTGAGATCTGTTCCCTGGCCAGCTGCCAGTATTCACAGAGCATGTGGGTAGCAGACTGGTTTACCTATATACAGCAGAAAGATTTTTTTTTCACACTCTCCAATCTGGACTTGCATGTCAAGCTAGCATTGGTTCAACAAAATGTCCCCAAAACCAAGTGTTTACCATTTGCCTCTCAATATGTCTCATATTTCAACATGTAGATGTGGCAGATAATTTTTTAAAATTATTACAGAATCATCTAGGTTGGAAAAGACCTTGAAGATCATCCAGTCTAACCATTAACCTCACACTGACCATTCTCAACTACACCATATCTCTAAGCGCTATGTCAACCCAACTCTTAAACACCTCCAAGGATGGGGACTCCACCACCTCCCTGGGCAGCCCATTCCAAAGTCTAAAAACCCGTTCTGTAAAGAAATGCTTCCTAATATCCAGTCTAAACCTTCCCTGCCGCAACTTGAGACCATTACCTCTTGTCCTATCGCTTATTACTTGGTTAAAGAGACTCATCCCCAGCTCTCTGCAACCTCCTTTCAGGTAGTTGCAGAGGACGATGAGGTCTCCCCTCAGCCTCCTCTTCTCTAGACTAAACAACCCCAGTTCCCTCAGCCACTCCTCATAAGACCTGTGCTCCAGAGCCTTCACCAGCTTTGTTGCCCTTTTTGGACACGTTCAAGTAATTCAATGTCCTTTTTGTAGTGAGGGGTCCAAAACTGAACACAGTCATCGAGGTGCGGCCTCCCCAGTACCAAGTACAGGGATAAGATCACTTCCCTGTCCCTGCTGGCCACGCTATTTCTGATACAAGCCAGGATGCCATTGGCCTTCTTGGCCACCTGGGCACACTGCTGGCTCCTGTTCAGCCGGCTGTCAATCAACACCCCCAGGTCCCTCTCTGACTGGCAGCTCTCCAGCCACTCCTCCCCAAGCCTGTAGCGCTGCTGGGGGTTGTTGTGGCCGAAGTGCAGAACCCAGCATTTGGCCTTATTGAAACTCCTACAGTTGGCCTTAGCCCATTGCTCCAGCCTGTCTACATCTCTCTGCAGACCCTCCCTACCCTCGAGCCAATCAACACTCCCACCCAACTTGGTGTCATCTGCAAACTTACTGAGGGTGCACTCGATCCCCTCATCTAGGTCATCAATAAAGATGTTAAACAGGAGTGGCCCCAAAACTGAGCCCTGGGGGACACCACTCGTGACCGGCCGTCAACTGGATTTAACTCCATTCACCACAACTCTTTGGGCCCGGCCATCCAGCCAGTTTTTTACCCAGCGAAGTGTGTGCCCATCCAAGCCACGAGCAGCCAGTTTTTCCAGGAGAATGCTGTGGGAAATGGTGTCAAAGGCCTTACTAAAGTCAAGGTAGACAACATCCACAGCCTTTCTCTCATCCAATAAGCAGGTCGCCCTGTCGTAGAAGGAGATCAGGTTTGTCAAGCAGGAAATCAATTATTTATTCAGTAAAGCCTATGTCAGTGTCTAACTTAGTGCAGTACTTAACTTCCATCCTTAAGACCAGAGAAATCAACAGTGACGTTTTCTCTTACCAGAATATTGAAGAGCTAAGTGTGTGGTGGGACAACTATGGGGCCCTTGACCATCTTGATTACAAAGTCAAACCAGCTTATGTGAAAGTTTTCAATGAATTTTAACACTCTGGCAAGTTTGGAGAATGTGTAAAACTCTTCTTGCGATACTGAATGCTGAATTTCTTAAAGGACATTCTTTACAACTAATTTTATACTCTAAATTAAGTGATTTATTTCAATCTCTGACGAAGATGCTTTTGTGAACATGGAAGCTTCCACTGGGAACAAAGAAGTTGACTTCATCCCATCTGACAAAGGGGTTTGAATCCTGTTGGTGCAGAGCTTAAACCATGGGAAATGCCTTCATTTCATCCAAAAGTCTCTGAAATCAGCTTGTCTCCAGGACATTTCTTACCTATTCCCTTGAGATAAACAAATGCTACTAGAAAGGAAGATGGGGGGAAAAGATGTTAGACCCTGACACACTCATAGTTTCTCATTGCCTTCTGACCGTTCCAAGGCATCATCCTTAAGCCCCCTGCCCTCATTTATGTGACTGGTCACTGCCTCTAAATATTGCACATTACTTACCAAGGCATTGGGAATAATTATACAGGCACTGTTTGGCTTGCAAATGTAGCACGTGCCTTGAAAAAACAGCCTGTCAGAAAACTGAAAAAGTACCTAACCTCACCATGTCACGAGGAGTGCAGAACTCCGTATGACGATATGCAAACAGCAATACTATGCTTCTTTAAAGGACTCAGTATTAATTTGCTCTAACCTCTATATGAATAGAAATTCTCAAAGAATCCATTCTATATTGAAGAGGAAGATGGAAAATCTGGTGGTCTAATGAAGAAACTGTATCCTTGCTCTAAGTGCAAAATTAACTCATCCCTGTGAATATGTCCACTCCTTTGCTTCTATATGAGCATTTCTACAGTGCCAGGATGGGGCAAACCAGTTCAGTTAGAAGAATCAGCAGGGCTTGATCTCTCTCACCTGACCTGCCACCACCTTCCACTCCTCAAAGCTGAGCTGGACCCAGGTACCTGTGACGCTGGGAACACTGAACTAACATCTGCCTGCCAGCTTTCCCAGCAGGAACTGCTCCCACTCTTAGCCCACCTTCATCAGCAAAGGTTTTAGCAAGGCTCTGGAGAGGATGAGATCACAGGAAGCCTTAAACCTCCTTCTGATCTGAGCCTGAACATTCAAAGATGGCTGCAGTGAAAATTTGAAAGAAGACTGCAGCTGATAGCTGGTGCTAGTGTCAGACGGCATTGCCTTCCCTTTTTACAGGAAAAGCATATTTCTGTCTCTCTGTGGCACTGGGTCCCAAACTGAGAGACCACATGTTTCATTGTTAACACGCAGGATTTCTCATGGACAATTCCTTCCCCATGCTGTTTCCCTTGGAAATGTTACCAGCATGACTGTGCTTCTGAGGGGCACTCCCCACTGCCTAGGAGCTGGGGGGGAAGCCAAAGCCTGTGGTGTCTGAGCTGATCATCAAAATGTTTATAGGGATCTCACTAGAAAGGACAAAAATCAAACTAAATTTCTAGTCTGTGTCATCCAGAAAAAATGGACAGGATTGTATGGCAAGGCAGCATCTGACCTTTGCTGTCTATATGGACAATGTTAGCTCAATACTCTCTTCCTACAGGCATTTAGTGGTTTTTATACTCATGTTTTCCTGTTGCCATTAGTGAAAACATTGCTGTTTGCTTGTAGGGCTAACTATTCCCCCATGCAACAGTTCACCCATAAACATAGGTGTGAAATCATGGAAAACCACATTTTTGGACTTAACAAATATAGTGGGACTGGCTGTATTTTTCCTTACTTGGTACATTTCATGTTCAAAACACTTTATAAATGTAAACCCTTTCAACTCAGTTGTGAAATACAAGAGGTCTATTCATGACCTCATTTCATCAAAGAAGCTAGTCAAAGACGATGTGCCTGAAATGCTCACAGAAGGACTCATGATAAGTGTGACAATGAGAAGAGTGTCCTAAAGCCTCTTCATCTTGTGCTCTGGATATTAAGCAATGCTTCCCATTACCCCAAATGGGCCTACAGGTAGTGAATGAAATCTTTTGCAAATTAAGACATGATACAAATGAAGACAATGTCACTTTCTGATTACAGCCCTTTAGTAAAAAATCTCTCTTCAGCCTGGAAAGACTACTTCCAACAACAATAATGACCCAGAGAAATTTCTACCACTGTGAAGTGAATACCAAATGTTTTTGCCAAAAGTTCGATGTTTCTTTCATTCCAAGTGCTTAGATATTTCAACTAGTCTTTGGGAAACTACGTATGTAATAGGAAAATGCCATAAACTGGGATTTCAATAACTAAATCAGGCACAGGAATAAAGAATACATAGTTCTGAGATTAGTCAGAGAGACAAAACTTTTGAAGAGCTTGATGAACGTGGCTCCTTGAAAGGCTTAGGGGAGCCTATTGATCTAAATTAATTACACACATCCATAAATCAGAGCAATCTGATGAGCCTACCAGCACTCAAGTAGCAGGAAAGCTGTCTAGTTACAGAGTAGGTTTAAATGAGTACATGATGATGTACATTGTGTTGGAAAGGAGGGGACCTAAACAAAGATTAGGGTTAGCATCAAAGGAGGCTGGCATCCCAGCAGACTTGTCTGTGAGCAAGGAGGTCAGGCTGAATGCGAGATGGGTGGCTGTGTAGACATGGGTAGAGAGAAATGGGGAAAGGACTGAAGCTAGACTCTGTCTGAGAGCAAACTAAGCACGGAAATTCAGAAAAAATGCTGGTTTATATCTTGTTTTCGCACTTGGAACCATACAGGGTTAAAAGGAGAAATATGACTTAGGACTCTAGGAAAATGAGAGTAAACAAATTTCAGTTCTGCACTTCATGTGGCTCATGACCACCTCAAACAGCACTGCAGAACAAAAGTGATGTGCACTGGAAAATAAGTCCTTCTGTGTTGCTCTCCTGATGATTTTCTGCATGAGTAGATCAGAAACTTGCTTGCAGATTTTATTTTGCAAACTGTGGACTTCTTTTGAACATGGAACCTTTCCCTTGTTCTGTTTTCCATAGTGTAGCTGTCTATTAGCATCATCATATGTGTGTTATTTGTCTGTAAGTAATCCTTCAAGTTTGTATAAATACACCTACTTGTGCTGTGTGCTAGAGCAGAGCTGTGCATGTTATAACAGCTGGCATTCTACCGTCTAGTGAGTAAACATTATGTCCAGGGGTTAAAGTGGACTGGAATAGTTCCAGCTTACATCTGCTAGAAGGCTACTGGGTTAAATATTTGGTTCTTATGCTCACCCTTCAAAAAGGTAAAGCATGGCTAAAAGCTCAGTACCACCAGTTTGTTATAACCATCTTGGGAAAAGCTGTACCTGTGACAGCCTTCTTCATCAATGAGCGTTTCAGACTTTCAGTACCTGCTCCCATGGTAAAATGTTAGAGAACATGCACTGTATACATTCAGCATGATACAAGCTACATCAGAATATTAGCAAACTATAAACATATCAAAGGCTGTTGTTAGATGATACTCTGGTACCACAGGATGCTCTGACCAGACAGCTCCTGATCCCCATTCAGAGCTGGGTCTGCCTCCCTGGAGAGCCAGGGTGATCCTCAACTTGGCAGAACCCACTGGCACACATGCAAGCTGTGAGAAAAAGCAGCTACAGAATTAGTCCCCGCTGCTAAGTCAAGGTGTTTTGAATGACAGGAGGATTTGAAAGCAGGAAGAAAGGAAGTAGGGAAGTTGGGCAGCAAATTCCAGGTCTGGGTAGAAGGCACAAACTGTTCCCTGCAGAAAGGGAAAGATGGAAACAAGCACAAGGTGTGAAAAAAAGGACACTTACATGTCCTTTATCCTCAGACAAAGAATAACACATATCTAGTCATTCTCATCTAGATCACAAAATTATTTAGACAGATAGTATTTGTCAATTTGAGAAGTAACTCACAGAAAGAAATACCGGTTTATTAGTATCTGGTTGTTCTAATTACTGACACTGAAAACTTTTATTTCTGTAAATAAAAATGATGACATTTACCCAATATTGCAATTGTGTTGTAATCCAGCGATAGAACTGCAGTTCTCTTTTACCACTGTTTTATTACTTTCTGTTGTTTCTGCTTATCCATCCACAGCTGTTATTATTTCCATCTCCAGTTCCCTTCACAATGTCATGGTGGGTCTCCTTCCAGGCTCAGACCAATTCCTGACTACGTCACTGGGAGGACCTGTGTTTCATCTGTACCACTGGGAGATGGAGTAGCTCTTTCAACAGCTGAAAAATGAAAACAGCACTATTAGGCACTGTTCTCATTTTCACATGTATAGGTGTAGTTTCTTAATAGCTTTTATCATACAATTACCAGTGACATTTTTACCTTGCTCTTGGTGTGACCAAGGAACTGTCCAACAAAAGAAGTGCTCCTCAGGGCTGGCATATGACAATTTTGGACTTTCTAGACATCCGCTTGGAGCTCAAAGGGTTAGGCCAATATATTCAAAACTGTCTACTCATGTTGATGTGCTCTGCATTGCCCAAGATACCAAAGACCAGAGGTGGCTTACAAAAGAGCCAAAAAAAGAGCTGGCTGGACAATATTCTGGTCAAGATGCCTAAATTTCAGATTACTAAAATCTACAGCTAGCTGGATCTCACTGGATTATTTTTGCCTATGCTTGGTAACTCAGGTAAAGAGAAGCATTGCATTATCAGCAGGTCAACTGGGTGAGCACTGGGAATACAATGTCCTGAACCCACACATGTACAATTTCAAGGGGGATACTGATGTCATAACCATCACCTTCTTTTTTTGTATTTTCTTGCTTTACACTTCTTTTCCTTAATAACTGCTAAAGATTAAGTAACTATAAAATGCTGTGACTTGAAAATCCCTTCTGTTTAAGCATGAAGCTTTGCATTTCTTTCAGAACTACTTTTATATACAAGCTGTGTTTGAAAAAAAAAAAAAATAGCATGAACAATGTAATTGTTCCAGTAATTCATATTCTGCTCTTTAAAGAGTTTCTAGTGTCCAAAAATGGATCAAAAGCAGTATTATGTGACTAGCCTCCACTTCTACACTACAGTATCTGAATACTGAGACAGAACACCTAAATAACATCTAGTAGGAAGACAACCAATTAATGACATTAATCCAGTAATATCTGAGAATAACAAGCATGTTCCAAGAGAAGACAGTCTTGCAACTGCTGATATTAAAAAAAAAAAAAAAATCAGTATTGTTTTGATGCTAATGTTTCCTGTGTAGCCTACATCTTCACATGAAAATCAATGTGAAATAAGCTTCCTGTTTTCAAAGGAAAAAAAATTGAATTGGAGAAAAAAGATGTCTTAGTCATGACACAGAACTTGAAAATCTCAGGAAGCTGAGATTTTACTGGCCACCATTTATATTACCAATTTGAGTAATGTTTTTAATTTCTAAAAAGCTTGTCTTCTTGTTTAAAAAAATGTTTTTTCAAAGAGCCTTAACTTTTGTTTACAAGGAACTGAACTACTAGAGTAACAGTCATCACAGAGAGCTCTTCAGCAAACAAAGTTTTACTGGAGATTGTTGGGGCTTTATCCAACAAAAGATTATTTAACCAGCAGAATTCAAGCAGAAGGATGAAGACACTAGGACAGACCAGGGAAAGATGAAACACAGGAAGCAATACATGACTCATTTCCACGGGGATTCTCATTCTACCTGCCTCAGGGTAGCAAAGGGAAGAGGAAGAGAGGTAAAATGGGGAAAGAATAAAAAGTGGCCATGAGCAGGATAAAGAGAAGAGAAAAGGTCAAGAAGGTCAAGAGCAACATAAATGTCTTGGGATAGGCTGTCAAAGTGATAATACTCAGCTTTCTGAAAATCATAAGCTACCTTAATTCATTAAG
The DNA here is from genome assembly GCF_047716275.1 of Strix uralensis. Taxonomy (NCBI): domain Eukaryota; kingdom Metazoa; phylum Chordata; class Aves; order Strigiformes; family Strigidae; genus Strix; species Strix uralensis. The sequence goes on from NC_134012.1 coordinate 76,385,185, forward strand.
CATCTACTAAGATACTTTGCAGATGCTAAATAACCTCCTCTGGCTGATCTGGTTTCAATTATAATGTAAATGCTCCAAGCTGCATGAGATGGTGCATGGGCTCCTTTGTCCTGCACATAGCAAGGTGATGGAATTACTTTTGCCTCTGTATCTCTTGAGGGTTACATCCCCAAATATGAGATGCTGCCTTGCCTTGGTTCAGAGTCTGGCAACACTGTAAGCTTTACTGAACCCTGGCCAAGCACTGTTGTGCAAGCTGTGTCTAATCTGTACTCCCAGAATACAGTAGTGAACTACAGTTTAAGGAAGCCAAAAGCCAAAACAGTACAAAGTTATGATACAACCTCAGTCTCATTTCATTATAACTACTAAAATTTTACACAGTAGAAAGTGTCTGCATCCATCTAACTTGTCCTGTGTGTATGCAATGTTTTCTTGTCTTAGTCTGTCCGGGTTATTCAAAACATAAAAGCAAATTAACCCTAGGCACATATCAACGAATGGACACTATAGGTCATGAACATAACATACCTGTGACCTCCTAAGCTTTCCTTATCTTCTGTAACAAAGCTTCCTTCAGGCTCAGAGGTCTACAGCAAAGTCAGGTCATCAGTGTGCCCCTCTCATACACTTCTTGGTACAGCTACTTGATGCAGTAGATTTGTGTGTTGAAGGGGAAGAGATCAAGTGATTTCTGAGTAGGCGTTAAGGGTAAACTGATGTGGTGATGTAAGCCAATGGTGAAACATCTAAAACAGATTGATACCTCTAAATGTGATAGTGCTCAAGTTTACCATGGAGCTGATTGAATACTGGACAAAAATGTATGAATGTACTATGAATGTCTGTGTGATGGCTTGACTCCTCCCTGAGTGAGTCTCTTGGAGTTTGTATATTCACAGATATTCATATCCTGTCCAGGTGATCCTGTCCAGGTGATCCAGTCCAATTTTTTGGGATTATTTTGGGATTTCCATATACTCAGCCATTAGCATATGTATCTGTGACAGACTTTGTACTTTCACTTTAGTAGTGACCCTTGGTTAGGCATTTTGAAGTTGCTACACAAAATGCCAGGCATTGCAGCATGCATAATCCACGGACAGCTAATTCTTTACTAGTAACATTCAGGAAACATTTTCACATCCAGTGTAATTTGCATGTAATAGCACTGTTCCCAGAATACAAGAAACCTAAGAAAAATTTGGGGAGAATTTAGGGAATATTTTGGTACTTTCATGAAGAAGAAAGATTTTTTTAGATTATTACTTGATCTCTTATTGATGATATATAACACCTCTGTAGAAGCTACAGAGAACCCAGCACTGAATAGTCCACATTAAAAAAATTAGCTACTTGCCTTTATAATTTTTGCTCGGATATCCTTCAGAAAAAAAATCCAAAAACCAGAACCTTTTGGGTGTTCATGTTTTCAGCATTCAGATGAAAGATATTTATGGTGAAATGACGAGATACTTTTTACAAACAAGTAATTAAATCTCAATTACCAAAAAGTAACTACAAGATGTTTTCAGCTATCTCTATTCACAAGTCTGACCCCAAAATAGCTCTGAAAATGTTGACCAGAGTATGTTTCCATCTGTCTTCAATTATGCAAGTCAGCCACTGAAGACAAAAAGAGTCAACACTCTGTAACCAGCTTTCTGCATTCCATTACAGTACTCTGAACTTGTAAAATAAAAAAGCTGTGAATCATTCCCAAAATCACGAAATGGGCTTAAAATTACAAGATTTTAAAAAATAGGTTTGGGGAACTTGAATTCATATATTCAAGAGGCTTTTTTTCTAAGCTACCACAAGAATAGAAACACATATTTTTGGAGTATAAGGTCAGATTCTTGTAAGAACACATCTAGAAATCTGGGAATTTTAAGGAATGCCAGGTATCAAAATATTTATGCTAAAATCAGAAGAGTTCTAGCACTATCAAGAGCAAATTCTGCCCAGCTGACCTGTAGTACTCAGCTTCTGTGCTGAGATTGGCATTTATAGTTTGAAGAGTTTTACAGTCATGGTCCAGAGCGAGGTGCTATTGTGAAAGGAAACCAATAAATCACTTGCAGAGAAACTGTGAGACACACAGGAAAACATAAGATTGCCAGGATGAACGCTAGGATTCCCTACATTGATGGAAAAGTGATACCCAGTGCTAAAAACTCAGTGGAAATGTCAAAGGACCAGAAGCTTCCATTCTTCTTTCTGGATTTAAAAGGACAAAGGAAAACATTTGGTTTTAGCGCAGGGATGACATAAGGGAAAGCCCAAATTAAATAATTGGTTTTTTGAAGATTACTTATATTGTTCTTCAAATAACAGTGTCTCAATCTGTAGGACATCTGCTTTCTTTCTCTGTCTGCTCAGACTGACTTCTGGGATAATAGGAAGATGTCACAAACACTCAATTCACGTGTTTGCAGCAAAGGGCCTTTAAAGAAAACAGCTTTTGACTATCTTTTTTTTTTTTCCCCAACTCGGATTTGAACATCTAGCTTTCTAATCCAGAAAGCAGATGTTTTAACTGTGCCTGGGAAATGATTTTTAGCATTTTTTATATGATCTAATCATAATTCAACCATTAGAAACTGCTATTCAGTGTTTAACCTTTTCTTTGAGATTCTTTTCTCTAGTAGATTTAGTGTTTAACACAGAACAGCTGGAGACTGTAACATTTTTGGCACAAAAAGACAAAAATGGAAAGTTTTTTCCAGTACAAAATTGTTTGCACTCTTTGTCCTGACAGTGCCACCTGATTCCCCCTGGAAGGATTAAATTTCTCCACATCCATCATATCCAAATAGTGCAGTGTCAAGAGACCGGCAATACCCTTAGTTTGCCCATCCATGACTGACATTCAGTACATTTTTGTCTGAGTAGACCAGGAGGTTGACGTAAAGGTAAATTCCAGACTAACATCTTAAAACACAAGCCCTTTTGTGTACTGACTTTTGCTCTCACTTCTAGACTCTCCATAACCTCATTTGGCATGTAAAGTGGTTTCAAGCAGGAGCTTGCATATTGTCACTTTGTAAAAAAATCCTGCCCCATAACCTACATGTATTCAGCTTTTAATAATAATAATAATAATTTTTAAAAATGCAGCAAAAACGCCAGGCGTAACAATAAACGGGTCAGAATCCAAAAGTGCATCTCGCAATACTGGATCACATTACAGCTGATGTCAAAGCATTTTAACTTAGTAAAAGTACACTATAATTTATCAGAGTATGTCTGCCTTGCTGATCCTAATATTTTCCTTAATCATTTTGAATTACAAAAATAAGGCATTAATTTTAGCTGGTATTTAGCCTAAGTTAACTGGTGGAAAACAAAATCCAAGAGTCTGGGAGTATTTAGAAAGCATCACCAAGCCTCCTGGTTCAGCCGTAGGTCTCGAGTCTGTGAAAATAAAAAAGTGTCCTGAGTTTTCTGATTGGCAATACTTGTGACAGTCTATTTCCATACAGACATTCTGTGTTTCCATGCTATTCATTGAAAAGATTCTATTTTTATTTTGGTGAATGCAAGTAAAAAATGAGTACAGTGATATTACTTATTTGTTACCTCTGGAAATTGCCCATAGGATTTCAGAGGAATGTGGACAATTCAGGGTATGTCTCCCTGGGTGCTCAAAACCAGAAGGCAATGAGAGTTTGCTGCACTGTTTCAGAAGAGGATTGACAGCTTTTAGAATCATATGTACCATGCTCTTCTAAAACAAGAATCTGTACTTGCCAAGTAAAGTATTAAAATATTCTTGTTATTTTTTTACAGTGTTCAATGTTTAGCTCTCATTATGTGCAATCTAATATCCTCTTTTAAATTGTAGATAAACTGCAGTTCACTAAAAGTGTGTTGTTTCAATAAGATTTCAATTTCCAGGTACTTTGAGAATTTCACAAGTGTCTCAACCCTTCTAAAAAATGTGTTTCTTTGAATCCTGACTCACACTCATTTCGCAGCTAAGCTAAGGATCCCGCATGGACAACATCAAGTCTGGAAGTGGGATGCAGCATCAAAATTCGTATACAGTTTTGAAAAATAGGTTGAAAGGCACTCCTTGTAACTGTGATGAGCGTGTACTCACATGTGGAAGCACAGAAATTACTTGTGAAATTTTAACTTTTATTGCTCAGCTCATTTTGTCTGGCTCTTTCATTCAGTTGTTCTTCAAATTTTTATTCTCATAAGGGGTCTCAAGTGTTTTTCTGCAGCTGTAAGGCAGGCAGTGTCTTCAAGCAAACAAACACACAAACCAACTTTCTACTGTTTCAAAAATATTTTAAGGTAAAATATAAGCATTCTTAGACATACTTTGTTTTATCCTGTATATAACAGTCTTATATTTATTTTCAAGGTAAGGAATGTTTTTTTTCTTTGTGGTGAAACACTGGAACATGCTCCCCAGAGAGGTGGTATCAATGCCCCATACCCAGAAACATTCAGTCAGGTTGGATGGGGCTCTGAGCAACCTGATCTAGTTGAAGATGTCCCTGCTCATTGCAAGGGGGTTGGACTAGATGACCTTTAAGGGTCCCTTTAGACTCAAACTATTCTATGATTCTATTTTGTGCATAGTATAATTTCGTAAAAAGATTAAGTGTTTCATTATTTTTTAATACCTTTCCCTCATATTTTAGGAACTCCTCACGTCTTCTCACATTTTAGGATTTTTAATTCAAATGTTTCTTCTCTCTCTGGAGGCTCAGGATACCTTCAGCGCAGATGTAATATGGAGTTTCCCTAATGTCCCATTTCTTAGAAGCATCTATGGCATGATTAGCTTCTTACACAACCAATGGTTTCTTAATGAATAAAGCAGACACAGTTGTCAGGTTTCATGGGTAGAAAGACAGGAGGAACTTGCCACAGTGCTTTGAAGTTTTCAAGTGTTTTTTCCTTACTGATGCAGCTGAGCAGCTGCAGTTTTCTTAGAGATTGTGCAAATGAAATAATTTATTTTTATTGCACATTCCAGCATAATACACCAGGGAATAGATTTATCCCCTAAAGAACAGGCTTTGGGCTAAGGTACTTGCCATGTTGAAAGGGAAAATAAATTGTGATGGTGATTGCACTTGATTTGTTGAAATATTTGATCTTCAGCACCATGTGTGACAATGCAAGCAGAATAGTTCCACTGTTTCCTAAAGATTCACTGTGTATTTGATCATCCATTAACCGGAAAAAAGCTCAGCACAGACTTACAGTCAATATACTTTTTAAAATTAAAAACTAAACATAGTTACTAGCTAGAATAGGCCTATGGTCCACTCCTAATCGCCAGCATCACCTCCCAACCAAGAGGCCAAATAACCTGTGTATTATTGGATGGTACGGATGTACAGAACTTGAAGGAGCATTTCAAACCACTCCACAGAGAGATACCTAGTGTTTCCATGAAAATACGTTATTTGTTAATCATCTGTAATATATGCATGCACGGGACTTTACTAATAATGAAGCCCATGCCAACTTCAGTGAAAGGCTGTGAGCTACATGTCTATTGAGTCAGCTCCAAGCAGTGACTTTCAGACACCAGCTAATTTCAGCAGGGGTAACATCAAGCCATATGTAGATTAATTCTCTTGCTTCCACAACCTAAGGGTAACACCAGTCACATCTTCAAAAAGGGAACTGGCATTTTTGATTTGCTGTAAGAGAAGAGCAGCCTGGTGGGGGCTTCTACCTCATTTATACACAATTTTAATTAATCTTTTGCTGCTCTATCCTCCCTCTCTTTTCTTATCAAGATGTCCAAACAGGAAAATAACAAGCAGCAGATGTTCCTGAAAGACAATTACTATTACAAGGTAAAAGTAATTTAATCTGGGTAATTTTGTTAGCAGGGATTAATTCGAGGAGATTAGACAGACTAGCAACTTCAGCCTAAAAAAAGAGATGTCTGAGTGGGATATTCATGAAGACATAGGTGCTGTGGAAAAAGCAACTGAGAATGGCTATTCATTACCTCCCACACCAGCAGACCTGTGAACATAGCAGGTAGCAGATGTAAAACAAGTCCCTTGCACTCTTCTTTACACAATGCATAATTAAGATGTGGACCGCTCTGCCACAGTATGTGGTACAGTCCAAAAGAATACAAACCTTTTCAAAAAGGAATCAGATGACCATGATGGGCCAACGCAGCACAACTGCTGACCGTGGAGGCTGGGTGGACTGATTCAGAAGAGCATCATCCTGCAAGTGCTCTGCTCCTGACCTGCTCCCCTGAGCACTGTAGAGATAGACGTCTCCAATATCTAGCATTACCATCCCTGCAAGAATCACTTGACAACCTGTGAAGAGATTACCACAGAACTAATGCAATAAGTGCCACTGAGCTCTCCGAATTCAGTCCTCGTAGTTTGGTTCAGCCTGAAGAGATTATGGTAAATAAATATAACCTGGAGACACACTCACTCTGATTTATTAAATTGTGTTTAGCAGTGGTGGGGAGGACTCTTTGCATTCCACTGTCTGACTCTTGACACAGTTTAGACCAACCTTTTCTGATATTATCTTAAATGGAGAAATATTTCTGGTGAGTGAGCTTTGATTATGAAATGGCAGTGCAGAAGTTTGACTTGTGCTTCCCCACGCACATGTTGGTGTTCAGGTTGGAGGCTGTGTGTGTGGAGTGGGAGGCTGGCAGTATGGAGGAGGAATAAGGACTCATTGCAGTAGTTGTATAAAGACAGAGGAGCTCATCAAATAACTCTCCAGAGAAGAGACTTCCTACTTTATCCTAGAAGCTCTTACAAAATTTAGACTGCCAAGAGCACAGCTATTCTGTTGTCAGTCTTCAGAGAACCATCACAGTTAAAAGTCCTGACAATATTTGCATATGTAGCCTTTTAAAATGTTTTTGCTAAATCTTTCTGGTTTTTTCACACAGTCTCAGTAAGGCAGTTCTCAGATATTATTTGGGATAAATCATAAAAGTTAATGAAAAAACAGAGGATGAAAGAGCACTAAACTATGCTGCAGTAAAAATATAAAAATAAAGCAGCTGTTCCAGGAGCTAATTCAGGATAATAAAAATAAAAGGGTTTCACATGAAAAATTATTCAATATCTGAACAGATGGTAAATCTCAGATTTTCCTTGTTCAAAGGATGGGTCACCTCTGCAAAACATTCTGTGATTTGCATTGTGGTACCGTACCCTGGCCTGCTAGAAATATTTCTGGTCCTTTCTTTCATAAAGGAATTAGGCACAGGAAAAGGGCAGAGAAAGCTGTAAAATATAATCAGAAGTTGGTGTGCATACCAAGACCCTCAGGACATCATGATCAAAGTACAGCAATAGTTGCATATGCCATTTCCCCAAGGCCCGGTGTCTATATAATAATCCCTACCACTTTTACCAGGCAATAACTCATTGTTAACAGAACACTAAAACTGCAGTGATAATAGTCTGGACCAGAGTTAATGCTTGTCTGTGAAGGTATGAATCCACTCCGAGTACTGACTCCTCCACAACACGGACAGCAAGATTATTTCCCTGCCGCTGACTTCTATAACACAGCTGCTCTCAGGGCCCTGGGGGAGCTGGACACAAGTCCTGTTTCCTGAAATATCATAGAATCATAGAATGGTTTGGGTTGGAAGGGACCTTAAAGATCATCTAGTTCCAAACTCCCTGCCATGGGCAGGGACAGCTTCCACTAGACCAGGTTACTCAAAGCCCCATCGAACCTGGCCTTGAACACTGCCAGGGAGGGGGCAGCCACAGCTTCTCTGGGCAGCCTGTTCCAGTGTCTCACCACCCTCACAGGAAAGAATTTCTTCCTTATATATGATCTAAATCAATCCTCTTTCAGTTTAAAACCTCAGCCTACCACTTACTCCCTGATAAAGAGTCCCTCCCCACCTTTCCTGTAGGCCCCCTTTAAGTATTGGAGGGCCACTATAAGGTCTCCCCACAGCCTTCTCTTCTCTAGGCTCAACAACCCCAACTTTCTCAGCCTGTCCTCATAGGAGAGGTGCTCCAGCCCCTGATCATCTTCATGGCCCTTCTCTGGACCTGCTCGAGCATGTCTATGTCCTTCTTATGTTGGGAGTTGAATGCAGTACTCCAGGTGGGGTCTCACCAGAGCAGAACAGAGGCGGAGAATCCCCTCCCTCGACCCGCTGGCCACAATTCTCTTGCTGCAGCCCAGGATACAGTTGGCTTTCTGGACTGCGAGCACACATTGCTGGCTCATATTCAGTTTTCCATCCACTAATACCCCTAAGTCCTTCTCCACAGGGCTCTCAATCCACTCATCGCCCAGCCTGTATTTGTGCTTGAGATTGCATCAACCCATGTGCAAGACCTTGTACGTGGCCCTGTTGAACTTCATGAGGTTTGCACGGTCTCACATCTCAAGCCTATCAAGGTCCCTCTGGATGGCCCCTTCCCTCCAGCATGTCGACCGTACCACACACCTTGGTGTTGTTGGGAAACTTGCTGAGGGTGCACTCAATCCCACTGCCCATGTCACCAACAAAGATGTTAAACAGCGCCGGTCCCAGTACTGACCCCTGAGGAACGCCATTCATCACTGCTCTCCACTTGGACATCGAGCCGTTGACCGCAACTTTGAGTGCGACCATCCAGCCAATTCCTTATCCACTGAGTGGTCCATCCATCAAATCCATGTCTCTCCAATTCAGAGACAAGGATGTTGTATGGGACAATACCAAATGCTTTGCACAAGTCCAGGCAGATGATGTCAGTTGCTCTTCCCTTATCCACCAACACTGTAATCCCATTGCAGAAGGCAACCAAATTTGTCAGGCATGATTTGCCCCTAGTGAAACCATGTTGACTGTCACCAGTCACCTCCTTATTTTCCACATGCCCTAGCATAGTTCCCAGGAGGATCCGCTCCATGATCTTGCCAGGCACAGAGGTGAGACTGACTGGTCTGAAGTTCTCCAGGTCTTCCTTTTTTTCCTTTTTTAAAAATGGGGGTTGTGTTTCCCCTTTTCCAGTCAGTGGGAACTTCACTGGATTGATTAAGGGGAAGGTAAATGGAGAGGTGTAAAATGAAAGCACCTCTTGTTTGGAGAGAGATCCAGGGAAAAGATGCAGTGCTTCTAATTTAGGGATTAATGACTTCTAAAAATTAAGCACATGCTCCCAGGTGAGTACTGCATAACTCAGAATTCAGTACATAAACTCCCACTCTGGTCAACAGAAAAAGGTGGATGTCTTCAAGCATAGGTTCAAGAGACCCAGAGGCTGAGCATGTGGACAGCAGACTACTCCATTGGAAGTGCTGATAGCGAATGTGTGCTTAAACATGCACACACCTCTTAGAGTTCCACTTCAGCATGCACATTATTCACCTAGTCTAAAACCACAGTGTCCATACATTGAAGCACGAACTAATTTGGACTTCAAAAAATAACTATTTCTAGCAGGTTGCCCTCTTTGTATGATGGCATATTGGCATGAGCAATCAGCCAAGAAGGGCTGTCAGGTCTCCAAAACCACACTGAATGAAAACACTGCAGTTCTGACCTACCATGAATACTCTGCTACCAGGTGTTTCTGGAGAGGTCATTGCCACCTTCCCTGTTGAAGCTGCACCATCATGCAGAGAGGAATCCCAGAGTAATGAGGCCAAACAGACAACAAGAAGGTGCGCGCTCCTGTGCAAACTCTTTAACCACCCGGCTATTGTGAAAAAGGCCTGACCGCAACTGTGGGAATATTTCTGAGCAAGAATGACCAGAGAAGTTCTCTGGAGCTAACTGTCAGAGATCATCATGTGCTCCGAGCTGAAGTCCCCTGGGCATATATGGGATGCAATTTCTGCTCTAGTTTGTAATGTTTTTTTAAAGGGGAGCAAGGTGATATGTGCTGCAGTCTAGATTTGGGCATATTGTCCAGCACAAAAAGGAAGGTGATGCTTACAGAGAAGAAGCCTTAACACACAGATGGGACTGATGTGCCTAGTTCTGCCAAGATCTTAGCCCAGGCACTGAAACAAATAGTGTAGGTTCTACCTGTACTGGGTCTGGCTGAGCCGGAATTGGTTTTCCCCTATAGCAGCCCTCATGGTGCTGTGTTTTATGTTGGGAGCTGGCAGGGTGTCGATAGCACACTGGTGGTGTGGCTACTGCTGAGTGGTGCTTACACAGCACCAAGGCTCTTTCCGACATTTACCCCCACAGTGCGACAGGGTGGGCAAGATCTTGGGAGGGGACACAACCAGGACAGCTGACCCGAACTGACCAAAGGGATATTCCAGACCATATGACGTCTGCTCAGTATAAAGCTGGGAAAAAGGAGGAAGGGGGTGGGGTCACCCTTGGTCCTCCGAGGCAACCACTACACGTATTGGAGCCCTGCTTCCTGAGAAGGCCCAGCATCGCCTGTTCATGGGAAGCAGAGAATAAATCTGTTTTCTTTTTGCTTCCATGCATGGACCTTTGCTTTGCTTTGCTTATATTAAAACTGCTTTTGTTTTACCCACAAGGGTTGGGTTTTTTTTTCCTATCTTCTTTCCCCTCTTTGCCCTGTTGAGAAAAAAAGGGGAAGGGGGGGGAAGTGATAGAGCGACTTGGTGGGTACCTGGCATTTAGCCAAGGTCAAACCACCACAGCCTTTTTTGGCACCCAACATGGGGCAAGACAACGACAGTTTTATATTAATTGTGCTATAGCTATAGCAGTTATTAAGTGACAAGCTCTTGTGCTGGTCACAGGTTTGTTGATTGTGCTGCTTATCTTTATTTTGCTAAGCTCGGGAACATGCTGGAAGAAATTGGGAACATCATGAGTGGTTTTATTCTGCAGGCTCCCGAGGTACTTATTCACCCTTATGTTAGCTCTTTGATACTGTTCATTAATGCTATTCGCCTATTGTGGGCTGTGTGGAGCTCGGTAGGTTTTTGGTGTAAGAGAAGGCAAATTTTGGGTGAGTCAATACCAAAATGTGCCCTGAGGCGGCCTGTCCCTGGGTGGCAGGGGGAGTGGAAGGATTTGGGAAGATTCCTAGGATGGTTATCACCTCCTGTAGTCTGGGATCTTACCCCTGAACAGGCAAGCAACCCCACAAAATTGACACAAGACCTGATAGAAGGGTGCCTTGCCTATCCCAGTGAAAATCAGCAACTCCTAGCGCTGTACTGGGGCCTGGCCTATGCTTATCGAGCTGCAGTTCAGTGCTCTCAAAGGACTGTGGTTGAGATGGGAACTCAAAAACTAACAGCAACAGCAGAGATTGCCCCAGTAGTAAAGAAGAAGCAGTGGACAAGGAGAACAACGGGCCCATACCTTTGATTAATAAGGGAGGAGAAAGAAGAGGAAGAAGCTGGTCCTTCAGCAAAGGGATTGGAAGAGGGAATAACAGAACTCAAACAGGAGGTGGAAACTACCTGGTCCCTGACGTCATCAGAACTGCGAGATCTGCAGAAAGACTACAGACACCAGTCAGGTGAGCGGATTGCTGCCTGGCTGATTCGATGCTGGGATAATGGGGCTGATGCTCAACAACTGGAAGGTAAGGAAGCCCAACAGCTGGGTTCCCTTGCTAGAAATCGAGGAATTGAAAGGGGAATTGGAAAAGAGACAGCAATTTGCAGTCTGTGGAGACAGCTCCTTTCAAGTGTTAAAGCAAGTTATCCTTTCAAGGAAGATCTTATGGACAACTCCCCAGGAAAGTGGGCTACTGCGGGTGAAGGTGTCCAGTACCTGAGAGAACTAGCAGTGCTGGAAGTCATCTATAGTGATCCAGATAATGATGAAGCCCCTAAAAATCCAGAGGATGTCCTGTGCACACGGGCCATGTGGAGGAAGGTGATTAAAGGTGCACCATCCTCGTATTCTGCCAGCTTGGCCACGATGTACTACCCAGAAATGGATGTGGGAGAAGGACTAAGATGTACACCAACTGTGGAGGCAGTCTCTTCCTGGCTTCAGAACTTTGAAGAGAGTCTTCGTACCTCCTCATCTCTATGGGCAAGCACCCTGGATGTCAGGAGCACCCCAAGAAATCAGTTCTTTTCCGCCCCAGTCAGAGGGAAAGGGAACCCCAGGCGTGTGACACATGGTGAACTTTGGTTCTTCCTGTGTGACCAGGGGGAGGACATGAGGAAGTGGGATGGTCAACCCACCTTCAAGTTGGAAGCTCATGTACATGAATTGCGAGGAAAGACCCCTGCCAAGAAGAAGACATCCAAGAAGGTTGTTAATGTAGCTGGTGTAAAACCACAAGAAATAATCAGCAATCTCCTGAAGACTGGGAGACTGAGATCACCTCCCTTGGCCCTGATGAAGGAATCGCCGGCCTGGCACAGCAAGGGTCAGACAGTGAATACTCTGACCAAGAACGGGAATAGAGGGCCCCTGCCTCCAGCCAGGAGGAGGAAAGGGATGATCGGGTGTATTGGACAGTGTGGATTCTATGGCCTGGCACATCAAATCCACAGAAGTACCAGGCTTTAATCGACACCGGGGCACAGTGTACATTAATGCCATCAAGTTATAGAGGGGCAGAACCTATCTGGATCTCAAGAGTGACAGGGGGATGTCAAGAACTGTCAGTACTGGAGGCCGAGGTTAGCTTGACCGGGGACAAGTGGGAAAAACATCCCATTGTAACTGGCCCAGAAGCCCCTTGTATCTTGGGCATTGACTACCTCAAGGGGGGGTATTTCAAAGACCCAAAAGGATACCGATGGGCTTTTGGTGTGGCCAGTGTGAACACAGAGAAGGTCAAACAGTTGTCTAATCTGCCTGGCCTCTCAGAAGATCCTTTTGTAGTAGGACTGTTGCAAGTTGAAGAACAACAGGTGCCAATTGCTACGAGGACCGTGCACCGACGGCAGTATCACATAAACTGAGACTCTCTGGTTCCCATGCAACAACTGATTTGTCAACTGGAGAGCCAAGGTGTCATCAGTAAGACACATTTGCCTTTTAATAGCCCAATATGGCTGGTACGAAAGTCTGATGGAGGGTGGAGGTTAACAGTAGACTATCGTGGCCTGAACGAAGTGACGCCACCACTGAGTGCTGCTGTACCAGATATGTTAGAGCTCCAATATGAACTGGAGTCAAAGGCAGCCAAGTGGTACGCCACAATCGACATTGCCAATGCATTCTTTTCAATTCCTTTGGCAGAAGAGTGCAGGCCACAGTTTGCTTTCATGTGGAGGGGTGTCCAGTATACCTGGAATCAACTACCCCAGGGGTGGAAGCACAGCCCCACTATTTGTCATGGACTAATTCAAACTGCACTGGAAAAGGGTGATGCCCCTGAACATCTACAATACATCGATGACATCATTGTGTGGGGCAACAAGGCAGAAGAAGTGTTCAAGAAAGGACAAAGAGTAATTGAGATTCTTCTGAGAGCTGGGTTTGCCATAAAGAAAAGCAAGGTCAAGGGACCAGCACAAGACATTCAGTTCTTGGGAATAAAATGGCAGGATGGACACTGTCATGTGCCTATGGATGTTGTCAACAAGATAGCAACTATGTCTCCACCAACCAACAAGAAGGAAACACAAGCTTTCTTAGGACTTGTGGGATTTTGGAGAATGCATATTCCAGGTTACAGTCAGCTGGTGAGCCCTCTCTATCAAGTAACCCAAAAGAAGAACAATTTTGAGTGGGGTCTTGAGCAACAACAAGCCTTTGAGCACATCAAACAGGAGATAGCTTGGGCGGTAGCTCTTGGACCTGTTCGGACAGGACCAGCTGTGCAAATTGTACTTTACACGTCAACTGGGGAGCATGGCCTCACATGGAGCCTCTGGCAGAAGATACCAGGTGAAACTCAAGGTCGACCATTAGGATTTTGGAGCTGGGGATATAGAGGATCAGAAGCCCACTACACTCCCACTGAAAAGGAGATTCTAGCAGCATATGAGGGGATTTGAGCCGCCTCAGAAGTTGTTGGTGCAGAAACACAGCTCCTCTTGGCACCGCGATTGCCTGTATTACATTGGATGTTCAAAGGAAACATCCCTTCTACGCACCATGCAACCAGTGCTACCTGGAGTAAATGGGTAGCGTTAATCACACAGAGAGCTTGACTGGGAAAACCCAACCGTTCAGGGATCCTGGAAGAGATCATGGACTGGCCAGAAGGTAGAGATTTTGGAGCATTGCCTGAGGAGGTGGCTCGTGCCCAAGAGGCACCGCCATATAACGAGTTACCAGAAAATGAACGGCGTTATGCTCTATTTACTGATGGATCCTGTCGTGTGGTAGGAAAGCATTGGAAGTGGCAAGCTGCTGTGTGGAGTCCCACAAGACAAGTCATTGAGGCCACTGAAGGAGAGGGCGAGTCAAGTCAGTCTGCAGAAGTAAAAGCGATCCAACTAGCCCTAAAGATTGCTGAACAAGAAAAGTGGCCAGTACTGTATCTCTACACTGACTCCTGGATGGTGGCTAACGCCCTGTGGGGGTGGCTACAGGAGTGGAAGAAGAACAATTGGCAGCGCAGAGGTAAACCCATCTGGGCTGCTGCATTGTGGCAGGACATCGTTGCCCGAGTGGAAAACGTGGCTCTAAAGGTACATCATGTAGATGCTCATGTGCCCAAAAGCCGTGCCACCGAAGAACATCAAAACAATGAGCAAGTAGACAAGGCTGCCAAAATTGAAGTAGCTCATCTGGACCTGGACTCGGAGCGCAAGGGTGAGCTATTCATAGCTCAATGGGCCCGTGAAACATCCGGGCACCTCGGGAGAGATGCAACGTACAGATGGGCTTGTGATCGAGGGGTGGACCTGACCATGGAGGCCATCTCACAGGTCACTCATGAATGTGAAACGTGCTGCAATCAAGTGACCCACACGAGTAAAGTCTCCCTGGAACAGAGGGCGATGGCTGAGTTTTCGATATGGTGAGGCCTGGCAAATTGACTATATTGGACCATTGCCACGAACATGCCAAGGCAAGCGCTACATACTCACCATGGTGGAAGGAACTACTGGTTGGCTCGAAACGTACCCTGTAAATCATGCCACTGCTCGAAATACCATCTTAGGTCTTGAAAGGCAAATTTTATGGCGACACGGTACTCCTGAAATAATCGAATCAGACAATGGGACCCATTTTCGAAATAATCTTATAAACTCCTGGGCAAAGAAACACGGCATTGAGTAGGTATATCACATCCCTTATTACCCACAAGCGTCTGGAAAGATTGAAAGATACAATGGACTGTTGAAGACTATGTTGAGAGCATTGGACAATGGGGGATGGAAGCACTGGGATACAAATTTAGCAGAAGACACTTGGCTAATTAACACCAGAGGATCTGTTAACCGTCCTGGTCCTGCCCAAACAAAACTCCTTCATACGGTGGGAGGAGATAAGGTCCCTGTAGTACACACAGGGAAATGGCTGGGGAAGGCAGTGTGGATTGCTCCTCCCTTGGGAAAAGGCAAGCCCACTCCTGGGATTGTTTTTGCTCAGGGACCTGGATGTACTTGGTGGGTAATGTGGGAGAATGGGGCTACTCAGTGTGTGCCTCAAGGAGATTTAACCTTGGGGGGGAAATAATCTGTGGGCTGAGTTGTATGTTGCAGGAAATGATGGAGGAAGTAGGAACGACGAAGAGTGAACCAGATACGTGCGATGGTGACCCAAACCTAGCCGGTGCTGGAGTCCAACAGTCAAACATACTGCTCTGTCCTGAACATCCATCTTGACAGATGGGAACCAAGTCACTGAACATCTGGAGGAGTGAAGAAAGCTTACGGAATGGATAAATGAGTGTTATGTGGGACCTGGGCATGAAATAAATGGTATGGAATAAGGGCTGGAGACTGTACTGGGTCTGGCTGAGCCAGAATTGGTTTTCCCCTGTAGCAGCCCTCATGGTGCTGTGTTTTATGTTGGGAGCTGGCAGGGTGTTGATAGCACACTGGTGGTGTGGCTACTGCTGAGTGGTGCTTACACAGCACCAAGGCTCTTTCCGACATTTACCCCCACAGTGCGACAGGGTGGGCAAGATCTTGGGAGGGGACACAACCCCAGGACAGCTGACCCGAACTGACCAAAGGGATATTCCAGACCATATGACGTCTGCTCAAGTATAAAGCTGGGAAAAAGGAGGAAGGGGGTGGGGTCACCCTTGGTCCTCCGAGGCAACCACTACACGTATTGGAGCCCTGCTTCCTGAGAAGGCCCAACATCGCCTGTTCGTGGGAAGTAGAAAATAAATCTGTTTTCTTTTTTTGCTTCTGCGCGTGGACCTTTGCTTTGCTTTGCTTATATTAAAACTGCTTTTGTTTTACCCACAAGGGTTGGGGTTTTTTTTCCTATCTTCTTTCCCCTCTTTGCCCTGTTGAGAAAAAAAAGGGGAAGGGGGGGGAAGTGATAGAGCGACTTGGTGGGTACCTGGCATTTAGCCAAGGTCAAACCACCACAAGCCTTAACACACAGATGGGACTGATGTGCCTAGTTCTGCTAAGATCTTAGCCCAGGCACTGAAACAAATAGTGTAGGTTCTACCTAGCATGTAGAGAAGATAGCCCATGTGCCTCCCGAATGGGTTGCTCACAGGCTTCCCAAGAGCAAACTCCTCCAAAATGTCAGATTGTTTTTACACCTCCACATACAGGCAGAGAGAGGGCCCCTGCTCTGGAAAGCAGTGACAGTCTTCTCTGCATTCCAGGGGTGCGTGGACCAGGCCCTGAAGAAAAAATAGTTGTAATTTGTCCAAACAACAACACTGTAAACATTCTTTTTGCCAGAAGTAACATTTGGCTATGAGTATAACAAGCTTGTAAATTAAACTTCCCCTGGCAATGCAAAATTATGAGTTACTTATGTCTCCAGTTGATCTGATTTCCTCTTGAATATGTCAAACACCAATTAAGTACAAAGGGAGGCCCTAGTCTGGCAAATGCTTATGCAAGGACAACTCCCTTCATTTCAGTGATGCAAAAATTTGGTGTGAGTGGGAAGCAAGGTAGGGGAAATGTGGGCAGAAGTCTTCACAGGACAGAGGCTTGAAATACTAGTTGAGGTATTCTGTTTGCAATGGACTTATCTCTGTGTCTTTCTTTTAAGAAAAATGTTTTATGCTCTCAGCTTCATTAATGAGACTTCACTTGAGCGAATGTTTTTTGAGCATACCTTACTTCTGGCTCCCGGCCAGCCCTAAAAGCAGTTGTGGTTTCTTCACAGAAACACAGATCTTCACAAAAAATAAAACTTTTCAGCTTGTAATTCCCCAGTGGTTGCCTCTCCAGCCAAATCACCCTTGGAAACATATTTTAAACCATTTAAGCAGGGAAAAATATTTGGAACTTTGCCTGGTTTGCTAAGGCTCAGCATCAAATTACACAGACAGAGCTTCTGTTTTTTTAAAAAATATTTTATGTCTATACTATTTTAAAGTACATGGAAAGTAGTATTTTTTAAAATAAAATAAAGCTTACTGGCGCCAGTATTACATCAGTGACTGTAACCATTGTGTGCATTGTATCCCTGGTAAGGATTTCTCAATCTTAATGCAACTGACACAGGACATGAGGCTAGATGCAGTAGGAGATGTGAATGCAATTAAGTCCTTCCCTGAGTTCTTTAAGAAAACAACAGCACTATTACTATTTGATTTATGTTTCTCAGGTGATGTATGCCACATCCTTCATCTTTTAATGGAGAGTATGACTGAAAACTGGGATCTAAGCCCAGTTTCATGTTAGAACATTTTTTTTTTTCATTAGCAAATAAGAGCCAGAAACTTGCAACACTTACTAAGATGAATAATCATCAGTTTGGTCTGCAGCTTAGTGAACATAGATGGAGAAAAAGGGGCCAAGTCCTTAAGTGGTACAAAATGGCAAAGCTCCAGGACTTAAAGGGACTTTGAGAGAACTCAAGTCAATTTATGCTTGCTGAGGATCTGCCCCAAGACATCTGCCTATGAATATGTAGACTATGTGTACGCGTGTGATAATCGTGTGACATATTGTACTGCAGGGCATTTGATAAAGAAATAGCCAAGCAATTTATCACATAACTACAATTGCATCACCTGCCCATTCATCAATCTCCCCGATTCAGTCTGGCATTCCTGGCTCTTAAGCTGCTTCAAACAGCACCATTTATATTTTAAAGCCAACCTGCCATGGAAGTATTTCCTCCCTTCCCCCACCAAAGAAGTGGAATTTCCTCGGAAATTATACCTGCATGAGGTCCAGGACAGGCAAGATTAATTCTGAAAATTATGAAACTGTCCTGGTTTTAAAACCGTATGTGTATATTGTCCTAGTCAGTGAAACAGGAAGAACCTTAGCAGCTTCTCAGCAGACCAACTCACTGAAATGTAGAGTCTGAGATGTTGGACTTTAAAACAGTGAATTTTTATTCATGGAAGTGATCTTAAATTATTTTAGATGCGTACTAAAAGTACTAGTTTTAATTCTTCTCTTCCTCATGGCAGTCAAGGCACTTTGCTTAACAGGCCAAGAGACACAAGGAACAGTCTCCCAAAAATGTTTTTCAAAGTTCCACAGTATAGAAGAGTTTTTATATAACATACATGGCAGAAGCAGCAAATCCCAAACTTATGCTAATGAAACTGAGCTGCCACAGCCTGTACATGCCTTCTTCTACATTCTTAAGCACCTGTGTCAAAAGATTGTTCAGGCTGGAAGGTCAAGCTCTCTCAAGAATTAGGAATGAGAAATTACAAGATTTCCCAATCCTAATGTCATTTGTCCAATCCATATTATATATGCTACCACATACCCACACAAACCTCCCTCTGACCCATCCAAGCTGTGCTTCATTCAGTAAGCAGATGGCTATTCTTTATTTCTTTTTGGTCTTCACATTTCTCACATGGGCCTCC